>NW_027182336.1:3131928-3472892 GCF_040938575.1 Ambystoma mexicanum | reverse complement strand
AGACTCCATACCCTGGGACTGACTGCTGTCTCCCAGGGCATGTAAAGTCACCACTGGCTTTACTACTCTCAAATTGTGAACAGAACCAGTACAAATCATCATATTGTGGACGTACTGGTCGGGGCAATTCGATTGCCCCGGGGTCTATTGTTTGAGGGGGCACTGTCCAGTTCCCCCCGACCGAGTTTTGGCTGGTGGCAGTGGATACTACTTTTTATATTGGACCGCGAATATATCCCTATGGGATTTTCCCATTGTTCGAGGCTACCACTTTTTAAAATAGCCTCAAACATACCGCCGGTTTATTAAATTAATATAAATTCACCGGTTGGCATTTTTCGCCAAAACTTGGTTCCAAAATGGCGTTTATGTTCGCTTCTGTGACTCCAACCCAAGTTGAGCCCTTTGTTCCACTTTTTGGCGGGCTTCTCCACAGAAGCCTCCAAAAGTGGTGCCACTCTGTCTGGGTACCACAGGGAGTGTGGGAGGGGGTTTAGGCACCATGGACTGAGTTGCCTCGGCAACTCAAGTCGCACTCTTGTGTGACTGGCCCAAGTGGTGAGCCGCCCGGCTCACCACTTAGCATGTTTGAGTGACAGCTAGGCTGAATGAATGGGGGTTTTCTGCATAAAAGCAGGGCTTTGGGGACTGGAACTTCAGAAGTTGCCACAGGACCTAAAGAATCTGAGGAGGGAGAAGCCGAGCCGACCTGCAACGACGACACCACCAGTGGAGCCCTGCTGAACCGTCTCACCACTTTTCCCGACGACAGAGGAGATCTCCAGCCCGGAGAGTCTTCTTCCTTTGACTGGTGGGGATAACCAGTTTGCCCGTCTTTTCGCCTTCCTGGACCATCTCGTGGCCGCCTTGCCCATGCCAAGCACCCCGGCAACCGGAATACCACGGTTTACCAATACCGCGAAGAAAAGGGTGGTACCTTTTAACCGGGAAACTCTGCGACTGGTTTCTTCCCTGGCAGCGCAATGACCTCCAGCTTTCCTCCACGTCGAGACCTCCTCTTCCTCTGGACAAAACACTGACTTGCACCCGCTGCCAGGAACAACTGCCCTGCTGCAGCGTTCTTCCCATTTTCAGGTACTGTGTCCCGCCTGGCTTCCCTTGCGACAGATCGTTCGGGGTGACAGTAAATCCTCGACTTTCTAACCTGGGTTAGCGTGGGACCTGTTAACTAACTTTTCCTGACTTGATCTCAATGTTTTGTGAACTATTTACCAAGACTCTTTGGGCATAACCCCACTGTGTGATCCTGGACACATTTCGCTTGGTCTCTCTAAGAGTGGGCCTGGCATTTGAACTTCCTTGCTCTCCAGTAGACTTTGCCTAACCTGCCTCACTGTGGTTCTTTGAAAAGTATTGAGATTTGTGTGCTTGCAAAACTCTGCCTTTTTCCTCCCTTTTTAAAATAACTTATTAGAGTGCCATCTTATGTTAAGCGCTCACCTCTTTCTGAAAATAAGTGGTGTTTCTCATTAAGACTTGTCTAATAAGTAATCAGGGTTGTATATATATAATAGTGACTGTGTGTTGAATTTACTTACCTCTTTTTGTGCTAGTGTAATTTACAAGTGTGTCTTTAAATAAATAATTATATACTTTTACACCAAAGCTCTGGTCAGTGTTTGCTTGTGCTACTTTGTCTCTGTACCCATTGTGTATACTCTATATACTGCCTAACTCATCTTGAGAGAAGTCTGACTGCTCAGCCACAGCTACCAGGTAAATCTGGGTGGTACAGACTGCTACCAATTGGGTTTACTGCCAACCACCTGTAGTCCTAAATCTTTTGCAGTGGTCCCTAAGGGAACTGCACAGGTTTCTGCCTAACAGCTACATACCACTACTACTCAGTCATATGCTACAGCCCCCTATGGACAGGAATGACATTAGTAACCACTCATTTTAGCCCATCAGTATGTACAACAACATGCCCAAAATCCACAGCATTTCTTTAGCCATGAGCAGAAGGCTCCCCTCATCGGTTAGTATACCCCCATCTGTTTTCCTACCGTCTTGCATCCACCATGCCTTTAAACCCACACCAATCACAATAACCTCGCCTAGCAATCCCTAACTAAATACACCGGCCCTTTGGGTCAAACAATTTGCCCCAAGACCCACACCTAATCTACCCTGCTCACTGAAATACAGGAACGAAAGATTAGGCACTAGATTTCTGCCTGTCCCATCAGCACCCAAAACCATAACTAACACCAAAGCTCATACTACCAGGACTCAGTCAGCGTACCACCCTAAGCATGTAGTGAATAAGGCCATCTCGCCTAGGAAAAACACCATCTCCGCAAACAACAAATGCAGTCACAACAAGACCATCCCACACATTAAGGGTCCCTTGATCAACGCCAGATCACTTCCAGCCCACGCCCTAGATATTGCTGATTATATAACGACACAAGACCCTGACTTCTTAGCTATCACAGAGACCTGGCTCCATGCGGCAGCCGGGCTCTCACTCTCCCCAGCTATCCCTAACGATTACACCATCATCAGATGCGATAGAGACTACAACCAAACTAAAGGGGCCGGGGGTCGCCTTTATATCTAAAACCTCCTTAGGCCTCAGACCCATATCCAGGCAACATTTCCCCTCAGCAGAATTACTGTCTGTCAAGCTCCCTATCTCAGCCACCCAAACAAACACCATGCACCTAATATACAGGCCCCCCGGCCCGGTATCCACCTTTGAAGAAGATATTACTGCACTTCTCACCACTAAAACCAAACTAAGATCTGAAATTATTCTATTGGGCGACCTCAACCTTGGTTACCAAGACCCTAAAGACACTAAAGCTCTAGACATCGCCAACACGATAACTGAACTTGGTTTGATGCATCACATCTCTGAACCTACCCACATCAAAGGTAGGACGCTAGATTGGCAGGCAGTCCTCAACTGCAACATTAACAACCTTTCCAACACACCCTGCGTCTGGTCAGACCATCACCTGATCTCATTCTCCATCAAGAATGACAACCAGTGCACCAATCAGAACCTCTCCCCTCCGATATGTACCAGGAACAATCGGGACATAACAATAGAGAACCTGCTCCCGCTGATACTTCCCATTGTCAACATAACTACCAAATTACACACAGACCCCACTGTGTTAGTGGATCTTTACAATCAAACCCTTCTCAAGGCTATCAATACTATTGCCTCACTCAAACTACGTAAGCCGAAACCCTGTGCACACCTAAACTCTTGGTTTACACCACACCTCAGAGCCCTACCTAAAACAAAAATAAATGCTGAGGACCTCTGGAAGAGCCTCCCCAATGCATCTAACAAGGACAAATTCCTCATAGCCTCCCTCAATTACAAAGAGGCGATACTATACACAAAAAAGACACCTAGAACAACCTTATCACCCAAGCCAAATCGAGTACTAAAGAACTCTTTAATATACTCAGAGAATTAGAATCCCGTCAGCTCCTCCAGACACATGTACCAACGATATCACGCGGTGCTCCAACATTCACAAAGCTCTCCTGGATAAAATATCTATGCTTCAAGACAAAATAGAATCTAAAAAAACAAGCCTTACCTTTCTCACACCTCATTACATCCCCTTAGCCTCATACCGGAATACCCGCAAGTTATTCAACTTCTCTCCACTCTCTACCAAATATGTAGAATAATCCACAAACGGAAACCATCCAAATACCAGGGTGACATTTGCCCAGCCCCTATCATCAAGGAGGCAGCTAAGGAACTGGCTCGTTTCTTTACCTCCATTATCAACGCCTCATTCAATTCAAGTATAGTTCCCAACAACCTAAAAGATGCCTGGTTTCTCCTGCTACTTAAGAAACCGTCTCTAGACCCCAATATACCCAGCAATTACAGACCCATCACCACGGTCCCCTTTCTTCTAAAAATCCTGGCTAGAGCAGCCTACCTGCAGATTCAGGAGCATTTAGAAACAAACAACCTCCTCGGTCTCAGGCAATCAGGCTTTAGACCAAGACATGGTACGGAGATGGCCTTGATTGATCTCAAAACACAAATAGAAGAACTGAAAGACAACATCAAACTAGCCCTCCTTTTGCTGCTAGATCTGTCGGCGGCATTTGACTTGGTTAACCACAAAGTCCTTTGCAACCATCTAATGTCCACAACACACTTCTCAGATAAAGTCACTTTGTGGATCCAGTCTTTTCTAGAGAATAGATCCAGGAGGGTTTTCTCCCAGTCAGCCTCTGCCGAGCCTGCTCCGGTCCTGTGCAGAGTCCCCCAAGGCTCGTGTGTGTCTCCGACCCTATATAATGTGTTTACGAAGCCTCTATTCGATGATCTTGACCATTTGGGTGTCACCTACACTAATTAGGCAGATGACACCCAAATGCTCATTCCCATCACTGGCGACCATAACGCAGATTCCAAAGCACTCAATGACATCTACCTTGTCATACATACCTGAATGGCGAAATACAGGCTCTGTATTAACGACGATAAGACAGAACTACTGTTACTAGGATCGCAAAACAAACTCAACAGGTTAGATGGCAAGTTTGACTCCTTCACTATAGATGGCAATTCTATCAGGGTTTATAAGGATGTGAAAACCCTTGACATCTACATTGACTCCACCCTTACCTTATCCAAACAAATCAATGCAATAACCTCCTCAACGGCCTACACATGCAAACAAAGCACTGCATCCAGACCCTTTTTAACCACAAACAATTGCACCGCCATAGCCAAAGCATTAGTCTTATCAAAACTGGACTATTGCATTGCCCTTTATCTAGGGACCAGTCAACGAAATACTAAAAAGATGCAAGTCCTTCAAAATAACGCCATTAGGGCAGCAATGAATATCCCCAGAGCCCAATACATTTCCGAATCCAGGCAGAGCCTACACTGGCTATTGATCAACCAAAGGATTGACTTCAAATCCTTGTCACTCACGCATAAGTGTCTTGCGAACCTTGCACCAAGATATATGTCCAATCTATTTGCATGCAACACGTCTGACCGCCCGCTAGAGCTGCCCAAGCTCACTACCTTAATGAAATGATATTTTATTTATATTGCGCTCGTACACAAGTGTTTCAGAGCGCGACCAGGCAAAAAGTGAGGGGAACAAGGGAGAAATACAAGAAAACAGTGACCTTACATTAAGAAAGCGCAAGTGCATGGAATCCCAAGGTTCAAGCTCCAGAAGGGAGGAGCTAGCAGCTTCCCTGTGCCTGCAGCGAAACTGTGGAACACATTACCAACATCTTTAAGAGAATAGAACCCTCCTACCACACTTTCAGAAGCAAAGTCAGAAACTGGCACCTAGTGCAAGATCAATAGTTCTCCTTCTTTCTGCCTACAAGTACGCTCATCATTAACGCTGTATTGTTTTTTTTGTCTCCACCTGCTTGCTAAATATATGCAACCATTTGTAACTATGTTTTCATGTAACTATGCACTGTAAGAAATGCATGTATGTAACTTAACTGTGTGCCTTAGGACTTGGTGCGCTCTACAAATAAACAAAATACAAATACAAAATACCACAATACTGTAGCAAATAAGACAGTACGAGGCAGTGGCTGCAGAAGGATTTTCTTTCCACTCCTTTAAGAGATATATGTGGTAAAGGTGGGTCTTTTGCTTCCTGTCAGGTTGGGCTATTTTATAGGTACAGGTCCCTGTTTGCTCTAGTAGTTCCTCATATGGCCCATGCCACTTTGAGACAAGTTTATTTTCAGAGGTAGGTAAGAGGACTAGTACCTTTTGTCCTACTGAAAAAGATCTTAAATTTACCTTCTTGTCATAGGTGGATTTTTGTTGGGCTTGGGTTTTTTCCATGTGAGTATTGTAAGGAACTCATGGTGGCAATGTAAAGTCAGACACAAGTGATTACAGTTCAAGTGTGTTTATGAAACTGTATAGTTTGGTTGAAAAAACTTAAAATCTTAATCTAGGATGGTAGCAAACTTGGACCATCGAAAAATAATTAACCAGTCCGAGTGGCGTCTTGTCAAAATAAAAGGGGTTACACTATAAAAACCTATTGCCAATCCTTATACTAAACACAAAAATTAGTGTGCGATAATGTGCTTAAATAAGAAGGAAGTGTTCACAAATAATAAGTCAGGATGCAGTAGTCGGTGTCTCCTTTCCCCATGTTTTCAGCATGGGACAAGGTAAGACGTTGGAGCACAGCGCATGGTCAATTTTCTTTTTTCAAAATCAAACTTTAATGGCATTTTATTCGAAACAACAACAGTCAGCCACAAGACAGTCCCCTCCTCACCAGACTTGACCTTGAAACCCCAATGACCCCCACGCAGCTGGATTAAATTGTCCCTACAAAATTTGAGCAGAGGGTGGTACCCTTTTTCCGACCGTAGAGATTTGGGAGGGTCCCTCCCAGAATGCATATTGTCGTCCATTTTCCAAGGTTTTTACATTCCCTTAACCACACTCCTCTGGGTGTACACCCCTTCCTCACCCCCGGCCCTCCTCCTACCCCCTCATCCACTCCGTCCATACTTTTAAAAAAAAGGGAGCCATAAGCCTTCAATGTCAGACCTGGACTTGTCCAGGAGGTGAGTGAGGTAGTCCATATCATACATAGCATGTGTCTTCTGTACCCATTCCTTTTCCACCGGCATTTGCGGGTTTTTCCACCACTGGGCCAGGCAGCATCTGGCCAAGATCAACATAACCTGAAACATATGCCCCTTTTCTGGCTCCGCTCATCCCCCACGTCAACCCCAAAAAACAAGAAGCCATGGTGAAAATTCCCTCTGTATCCCGTCTACCTCTTTTTATCCATGACAGAACCTCCCTCCAATACGCCGTCACTGTTGCACAGCCCCACCACATGTGGATGTAATCCCTTTTTTCCTGACGGCACTTCCAACAGGTAGGGCCATATCCCTCCCTCATTCAGGCAATTGTCGCTGGAGGGTGGTACTTTCCATGCAATAACTTCAGGGCTTGGTGTCTGTATTGGAGCGAAGTCGTTGAGTGATTAGCCTTCCTGCACATCTGAGCCCATAGGTGGTCTCCGATGTCCCTGCCCAAGTCCTGCCCCTATTTGGTTGTGGAAGGGGGTCACATGGGCTCGCCAAGAGGATTCTCCTATACAACCCGGCTATCAGCCCTCTGGAGCCCCGCTGCGTGATCAGGAATTTCTCAAAACTCGTCAGCACCCTCCTTAGATTATCCCCGCACGATCCTCCAACAGAGCACCCTTGAGTTGCATAAATCAGAACGGTGAAACTAGGTTGTGGAGCCCTAGGAATTCCTCCAACCTACCCAGAGAGATAAATGTGTCTCCTTCCCACATTTGGCCCACTCTACATAAACCTGCCTCGTACCAGGACTGGAAGGCCAGAGGCTCTGCGATCCCATCTCTCAACGGAGGGGCCCAAATACAACTCAAAGGCGATGAACACGTTGTGAGCCACCTGTTGTCTCCCCCTCCCTCCATATTGACCACAGAACCTCTAGGACCGGGTGGTGCAGGACTCTCCTCGGGAGACGAGCTCTGGGAACCCGCAACCATTCGTCCAGCGTGACCCGGGAAAGCACAGCATTGACCATTCTCACTCATTGCTTCTCTGAGTGTGGGTCAAAGTGATCCACTAAGACCCAGAGCTGGGTCGCTCTATAGTACAGCATCAGATCAGGGAGCCTGACCCCGCCCCCCTCATCCTTCTGCAAGATCAGTGTCTTATACGCAATCCCATGTCTGGCCCTGGCCAGAGAAATCTCAACATGGCCCTTTTAACTTCAGCAAAAAATGAAGTAGGTATTACTAAGGGCAAAATTTGAAAAAGGAAAAAAAATGTGGGGACCAGAACCATCTTTATGCAACTCAAGCGGCCCATCCATGAGAGTCCCCAGCCTGACCAACACTCCATGTCCTGCTTTATGGCTGACCAGAGGGGGATAACGTTTTTGGGGAAGAGGTCTGCAAATCGCTGTGTCACCTGGACCCAGAGGTATCGGAATGTGTCTTCCTGCTTACTAAATGGAAGCCCCTACACATATTCCCCTCAACCCTCTGGCAGACACCCCACCACATACGCCACTGACATTCCCAAATTGATTTTGAATCCCGATAACCTACCATAACACTACAGGCTTTCCAACACCACAGGAACCAGTTGGGTCAGCCTGGTAACATAAAGCAAAGCATCGTCCGCAAAGAGACTCATCTTACAGATCAGTCCCTAACCGAGGCCGCTGATGGTTCCATCACCAGTGCATAGATCAATGGGGAGAGTGGGCACCCCTGACGCGTACCCAGTCGCAGCGGGAAGGCCTGTGATTCAGCACCGTTCACCACTTCCTTGGCCAAATGCTTTGAATACAGAGCCGCCATCCATCCCCTCCACTTTGGGCCCACCATTACATGCGCAAAGACCTCCCCCATGAAAGATCAACTGACCCAGTCAAATGCCTTCTAGGCGTCCAAGGCTAGCAAGAGTATCCCCTCCTCCTTAGCTGCTGACGAATCAATAATGTGAAGTGTCTTGCGCATGTTGTCCGCCCCCTACCTATGCAGCAAGAAACGTGCCTGGACAGGGTGAACCAACCTAGGGAGGTACAGTGCCAGGCGTGATGCGAGGACCCTGGCAAAGATTTTAACATCCACATTGAAGTGGTAGATGGGCCTGTACGAAGCGCACTTGGTCTGGTCCTTCCCGGACTTCGGGGTGACAGCAATTAAGGCCTGAAGAAAAGACGGCGGTATCGTGTCTGCCCCCCTATAGAGTTGAACAAGCATGCCACAGAACCTGCCAGTTGGTTTTGGTACTGCTTATAAAAGTTGGCGGTGAAGCTGTCCTCCCCGGGGGCCTTCCCTTTGGTTAAACTTTGAATGGCTTTCAGGACCTCAATCCAAGTGATTTTACCGTCTAGAGTTGCACTCTCTGCTTGGGGATGCTCATTTCGGCCAGATACCGCCCCATTGCCCAAATTCCACTGCCGGTTTGGCCTATAAGTCCCTGTCGAAGCTTGCAAAACCAGTCGGTATGTCTCCGGCCTCCTGCACCATACATCCCGCCTTGTCCCGTATCCCCTCCACCCTCCTCTCCACGCTACAGCCCCTCACCCTATTAGCCAGGAGGGTCCCCACCATGTCACCTTTTTCGTAATACCTTTGACGGGTGTATCTCATCTTCTTTATGACATCCCCTATCAGACCCGCTTGGAGATCCTGCCTCCTATCCCTCATGTCCCCCAGGAGCTTTTCCCGGTTAGTCCCTTCTCCCTCTTTCTGCATGAACCCTCAGCGATGAGTTGTCCCCTAAAAGTGGCCTTTGCCGCCTCCCAGACCATTACCATACCTGTCTCCCCATTATCGTTAGTCTCAAAGTAGGCTTGTATCTCCTTCTCCAAAAAGTTACTGAATACCCGGTCCCTGGACAGATTATTATTGCACCTCCAGCGGAAGTACCGTGGTCAGACCACTTGATCACCTCAACCCTGGGTGTCCCCACCTCGCCCTCCTGCTCTCTCGGGACTGGGAGGAGGTCAATTCTCATATACTTCTGATGCTGGGGGAAAAACCGTATAGCCTCCCACAGCCGCCGGTGCCCGCCCCAGACATCTGTCCAAAAATGGTCCCGTAGGAGATTCTGGAAGGCTAGGTTTTCCTTTGCTGCCACCTTTGTACCTGCTCCTTTTGCTTACCACCAGTCAAATGCGGGATTGATCACCAGATTAAAAACTCCCCCAATATTGTCACACCCTCCGCCCATCACCTTAAAAACCTGATGCAGGAATCCCACCTGTCCTGTGTTAGGAGCATAGAGAGTGGGCAACGTGATCTGTGTCCCCTCGTGTATGCCTTTTATACCAAGAAACCTCCCCCTGAACCCCATCTTAACCTGAAGTCCCATCAAACGTAGGGACTTTCCCTAGCAGAATGCCCACCCCCTCCTTCTTGGAGTCTTTGTGGGAGGCCCAGCAGTTCTTACATATCACCTTGCCCTTTATCGGCGCCCCCTATTTATAATGGGTTTCCTGCAGGAAGAGGATCCCAAGTTTCTGCTTTCGGGAACATATTACTAGTCAAAAACCTATTGTTTTGGGAGTTCAATCACTTCAAGTTCAAGGTACCCACTACTACCTCAACCATACCCCATCCTTATCCTTTGTTAGTCTTTCCCCAATTTCCTTGTGATGTACCCAACCTCTGTTACATAAGCTCTTAGCTGCGCATGGTCTCCTCTCCTGCCATCCCCTCTCCGCCTTCCCCCCAACCCCCTCCAATCGAGTCATTCGATCCTGTGCCCTCGTCATGTTTGGCAAGTATATCGAACTGCCAGGGGCATAACCCCTACCTTGGGCCACATGTCAAGCAACCCTAGCATCCCTTTCCCTCCAACAAAAGCCCGGGTGAGGAGGGGGGACACCCCCGCCTCACAGTAAAACCTTCAACCAACTCCCGTATCCCTCCCCCTCTCATTGTGTACTTCTGTCGTACAGTGCGCCCCTTTTCATTAGAACTTTGTTATCTAAATTTGACTCAGTAACATACCACCTCATCGATATTCACCAGGTAGGGCTCCCTCGCAATCCTTCAGGCATCCATGAGACCTCCGAGGAGCTTCCCTGGCAAATGAGGAGGCCGACATAGGAGAGCCAGCCTCCCACTCTGGGGTGTTAAGCTTTTGGAACTTCTGGACTCCTTTGACCCTGCGTTTTCCTCGCACTGATCCTGGGGCTTGGGTGGGGGGGGTCCGATTAGGGTCCGGTCCATGCCCTCTGAGTCTTCATTGTAGCTCCTCCTTAGCTAACAGATGGAACCGTTCTCCCTCCCATTCAAACACAAGAGCGAAGCGGTAACCGCAGCAGTACCATACCCCATTCTCCTGAAGCCATCTAGTGAGGGCCCCACATTTCTTTCGCCTTAGTAAAGTGTGAGTCGACAGATCTTAAAGGTTTGCCACCTTGGAGTCACCATAGGCCACATCCTCCATATGCTTTGCCTTTTCCAGGATTCTCACTTTATCTCTGTAGTAGTGCATGCACGCCAGGACTGAGCGCGGTCCATGCGTTCCCCCTCCAGCTCGATGCACCCTGTTTATGGCTACTCTTTCTCCTTCCCTGGATTCAAGGACCATCCCTATTATTTCTTGTATCTTTTGTTCAAGGCACGTTTGGAGTCTCTCCGTCTGACTCTTGCAGCCCAAAAAAACGGAGGTTGTTGCGTCTCTCCCGGTTCTCGATGTTGTCCAACTTGAGGCGTAGCTCCTCCTACCTCTCTATTTCTATTAAGCATGCTTCCATTTGTGTCTCTAGTAGGCCCGTGGATGCCTGGTTGGCCTCCACCCCGCCCATTCTGTCCTCCAGGGTAACCACCTTGGCCAAGAGGTCCGTCAATTTCGCCCCCATGTCCGTCCTCATCCCTCTGATCTCCTAGTATGGTTTGTATGTCATTCTTGATGGAGCCAAGCTCTGCAGAGGGGGGCGGAGAAACTGACCCTCCGGCAGCTCCCGCCATCAGTTCTGTGCCTTGGTACAGAAAGCGCCTCAAGGTTTCCTGCCAGCTCATAGATGTCCTCAATCGGTACCACTGCTGGTCCCCAAGGGAGAGTGCGGGGAGCCACGGGCCCTCCTCGAACTCACGCTCACTCCATACCCACGAGCTTCCCCATTAGAGTCCACTGCGGGCCCACGTGATATAGCCCCCTCGAGCGCAGTCTTATATGGGGGCGGCCCGCCTCGCCACTTCTGCTAGGGTCTGGACCTGAGCCGCTCGCCTCCTGCTGCCTTCGCTGTCACCCTGCTGCTGGGGCAGTGTATGATTCACCCCTGTAGTTGCCGCAGATCCTGGTGGGCTCCTCGGGCCCCCCCAGCTGCCACCACCTCAGCTGAGCTCCTCCGTCACTCACCAGTTATGCGCAGGGCCCATGTTGGGAGAGCTCCCACAGGCCCCACGCACCACGTCCTCTCAGCAGGAATGGATTTCCAACGGTCTTTCCTCCTGGACCCAGGCACAGTATGTGCCCTCTTAACTGGGAAGTAACTTGCAAGCTTGCAACTCCCCATTGTTGTTCCCCCCGCTCCTGGGGAGTTGGCCAGTCCACGGGTCTGTCCGGAGGTCTCTGCGGCTCTTTAAACTTCCTACAGTATGGAGGTTGTTACCCTGGCTCCAGCATATTCCATGTGACGTTGGTGTATTGCTGCCCAAGATCCGCCGGCGCTCCTCATCTCATTTCCAATTACCGGTGGTCACGATGATGGGGGGGGGTACCCAGTCCGTCCTCCACAAAAGCTGATGTGAAATTCCTGCGTCAGATTTCGGCACCAATCCTGGTCTCAGTGTCAGTCCCAGTCCACCTTATGCACAGGTCGCACAGCATGTGAGCAGGGACCCAACCGCGGTCCACTCACCCCAGGTAGGTGCCTCCCGCGGGCCCGTGTCTAGTCCCCCGAAGGTAGTCCTCACCTCCAACACTGACTGGGGGCCTCCCGCGTCCCCCTCTGGTCTGCTCCGCCACTGCTCCATGCTTCGCCACCAGGACCGGCAGCTCTACTCATGCGCTCCCGCTGGCTCTGACCTCCCTGAAAGGGGGGCCAGTCTCGGGCAAACTGCACCGTGGGCACCCTGCCCACCGCAACAACTTCACCTACTACTTTGGTGGGGGTCTCTGGCCCACTGCTCACCACGTCCCTCAAGTGGGGCCGCAACCTCTCCTGTCACTTCTCTGGAGGCGCTGTATTCGGGAGTCCTAGCCCGCCTCCAGCCCTGGCCTCTGTCGCCGCAGTCAGACTCCTCCTCCCCCAAAAGGTCTCCACGCAGCTCCACAGGGCCAGCAGGCCTGCTGCTTCCCGGGTCTTTCAGTGGCTAAGGGATCCGAGCCAGACGATTCCTCAAGCCTGTGGGGCTCCAGCTGACTTCCACTCAGTCGCTCTGTTAGGGAATCGCTAGTTCAGGGTTGCTAGTGTTGCATGTCGCCATATCACCTCTAAGATGCCCAGGCAGGGGACGGAGCTAGCAACTCAGGCAGCCATTTTGTCTGTGCCCCCTGGTGGCATCCCACACAGTCGAGCTTTTCAGGCTTCCAAGCGCTATACTCAAGCGGACATCAGGTTCATCCACGACTAGTATTTCATGGAGAGTGGAGAAGTGAAGTGCCTGAATAGTACACAGCATGTCATATTATAAAAAAATTAAGCCTGCATCAGCATAGGTATTATTATTTTGCAAAAGACAACAACACAAATATGTTCAGATGACATACACAATGTAACCCTAATCCCCAGAAGGCAGAACAAATTGCATATTCAACAGATGTTATTGTCATGTCAAGAGTCTCCACTTTGCTTATGGCTTTAATTTCAAGTTCTTTCTGCCAGTTCACGTGTTGGTGACTTATGTTTGAGGGCTTAAACACAGAATTTACTTTCCCTATGTTCCAACAATGGTCACCCTATTTGCACAACCTTTACAAAATATCTTTTGTGCGTTTAACAAAGTGGAAGGGCTTGTGTAACTAACCTCTGCTTAGTGCAGCCAGTCTTTACATAACATTTAGTTAAGAGAATAGATCCATATTGGAACAGCCTTAACTACTTTGCGGAATAGGAGGACCCGTCCTTAATGTTATTTAGCCTAGGTTTATCAGTGAATGCCAGGCGGCTTATAGATTCCCTCTGCACGGACCCAGCCTTTTCTTGTAATGACTTACGGAGGAAGTCATGAACACATTTCTATTTTGTTTTTATGTTTATGTTTATTGAGTTTATATAGCGCTTTACTCCAAAGCGCTTTACAGGATAACAACAAGGTACAGTAATGAAAGAAGCATATTTACAAACAGGAAACAAACCAGTAGTACAGTATGTAGAACAATTAACTCAAAAGGAGGGGAAAAATGAGGGGAAGAGGGGGAGGGGAGGGGAGGGGAGAGGAGGTAGGTGAAGGGGGTATCAATGTCAGGTTTGAGGTCAGTGGGAGTGGGAGGAAGGGGGAGGAGGAAGGGGAAGGGGGAGCCCCCGGGTGTCCTCCTGCGCCTCCTGGTGATTACAGTATCCAATATGAGGTCAGTGGGAGGCGGGGGAACGAGGGGGGCAAGGGGAAGGGGGTCAGGTGTTTTAGAGGTAGGTAAGGAAAGTCGTGGGGGGAGTGGAGAGGAAGGACTTTCAACGAGGAGCGGAAGGATGAGTAGTATTTTTACTCAATGACTGACAAATGCGACCCCATTTTGAATATTACTAGAAGAACGGGATTTTGATCACAAAAAGGGATTAGCCTATGGCTAAGAAAGATGCATATCATTATTATATTCTAACAAACACTCCTTTTAGCCTAAGCTAAATCCTTTTCGCCCAAATCGGTTAGACTTTCAATATCTACGTCCATTAAATTCTGAATTTGCATTTCTTCCATCATCATAGTATTAATTCTATAACTGGTTTTGGGGAGGGGCTTCATTTTTGTACTACTCTAACACAACTCTGAGATATAAAGGAACAACATAACGGACTACACTGAAGACAACAACAGCAACCTAACATTAACCCAAAGAGAACTAACAATATAGACAGCAATTTCCATCCCCAATCCTTTAGCAAACTCCAAAACCATTGGGACCAGCTGGTCTCCTGTCCCACCTCATAATGCACTGCTTCTCCCAATACATGTCTTCGATCAATAGCATCAAAGATATGTCCAGCGCTATCAGGTATTTAAGTACAGCAAGAAGAGCCCACTAATTTACAGACCCCTCATTTCGCAGCTGTGAGAATGTCCAACACCATCCTATTTTGCCACCAATCTAATAGTGTTCTGTTCAGTTGTTAAATTCACAAATATATTTGCAGTCTTGTTCAACATTCTTTCTACCACTCTACTGAGTCTATGAATGCTTCTGGAGTTAAGAGCAACCCCTAACAATGGAATTATTCATTTCTCAAAATCTGCTGCTACCTGGGCATCAGAATCAGTCTGGTCCACTTCTGTTTTCACTCTCTCTAATTTTACATGCTGGTATATATTATCTGTGGAGGCCACATACACTCCAGGGATATATTAGCAAGATAACATATGCCTGTCCAACCCTTCTTCAACCACTTATATACTTTCCAGTCCTCACAAACATAATACCAATTCCCATAAGGAAGGTATGGAATTAGTATAATTGGTATAGTCAACAATAGTAGCAAAGGATTGCATATTATATGTATACCTTCCTATAGCAAACAGAGGTTCTCCTATCCTATGAGGTTTTTAAAAAAATCTTTATTTTTAATTGGCAATTTGACAAGTACAGCAGAGGGTACATAGCATTTTCACAATAGCAAACATGCATAGCAATCAAAGCAACATCATATAACAGTATATTGCGTAAAGGCTCTGACAGACATCATTATTATCTATTCAGTTATATAGTACTACCGTTTTCTCCTCATTCGTCAGTCGCCAATCGGGCCAGGTAGGAGTGGAAGTCTGCTCAGATATCATGAAGTCTGGAGGAGACAGGAAGGGTGCATGCATACAGTTCCTCGTTCTCTTGGGCCCAGGTTAGAGCAACCAGCCAGTCTTTCTCCCTTGGGGGTTCCTGTTTTTCCAATTTAGAAGGATAGTTATTTTGGCTATCCTGCAATCCATGTTAATGAACGCTCTGTGCCTTTTGCTCTGGATGTTAGGCCACAACCTGAATAATGCTGTGAGAGGGCTCCTCTCCATCGGTGTGCCTATCACCTCAGACATGGTATCAAAAGTTTTATTCCAGAAATCTTTCAATGAGGGACAGTCCTAGAACATATGTAAGCGGTCTGCTGAAGAGGTGCGACATCTCGGGCAATACTGCTCGGTAGGTGGGGACATTTTGGAAAGTCTGGTGGGGGTGTAATATAGCCTCTGCAGAATGTTAAATTGCATGAATTTGAACCTGAAATTACTGGATACCCTCCTAGTATGCATGCACATCTGTGACCATTGGGTGCCAGTAAGTTCCAACTGCATTTTCTCAGACCAGCGAACTCGCGAGATGGGTGAGAGCTTTTTCCCAGGATGATTTTGTATAAAGTGGAAAGAATGTGTCTACTGTCGCCTGAGTTTGCTATGTACGCCAGTATAGGTGTCTTGGCAGGTTCACAGGGGTAGTCTGGCCATCTGGACAAGATCTCTGACCGGATTCTATAATATTGGAGTCTTTCACCTCCCGTATCCCCATGTCCGAGTCTCTGGTCTCAGGGGTAATGAATTTCCCATCTGGAAAGAGCTCTGCTAGTGCTCCGTACCCTAGTCCATACCACTTTACTCGAATTGATCTGTCATTTAGGGGTAGTAGTATGGGGAAGTTGGCGCCACACTTTCAGCGTAGAAGAGACCGGGTCCAATGGGGAATCATCTTTATACTTCCAATCAAGTATCAGAGTTTTGAGGTTTGTGCAGCCTGCCGCTAATGCTTCCAACTTGACGTGTGGGGGCTTGCTCAGAGGTATACCAGAATGAGGCGTACTGCACCTGGGAGGCCATCCAATAGAGTTCCAGATGGGGGGGCTGAGAACCCTGCATTCTCATATGGAAGTGTTAACTCCACCCATTTATTTCGGACCGCCCCGGTGTGCCACAAAAACTGCAAAGAGAGAGTGCAGCTTGGCGAAGTAGGATTTCCCAGACCATATCGGATCATTAGTGAAGATATAAAGCAATTCAGGCAATGGCGTCATTTTAATTAGGTAGAGTTTGGTGATTACTGTGGCATCTTCGTAATTGTCTTGCAGTAATGCTGCGCTTATCCTTGATACTACCACCCCCAAGTATTTAACGTGGTCAGGGGACCATCTCAGGGGAAAGAGCCCCCAATATTCACGGGATATTCACGGGTATTGTCTGTAAGTGGGAATACTTCAGATTTGGAAAAATGAACCGTAAAGCCGGTGTGTTCCCCAATATGTTTAACGTCTTGTAGAATGGGATTGAGGTTCACGTGTGGATCTCTGACGTACAACAGCACGTCGTCTGCATACAGGGATATTATCACTGGTGTGCCAGACAGGCAGATTCCTCAATGTCTGTGTCGTTCCGTGATAAAATCAGCCATGGGCTCAATGACCAAGGCGAAAAAGATGGGAGAGAGGGGGCATCCCTGGCAGAAATGACCACCACAATTTCTTCCACTGAGAGGGGATTGTCGAGTGTCTCCTTAGTTTGGGGGGTGAGGCGTGACAGTGGGATGCCCTCTAGCAATGCGTGCATGGCCTGACCGGCCCACGGCTGCTTTGCAGAGTATAGGTTGCAATAGAAGTCGCGAAACACTCCCAGAACTTCAGCATCCGCCCATTTAGTGTTGCCCTCCTCATCAAGAATGGAGTCAACCTGAGATTGTCATCAAAAATTAGGAGCGAATCACTTCCGTTCCTAGATGAGCTCACTTCAAATACCCTATCCACGGTTCCAACCAAAGTTCAAAATAGTTAACTATCTTATTTATCAGTAATTATGATTTTAATCAAAAATTCACAGCTCATTGTATGATTCTTTTCATATCATCGTTTAATCCTGACAGTTCAGTGTCACATCATTTTATAGCCAATGCATTTCGGACTTCTGTCCATCATCAGGGCTATTAACACTGTTACTAGTTTATCAATAAAGATCCCATAGTTCCACAATATTATTCAAATGTGCAATTCATTCCCCATTAAAACCATCATGTTGTGAAATACACCAAAAAGTAAATCATCATTACACATACCGGGTTGTTGTTGTAGTCCAAAACGAAATTTTTGAAAATACCAGAAAAACAAAAGAAAAAGAGATACATTGTGATACCTTCGTTATGCATTGTTATATCATTTATCCTTTATTTAAACCATATTAGTGACTTAAACCAACTACCTGTCTCACTTCTGTCACTCAGAGTACTTATGTTTCACTCTGTTTAAACTCCTGAGCTGCTTGCAGTACCTGTAAGATCAGAGACTAACAATTAGCCTCCCTTATTTTTGATTTCCGTTGCTCTCTTTCCACAATTATATTCGAATTCCTCTCTTACCTTCTGCACTCTGTGTCTGATCATGTAGGCGGCTCAAAAAGGAGCTGTCGCTGTCTTTGAACGTATATTAATACACGATTAATATATTAATAAAGATAACTCCCACGCGCAAACGTACCTGAAGCTTCATAGAGTTATACCTCAGAGTTGACAACCGCGCTTCACAGTAGGAGGTTGTAGTTTTCTCTGACAAAGACGAACTTACGTTGTGCATTGTTTTTTCTTCCTGATTACGCGCGCATACTTATCTCAGTCAAGACGCCTTATCAGGGTATCAAGACCTCTCCATTTTGGTGCGCCTTCACCGATAGCAAGCACTCCAACTCACCTCAAGAAAAAGTTTCCTATCCTTTTCTTTGACATTCCGAGCTCTTCTGTTAAGCCTTTTCTTCAGAGAATCTGCAAAAGGAAAAAGAAGAATTAAAAGGTCAGCAAGAGAGATCTCTCTAACTAATAAAACATTCATTACTCAGAGACATCAGATTCTTCCTCCTTAGTTCAGTCAAGAGACTCATTTACGATTCAGACACTTGCCTTCAGAGGTTTCCAAAGTCCACAGCATCAAAGTCTTCAGAACCTCAACATCAACGCACCCCTGTGTGATAGCAGGATGGAGAGCTCAAAAACACAAAACACAGGTGAGGATTGTGGGTTTTAGAAATTAAGGGGTGTTATTTATTGAGAGGAAGACAGATATAGATTCTTAATAGTTTTCACCATTCTTGTCAATCACATCACCCCCTTTTCTTGTTAATTCTTATTTGTATAACAGGGAAAAACCCATAAAGCATCAGTTTAGCAGATCACCAGGCCCTGGGATCGTTACGCTCTTGTGGAGTCCAGGTAAGCATTACAATAGCTCAATAGTTTCTCTAGAGAAAGTCTCCCGGCTTGGCCCGGGGCGTTAGAGCACGATGGGCCCGCTCCACTGCGAAGAAGGGGGATAGTTCTGGGCTCTCCAAGAGATCTTTAAGTAAATTTTTGACAGCCAATTCCATTCTTCCTTTAAATGCGTACTCGGGGACCCTGACTATACGAATATTGTTCCTTCGGGAGAGGGACTCAAGATCATTGCACTTGTGTTTGATGAACTTCATGGGCCTCATTGCGAGGTTGGAGGTAGCCATGGAGCTATTAGCTCCATGTCTGCCTCCAAAACCCTTCCGACTCCGCCCTGGTGAATTGAGCAATTACCGGTCCATTCCGAGGTCAGAGGGACCGGTAATTCCCCATTCACCAGGGCCATTCCCCATTCCCATGTGAGCCCCCATAGGGCTCAATAGGAATGGGGAAGGCACTAATAACGGTACTGCAAATTGCGGTACCGTTATTAGCGCTAGAGTCCCTTTGCGGGTCCCGTCCTTAACTCCTGAAAAAAACAGGTGTTAAGGAAGGTCCTGCAAAGGGAGCTCGTAGTAGGGAGGTAAGGGATTACCGGCACCTGTCCTCCCACCTCATAATGAGTCCCCATGTCTTTGGTAACGGTGGCCACCGTGTCTTGGAGTGCATGCAGGCTGTCTTCATTGGCCCGAATTCTAGTTTCAGCTTCCGTAATCGAGCTCCCTCGTGGGCCAATTGGGATCTCATGGATGCCACATTTGCCGTGATGTCATCGAGTTTCTTGTGTACTGCTGCAAAGCCTTTCGCCATGGCCTCCATCATACTGCTCAGATCAGGAGTGGAGGCCAGGGTTTGATAAAGGAGGTTCCAGTTGACCCTAGCTTGACTGTTCCTGTTCGCCTCTGGGCGTTGATCTCGTGTATTTATCCATTGCTCCAGAATTCCCCCCCCCCAGTACCTTTGGTCATGTTCAGTATTCTGGTCGCTCATCAGGAAACTGGTTGATGTTGTCGAGAGGACTCCGGTTGGCACGCTTGCTGTGATCTCTCCCCTCCAGGCCGGCAAGGAGATAATGGTTGTTGCCTCTGGGTCAAGAGGGACGGCCGATGCGATCGGGGGAGAACGTAACGTAACGAACACTGGGGTACTCGGCAGATGCGTCTCCTTCCTCTTCTGTCCTTCGAGCGAGATGGTCGCAGTGGGGCTTTAGAGGACTGTTGGGGGGCGGGGGGTGATCTGCATGTGTCATCCAGCAGTCGCCGGAGTCCTCGTGTTACGAATGTGGGGATTATAGGCTTCGCCCCCAGCGATCAATGTGCGGGGGGACTAAGCTGATGGATCCAATATGGGAGGGTCAGTCGTTTCAGGAGCAACTCCCAGCCCGATGTGCAGAGGGATTTCAGAGAGAGCCGGGTCCCCCGTCTGTGCGCTTGTCAGTGCGTTGTGGTTCCTTAAAGTGATCAGTGGGGATAGAACTCAGCAGATTCCCAGGGCACCAGGCTTTTCCTGCTCTGTGTCTCGGGGAGAGGGGCGGTGTCCGTACCCCAATCCACTCCCGTCGGGGATTAGTTTCCCTCAGAGCGTCACCAGCACTAAGTGGGGCAGCAGGGTTGGTGGGGCCAATAAGGTGTGAGACAGACAGACCAGGATAACACGGCAGGCCCTAGACCTCACTCATGCATTATTACCCCAGGGTGTCGAGAGCGGGAGTCACACGTGATGACTGGGCTGGATGTGTGCGTTACCCAGCATAATCCCCAAGTCAGTGGGGTCCTCATCCCTTGGTCGTGAATACCTTGTTTGGTGCTCCCAGCGTCACACAGCCGGAGTCAGGAATACGTTTCCCCCATGTAGGGGTAGATAGCAGATTTAAGAAGTGCTTTTAAAAGATGTACAGAATCATGTTAAGGAACCAGAAAAAGGCAGAAAGTCCTACTACTAAAATCGTACAAAATGTCAATATTACTATTCGGTCTTCCTTTGTCCATAGTTTTTGTGAGCGAGAAGGTAAATTCCCTTCATTGTTTTTCCTTCGAATTTGAGCACCAAATGGATGCAACTCCGTAATGCAGGTTTTCTTCAGTCCTTAGATACCCTGTTACCTCCTGGTGTGCACAGGGATCAGGACACGCTGATTTCACGTAGGTGCAAGGCTGACCCCAATATCAAACCCGCACTTGTAGGTTTCCAGTGGGCACAGATTTACGTCATTACCAGATCTTCTCTTTGTAGGTTTCCAGTGAGCACTCCATTTCCTTCCTAGGTCTTAGATCATATCTGATCAATCCCGGAATAGTATGATCTTCGAACAAGATGGGTGTCTGTATTGAAGACTTTATCCCAGATTTTGACAAACTCACAGGGTTGCAAGAATCTTATTTTTCAGATGAAGGAGGATGATGATCATCAGGGGGTGATGGCAAAGGAGCCAATTTGATTTTAGCAGTGTGGATCCAATGCTGTTTACCCTCTACTCAAAGATGCATATTGGGTGGCCAACAACACCTGGTATGGTCCTAACTGTGATGCTGGAAATGCATTAGAGGGACAGGGCCTCTGAATCCTTGTCCTTTACTGCTTTTTATTGTGTGTTCTGTCGTGTTTTCTGCCCAGGAGTCCATGTGTGTACATAACCTTGAATATTGATTATATAAAGACTGTGTTCTAACCAATACAGTGTGTGGACATTCCTTTATGGGGGCTTGGGGACTACACTGTACTTAAGAGCCGTCGAAGTCCATTCCCGTCGACCAGGGTTTGCAGGTCTGTGTAACCGCTGAAGGCCCGTCGAAGTTGTGTTGCCCAGCCGTGGGAGCCACTTGACGCCGTGCCGCCAACGACCGGAGCCGTCCGCTCCTTGCCTAAGAACAGTTGAATCGAAGGACTCCCACGTCAGCACCGTCGGCCGCTTTATCCTGCCGGAGAAAGTCGAGGACGACCAATGCGCCGAGGAGAAACCTGCCGGTGGGTTTCCCGCCACCTGAAGACCACAAAGACTCGAATGACTCGACGCCCTTGCTGGGCCCCCGTCTTCACAATCTTTGCGGTCCAGAACAATTGTCATCGAGGTGCCCCGCACGCCTCTGCCTTGCAGGACGCCAACGCTCCGTCGTCGACAAGCACCGCTAGGATCGAAGCTGCCGCCTCATTGACGCCATTCAACCCTGTTTGTTGTCGGATGTTCGCCGCCCCGTGTCTCCCGCTTGAAAGGGAAGGCATTCAAGAAGGGCCGTCGATTCCCCGCCGCCGAACGCTGAGTTCCTCGACGCTTCTCGACGCCTCTCGACGATCCGTGACTCCCGCTTGAAAGGGGGTCGCTCAAGAAGGATCTGTCGACGCCTCTTCGAAGAACTCGACTCCACCAGGTACATTGGGGGTGTAAAAACATTATAGGAGGGAATAAGACTTGCAGAACAATATATGGACTGGGCTTGTGCTATATCTTTATTTTACAGGTTGCCCAGGTCGGGGGATCTCCACACAGAACTGTGTCTAGTGGTAGGGGCCAGTATTCTGCCTATTGCTAACCATCTTATTTTCTCTCCTCTCTCTATTGCTGGTTTCACTCTATTGATCTGTGTGACATTGTTACAGTATTATTGATGCACTTTAATGAGATCTAATACAAAGGGTGGTACCACTTTAGAATTGTATATATATTGTATATATTTGCCATTGTTGATTTTCCTAAGTACAAAGTGAGTTATTATGATAAGTGTACATAACCTTGAATATTGATTATATAAAGACTGTGTTCTAACCAATACAGTGTGTGGACATTCCTTTGTGGGGGCTTGGGGACTACACTGTACTTAAGAACCAGCCTGCATCACCTCCTGAGAAGCTAGGCCTTGATTGCTCGACCATAGCTACCGAATAGAGAATCTAGGCTGGGGTCCTCTGTGCCTCCCCTCTACCATATAGAGAGCAGAAGTACAGATCACCCCCTACCAGTCTTTACAGCTGGTGGCAGCGGTGGGATGCTTATGGTTTTAAGAATCAGTGTATAACTGTGCCGCTTACAAAATATCTGCACTTTATTAGATTAAGGTTTAGTTGTGTACAAGATAACTGCATTACAAACAATGGAGTCTATTGCAAATGGCAAATTGATTCGGATGAGCTTGGAGGCTCTCCAGAGTGCTTGTGAAGACAGGGAGTTAGACTTTGTGGATAAGTCTAGGGCTGAGCTGATAGCTGCTCTGGTGGACTACCAGGCTGATGGTGAAACTCTTGATGAGGGGGGGAATGCAACCAATGAGGACTCTGCCCCTGGGGTTTCTTCTGAATCTGTTTCTGGGAATGCCGCCATTCCTGCTGCCTCTGTTCCAAACCCCAGCAATTCCTTGGAACTTGAGTTATTAAGGATGAAATTGGCCCTTGAATACCGCAAGTTGGAAATAGATGCTGAACTTAAGAAAGAGGAGTTGGCTCAACAAGTGGAGCTCAAGAATAGGAATCTTGAACTCAAGAGCCAGGACACTGAATGTCAGAGAATCCAGCTAGAGAAAGCTAGAGTGGAGACTTCAGCTAAAATCAGTGAGAGTGTCAGGTCCCCAGCCACCAAGTTTATGAAAGATTTGGTGGGTGTATTTGTGGAGGGTTCAGATATCCTCCAATGGATTGAAGCGTTTGAAATGGCTTGTGCGATTCATGATGTTGATAAAAGAGATTGGGCTAAGTGTTTGTTAAGCAGAGTGCCTCAAACTGGATATGACTGTATTCTGAAGCTGAGTGTGGAAGAAAGGGGTCAGTATGAGTGTATGAAGTCTGCTTTGATTGCCAAGTTTGGCAAGACACCTACCCAATACCTTAAAAGGTTCAGGGATTTTAAGCAAAGAGAGAATGTGTCTTGGGTTGACTGGGTGAGTGCTGCGCACATGAACATGATGGGGTGGATTGATGGATACAAGGTTAAGACTTTTGTTGAATTGTCCCACCTCTTGTTTTTTGAGCATTTTTCTGAAGCCTGTTCACCAGAGCTGCGTCAGTATGTGGCTGACCAGAACATTTTGGACCCCTTTAAGCTGGCTAGGTTGGCTGACAAGTGGGTCTCCCACCGGGTGTCCCCTAAGGACTCCAGTGGGAAGGACAAGGACAAAGAAAAGAGGGCCTCTCAGAAAGCTGAGGAGTCCCACAAGCAGTCACAGTCGGGTAAACCTAAACCTCCCACTCCCAAGACCCAAAAATCTAGTGGGGATAAGTCATCTGTGGGTGGGAATAAGAGTAGTGGTCCACCTGCTGCAAAGCAGGCTCCCAGTGGTTCCAGTACCGTACCCCGCACTCCTGGCACTTGTTGGGACTGTGGGGCTCTAGATCACAAAAGGGGTGACTCCAAGTGTAAAGGTAAGGCACTTGGAGTACAGGCTGTCAGCCTGACTTACCCTTACCCCGTGTCTGAGGTGGAGGCCACTGTCCTCCCCTCCTCTACCGGGATCACATTTGGTGCTCCGGTAGAGATTTCCTTAGTGTCCCTTGGGGCCTGGGACCAGTATGCAGAAGTACTGGCAACTATCCCACAGAACACCCGTAGCTTTTTGAGAAGTGTCCTCTTGAATGGCCAGCCTTCTACTGGTTTGAGAGACACTGGGGCAAGCATGACAGTGGTGGACAGGACCCTGCTCAAGCCAGAGGACTATGTAGGTGCTCCTCTGAGAACCACCAGGTTAGCTGGTGGGCCTCCCAAATTATCGCCTGTAGCCTTAGTCACACTCATGATTGGAGACAAGACAGCAAAGCTTCCTGTCCTGGTTCAGGACAATGTCCCTGCTAACATTCTGTTAGGAAATGATCTAGTAGAGTTGGGGTTGATCTCGGATGGTCTTCCCATGACTGCCGCTGCAGTCACTAGGTCACAGGTGACACCGGGTCTGGCTGTGAGTCAGGTACCCGAGCCAAAGGCGAGGCCTAAGGCAAGAAGAAGGAAGACCAAGAAGGCCACCTCTGTGGAGGGAACACCTTCTCTTCCTGCTGTTCAGACAGCACCCATTGGGGTCCATGCTCCGGACGGGCTGGGTCCAGTGGAAAACCCAAACTCAACTCCTGTGGGAGAAGAGACAGAAGACTCTCCTGTGGGAGAGGTTCTCAAACCGGAGGATCATCCCGACCTTCAATGCTTGTTAGCTGAAGGGGGACCCTCCCGGGCAGACTTCTGTAAGGGACAGAGAGAGTGCCACTCTCTCGAGGGACTGAGGAAACAGGCCCTGTCCCAGGCACAAGGAGAAGTGCCTAGGACATTCCGGATTTATTGGGAGGGTGAGCTCCTTGTTAGTGAGCCCACTAAGCCTGAACCTGGTGCCCTCAAGAGGTTGGTGGTACCCCAGGTTTACAGGCCCTTCCTACTGCAGTTGGCGCATGAGGTGCCCTTGGCTGGTCATCTTGGGATCAAGAAGACTAAGCAGAGGCTCTCTGCCCATTTCTACTGGCCACGGATGGGAGTAGAGGTGGAGTCCCACTGCAGGACCTGCCCAACTTGTCAGTTGTCTGGCAAGACTGGAGGCAGTGTCATTGCCCCACTGCAACCATTGCCAGTGGTTGGCACACCATTTGAGAGGGTGGGCATCGACATCGTCGGTCCCCTTGACCCTCCCACTTCAGGTGGACATCGGTTCATCCTGGTCTTGGTAGATCATGCCACCAGGTACCCTGAGGCAATACCCCTTCGGACTGTTACTGCCAAGGTGGTTGCCAGGGCTCTCCTGGGCATTTTCACCCATGTTGGATTCCCCAAGGAGGTTGTCTCTGACAGAGGATCCAACTTCATGTCTAGTTACATGAAAACCATGTGGAAATAGTGCGGGGTAACCTACAAGTTCTCCACCTCTTACCAACCCCAGACCAATGGTTTGGTTGAGAGATTTAATAAAACTCTCAAGGGCATGCTAGGGGCTTTGGAAGAACCCCTAAGGAGGAAATGGGATCTCCTCCTGCCATGCCTGCTGTTTGCTTACAGAGAGGTACCTCAAGAGGGTGTTGGTTTCAGCCCCTTTGAGTTACTCTTTGGACATCCCGTGAGGGGGCCCCTCGCCTTGATCAGAGAAGGCTTGGAAGCCACCCCTCCAGGTCCCGCCAAGCAAGTGGGGGACTATGTGTTAGGCCTCAGACGGAGGATGACGCAGATGATGGGTCAGGCAACAGCAAATCTCAAGGCCAGCCAGGAATTGAATAAGTACTGGCATGACCTTAAAGCCTCGCAAGTGGATTGGACTCCGGGACAGGAAATCCTTGTGATGGAGCCTACCAAGCCTAGAGCTTTGGCAGACAAGTGGACTGGACCCTTCAGGATCATCTCCAAGATGGGCGAAGTCAATTATCTGGTTGACATGGGAGCCTCTGGGGTAGGTATTGGCTCAAGCCTTTCCACCGGCGAGCAGAAGTCTCATGTCTCTTGCTAGCTTCAGGGCAAGAAGAGGATGAGAGTGAACCCCTTCCTGATTTGCTGCATAGCAACCCTCAGGATGGCTCAGTGGAGGGAGTACATCTCTCTCCGGATTTGACAACAGAGCAACAGAGGGCCTGCAGGGCTTTGCTCCAACAGTATGCCTCTCTGTTTTCACTGACGCCAGGCCTTACACCGTGGTGTAGGCATGAAATTGACACTGGTGACAGTGTGCCTGTCAAAAGCAGGTGCTACCGTATGTCAGATACCGTCAAGAACCACATCAAGGCAGAGGTCGCCAAGATGTTGGATCTGGGTGTTATTGAACCCTCAACCAGTCCCTGGTCCAGTCCAGTGGTCCTTGTCCCCAAGGCAAGTTCCCAGGCGGGTACCAAGGATTGGAGGTTCTGTGTGGACTACCGAGGAGTCAATGCCGTCACCAAAACTGACGCGCACCCATTGCCCAGGGCTGATGAGCTCGTGGACACCATAGGTGCTGCCAAATTTGTGAGCACCTTTGACCTTACCTCAGGCTATTGGCAAATAGATCTGACGGACCATGCCAAGGAAAAGACGGCCTTCTCAACATCTGAGGGACTCTACCAGTTTAGGGTCATGCCTTTTGGGTTGAAGAATGCCCCTGCCACCTTCCAGAGATTGGTCAACCATGCGCTCAGTGGGCTGGAAGCCTTTTGTGTGGCTTACTTATACGACATTGCCGTCTAAAGTTCCACCTGGGAAGAGCATTTGACACATCTGGATAAGGTGTTGCAGGCCTTGAAAAGGGCTAACCTCACTATCAAGGCCACCAAGTGCCAGATAGCTCAGGGGAAAGTTACCTATCTAGGTCATGAGGTAGGAGGGGGTCAAATCCAACCTCTCGCCAGTAAAGTACAGGATGTACAGAACTGGGAGACTCCCACTACTCAAACCCAGGTGAGAGCCTTTTTGGGCCTCACTGGGTACTATCGCAATTTCATGGCAGACTATGGAACCATAGCTGCACCCCTGACAGCTCTAACCTCACCCAAACACCCTAGGAAGGTTAATTGGACCGAAGACTGTCAGAGGGCCTTTGATGGCTTGAAAGAAAGTCTGGGTAGGGCACCTGTGTTGTGTGCGCCTGACTACAGCCGACCCTTTATCGTCCAGACGGATGCCTGCGACACCGGAATTGGAGCTGTCTTGTCCCAGTTAGATGACAAAGGGAGAGAACATCCTATCATATTCATCAGTAGACAACTCAAGGATAGAGAACTTAGGTGGGCTACTGTTGAAAAGGAGTGTTTTAGCATAGTTTGGAGCCTTAGGTGTTTTAGGCCCTACCTTACGGGGTCTACCTTCAAGGTCCAAACAGATCATAAGCCCCTGAAGTGGCTTATGCAGATGAAGGGTGAGAATCCGAAATTGCTCAGGTGGTCCATTAGCCTGCAAGGGCTAGACTTCACCCTAGAGCACAGACCAGGGAAGAGTCACGATAATGCAGATGGCCTTTCCAGAAGGTATGTTGACCGTCTGGATGAGGGTGTCTATCCCGTGGGAGATTAGACACCCTCCACCTCAGTCTGGGGGGGCGACTGTGATGCTGGAAATGCATCAGAGGGACAGGGCCTCTGAATCCTTGTCCTTTACTGCTTTTTATCGTGTGCTCTGTCGTGTTTTCTGCCCAGGAGATCATGTGGGACTCCTGGCAGTGCAGCTCTCTCTTTTGGTTTGGTGAACAGACCCATGGGATACCCTTATGGCACCCATGGGTAGGGGTACAACCCTGTGCCCCCAGTGTATGTTTTTGGGCACCTGTGGGTGGCCCGCAGAGCAGGGTATGGGCTGGTGGCAGCTCCATGCTGAATTTGACAGGTGTTCTGGGTGTCCTCCATTTTGGGATACCCAGGCGCTGCGATTGGGATCAGTTGATTCCTGATAGGAAACAAGATGGCCCCTGTGGCCTCTTGCTTTCTATTGCCTGTTACCTTGTTTTCCCAAAGTCCTGGGAAGCTCTGACTCTGTCCCTTCCCCCTGACTGGCTGTTGGGTGGAAGTTCCATATATGGTGTTGTTGTGAAGGCCCAGCTAGACTGACTGGAGCCTTCCCAGTGACTGTATGTTGTGGGTACCTCCTGTGGGTGGGACCTGGGTGAATGGAGTGTGTGTCCAATATACACTCCTTGTTGTGGTTGTCTGGTTTCTGGCATGAGAGACAAAGACTGAGACAGCCCTGCCCGAAACTGGCCTGAATGCAGTGTGTAGTGTTGAATGGCTGGGTACTTGTCCCAATCCACATTCCTTGTTGTGAGTATCTGAAAGGGAGGAGTGTGGCCTGAATGCACTGTGTGCCTGATTGGCTGACTGACTGCATGAATGCCCTTCTGTATGATTGGCTGCTGAGTATGTGCCAGCAGTGTGGATGAGAGACAGAATAGTATATCTGGGGACCTCTCACCACTAGTAATTGTTCAGAAGCGTTCAGAAGCTGAGTCTCCACTCTAAGAGTAACTGGAACTGCTGATCCTCGACGCCCAGCTGGAAGAAGAAGACTTGCTGTTGCACTTGCTTCGACCGATCTGAAAGCTGCCAAATTCGTCGAGGACTGACCCGAGAGAGGACCTGGTAAGGCGCCCTCTTCCCGTGCTCCGAGGGATCATCGAGCACCGCTACATCTTCGCCAAAGCACCCTGGAAGTCAGACCCTCGAAAGGCTGCCGACCCGAGACGGGACCGCCGAGGAGATCGAAGTGAAGCACCCGGACATCGCCGCCGTCGAAGTCCATTGCCGTCGACCAGGGTTCGCAGGTCTGTGTAACCGCTGGAGGCCCGTCGAAGTTGTGTTGCCCAGCCGTGGGAGCCACTTGACGCCGTGCCGCCGACGACCGGAGCCGTCCGCTCCTTGCCTAAGAACAGTTGAATCGAAGGACTCCCTTGTCCGCACCGTCGGTCGCTTTATCCTGCCGGAGAAAGTCGAGGACGACCAACGCACCGAGGAGAAACCTGCCGGTGGGTTTCCCGCCACCCGAAGACCACAAAGACTCGAACGACTCGACGCCCTTGCTGGGCCCCCGTCTTCACAATTTTTGCGGTCCAGAACAATTGTCATCGAGGTGCCCCGCACGCCTCTGCCTTGCAGGACACCAACGCTCCGTCGTCGACGAGCACAGCTTGGATGGAAGCTGCCGCCTCATTGACGCCATTCAACCCTGTTTGTTGTCGGACGTTCGACGCCCCATGTCTCCCGCTTGAAAGGGAAGGCATTCAAGAAGGGCCGTCGATTCCGCGCCGCCGAACGCAGAGTTCCTCGACGCTTCGATGCCTCTCGACGACCCGTGACTCCCGCTTGAAAGGGGGTCGCTCAAGAAGGATCTGTCGACGCCTCTTCGAAGAACTCGACTCCACCAGGTACATTGGGGGGGGTAAAAACATTATAGGAGGGAATAAGACTTGCAGAACAATCTATGGACTGGGCTTGTGCTATATCTTTATTTTACAGGTTGCCCAGGTGGGGGGATCTCCACACAGAACTGTGTCTAGTGGTAGGGGCCAGTATTCTGCCTATTGCTAACCATCTTATTTTCTCTCCTCTCTCTATTGCTGGTTTCACTCTATTGATCTGTGTGACATTGTTACAGTATTGTTGATGCACATTAATGAGATCTAATACAAAGGGTGGTACCACTTTAGAATTGTATATATATTGTATATATTTGCCATTGTTGATTTTCCTAAGTACAAAGTGAGTTATTATGATAAGTGTACATAACCTTGAATATTGATTATATAAAGACTGTGTTCTAACCAATACAGTGTGTGGACATTCCTTTGTGGGGGCTTGGGGACTACACTGTACTTAAGAACCAGCATGCATCACCTCCTGAGAAGCTAGGCCTTAATTGCTCGACCATAGCTACCGAATAGAGAATCTAGGGTGGGGTCCTCTGTGCCTCCCCTCTACCATATAGAGAGCAGAAGTACAGATCACCCCCTACCAGTCTTTACACTAACCAACATGGTTCCAGTGCAGTGCTTTGCTGAAAGTTTTTGACCATCACCAGGTTGCCAGGCTTCAACCGATGTCCATCTCGCAGATTTTTGTCCGGAGAGCTATCCTTCACCTCCTGGTAGATAGAACGCAATTGTTCAGTTAACTGTTTCAATAATCAACAAGCAGTGGGTGCTCAATGTCCTTCAATGATCGTGGTCTAGGAGCACCCCAAACAGCTGGTCTGCCCATAACAATTTCATAAGGGGATAACCCTGATTTGGATGCAATTGTATTCCTCATAGAGAATAATGCTAAAGGTAAAGTATCTGGCCATTTAGTCCTCCGTGAGTACATATTTTAGCTAATTTGTTTTTTAAAATTCCATTGTGGTGCTTAATTAACCCTGCACTTTGAGGATGGTTGGCTGTGTGAAATTTCTTTTTGATCTGCAACACACATTTCGTTTTACCTCGGCAATAAAGTGGGGGCCATTATCAGACCAGATTACCATGGGTAATCCAAACCTGGGAAAATATTCTTTCAACGTAATCTTTGCAGCGGAGATGGCTGTATTATCTTTCAACAGAAAAGTCTCTACCCATTTGCTAAATGCACAGATTACTACTAGCAAATATTTCAAATTATTACATCTTTCTAATTCAATAAAGTCAAAATGTAAAACTTCAAATGGGAAGGTAGGGGGATGAACATTCCCTGGGGGGACTGTAGTCCCTCGTGCTATATTATGTCCTAGACATATGCAATTTCTAACCACATTCTCAGCTGTTGCCATAATCAATGAATTACACCAAACATTTTCCAATTGTTTACAAATAGCTTTAGTGTGTATGTGGGCAGGTCCATGAGCCATACGCACAACCAGATGTACATAGGCATTGGGTAACATCCACTATTTTTCAGACCTTGGGCCTCATTCCGACTTTGGAGGTAACCACGCCGCTATTTGCGGCATGGCTGCCTCCAAAATCGTTCCGACTCCGCCCTGGTGAATGGGGTAATTACCGGTCCATTCCAAGGCTGGAGGGACTGGAAATTCCCCATTCACCAGGGCCCTTCCCCATTCCCATTTGAGCCCCCATCGGGCTCAATGGGAATGGAGAAGGCGCTAATAACGGTACCGTAAATTACAGTACCGTTATTAGCACTAAAGTCCCTTTGCAGGTCCCGTCCTTAATGCCTGCTAAAAGCAGGCGTTAAGGAAGGACCCGCAAAGGGAACTCGTATTAGGGCGGTAAGGGTTTAACGGCACCGGTCTCGTTACCGGTGACCGTTAACCCTTACCGCCCTACTCAGAATGAGGCCCCTTGTGACCCAACACCCCTCTTCATTCTGCATAGCAAAACTGTCTTCCCACCCCCTTCCCACCTTCCTCTTCAGTGGCCATTGCTTGTATTTCTTTAATGCTAACAGAGGTTTCCTCCACACATCCTAAATCCAGAACTCTTGTAATATTCTCTGCATTATATTTCCGAGATACACTCTAACGCTGTTTGCTTTGCTATGGAATCAGCAAAATAATGTCCTTTATGAATTTCAGTCACTATTTTCTGATGGACAGCTCATTTAACTATTACTAGTTTCTTTGGTAGTGTTAGAGATGACAACAGTCGTAATATTAAGGAACCATGCTGTATCTTAGTTCCATGTGAAGTCAAAAATCCCCTTTCCGCCCATAGTTTTCCAAAATGATGTGCTACTCCAAAGGTGTACTGACTGTCAGTAAAAGTATTTACAGAAAGGTTTTCCGATAATTCACAAGCACGAGTCAAAGCTATGATTTCCGCTGCTTGCGCTGACTTAAAGGGTTTAGTCTCTACTATAGTTTTTAAAGTAGTAACCACGTAAGCTGCGGTTGTAGTTCCATCAGGCATTTATAAACATGATCCATCACAATATAATTCTCCTTCCGCCTGCGGAAGGGAGTAGCTCTCAAATCAATTCCGCTCTTGGTGTCTTCTTCAGTTGCAAAGATATAATTATGATCGGCTGCCTCATTGTCCCCGATACCCTGATTTGGTGTGGGTAATAGCTCAGCAGGGTTGAGTGTCTTGCAGCGCTTAATTTTGATATGTGGTGTAAACAATATCAATTCATATCTGGCAAGTCGGGCCATAGTCATATATTGGGTCTGAGTCCTATATAAAAGGACATCGACCAAGTGAGGTACCATTATAGTTAAAGAGTGACCTAAAACCTAATACCTTCACATTGTTTTATGGACAAAGCTGCAGCTGCTACTGCACACAAACATTTAGGCAAAGCACATGCAACAGGGTATAACATGGACGAAAAATAGGTGCACAGTCTATTCCTCCAAAAAAGGGGGGGTGGGTTGTAAAGTGTTTGTGTATCCTATGTGGTAGGTTGGGGAAAAGGTGTCAGAAGAAGGGGGATACCGTGTCTCACCCATTAGTTTGCCACTTCCCACTCCCCGAGGACCCCCATCCAAGGTTGTCTTTCTTTTCTCCTTCAGCTGCTGTTTCGAAACTGCTGTTTCCTCGTGTGTGCTTTACCTCGCTCAGAGTGTGCTTTTGTGCTCGGCCTTTTATCCATGTGGGGAAGTTTAATGGAAGTCAGGTGTGATTGTCGGCCAGTAATTGCCTGACCTCGCCTGACCATTGTATTGGGACACGTCAGGTATACTGCTCGGGTGTTAGTCTGTTTTCTCCCATAGCGGGCTGTCCGTGTGAATGTATTCATGTAGGAAAGGGGGGGTAGAGTTCCTACGTATCCTACCTAGTACGATGGAGTAAAGGTGTTACAGGGAAGGGAATACTGCATCTCACCATACAGTGTCCCACTCCCCAAATACCCCTCACCCAGGTGATCCTCATGCACTGGTCCACCCCCAGGAACTGGATCCAAAAGAGATGGCCGTGTTCTGGCCACCTGGATGACAGATCCCTGTGGACTAGTGGGTAAGACACCTTCTGCTTTCTCACAGTAGCTTCCTGTAGTCAGAAAAAGACAGTACTGTCGTCATGAGTGTTGTAATACTAAAGAAGAGAGAGATACAGCAGTGTTGTGGTGGAAAACATTACGCTCCTTTTTATGCTCGAGTAAAGGAGAAATCTCAGAAAAGTAAAGAGGATTTTTGGCCTGCATGTGTTTTGATAATATGCTGTCTTTAGTGTCTGCCTGAGGAGTGTCTGATTATCGAGACAGTTGTGGTGAAGGCGAGTAAGAAGAGTAAGAAGAGTGAGTGCGGGAAATATTTTGTTTAAGAAAAGGAAAAGGGGATTTTTTTGTGGATAGTAATTGTTGTGCTTTAGGTTTGGTTCTTGGGGTTTATATTGCGATTTTTTAAAAATTTGTTTGAGTTACATTGATGTTGAGTATGGAGACTCCATTGAATCATGTCAGGTGCTCCTCAGATATAAGGTGAACATTTTGAAATACCATCAAGAATGGTTGAGGGAAACAAAATGCAAAATGCTTAATTCCTGGCCTGACGAAGAGTCTTATGATAAGATGATAAGGGTATGTTGAAAACTTGCATACTTTCCTCGTGGCTAATCAGAAAAGTTCAAAATTGGAGAATAGATTGAATATCTTGGAGGTTGTATGAGAAGGACAGGAAAACCCATAAAATTATGACTGTTCAGGAGGGGACATGAAAGGAGGATGTAGAAGTACCTTACGCACCGCTCAGATAAACGCCCCAGAAACTGCCTACTGGCCCTTCCGGAAAGGCCCTAAAAACGTGGCTTTTTGCCTAACGTGACCACATTGCTGACAAGTCTCAAACCATAGACAAGGAGGAACCTACTTGCCTCAGCATTAGTGTTTGATTGTATGATGTTGGCCGCGTGTCCCTTGGCTTTCTGTCTCTGCTAATTCAGTGTAACTGGTTTGCAACAGTGCCGTGATGCCATTGGGTGCTTTACAAATATAAAAAATAAAATAATTAAATATGGGTGCTATCCTTTGTCACCCGCAGAAGGATATACTAACCCCGAGTTTGAACCTCCATACTTTCCAGTATCCACTCTGGCGGTAACAAGACGGAAAGGGGTGACACCCCCATCAGCTCCAATCTTCGAAAGATGGGATCACAAGGGGAAACGGAGAATAACACCTTCTTTAGTAAAAGTTATTGATGGATCTCAAATGGAAGGTGGAATGAGAAACGTCTATTTGACATTTAAATCAGCACCGGAATTAGAGCTGAAGGAACAAGAGCAGGAGGGAACTGTGAGAGCAAGGAGCGATGAAGAGTTTAGAAGGGAGGAGGTGCCCCGTCACTAGAACAGAAGATAGATTGCGAATGGTGGTAGAGAGGCAGGAACAACAGAAACGGAAAGAAGCAGTAAGGTTAGCAGAGAGTGAAGTAATGCGGTTACAACAGAGCAGGAGTGAAGAACAGGAAGGAGGTAATAGGCAAATGAAGTAGGTCAAGGAAGGGAGATGGAGGCATGGTCAGATCCTCTTTAGGTTAGATAAATCAGTTATAAAGGGAGTAAATGTGGATTTGGAGGAAGGCTGTGCCGTCACATGTCCCGAATCAGAACAAGGAGAAAGGGAAGTGGCATGCTAAGGGAGTGCTGAATATGCTTCCGCCCCCCTAGAAAGATTAGGGGATGTGGTACTAGGGACATAAGAGGAAGAGGATGAATGGGAAACAGATGATGAGCAGGGAGGACACGAGGTAGCAGTTGTGCCTCCTACTCCAGCAGTAATCAGGGAAAATGCACCATGGGGTCTTCGGGCATGCCGTGGGGCTCACATGCCTGCAGGGAGAGGCCAAGGACAGATGGGGAAAGCCCCAGTAAAGGTAGGGGCAACTCAATTCCCACTACTCCAGAAGGGTCAGGGCAAGGCGTATTATGTATCTTGGTCACACATGGACCGGAATAATCTAATGAAGATGCTTCCTTCGCTCACTGCAGGTTCCGGGAAGTGGATTTATGCTTTGAAAAACAAACAGCTGGTATCATGTTAGCTATTGGGGACATGAAAACCCTTTTCACGGCCTTGATGGGGGAACAGGCAGATGAGCTCTGGAAAAAAGCTGGATATCCAGGGGTTCAATTGGACACGAACATCCATGATGGAGCAGCCTTTAATAATTATAGGGCACAAGTTTGGAGGGCATTGAGAATGATGTACCCCAATGTGCCCGATATAAATCCTATCTTGGTGAAAACAATGACCCTAGATGAGGATCCTACGGCCCATATTCAATTAATTCAAGAAATGTGGAGGGTAGAGACGGGAGAAACATGGAACAAGAATGTGGCTATCAGCTACCACATGTTAAAAAAAGGGGCACCCCAAAGAAGTTCAGCATGACCTGGATAAAGTAGAAGGAATAGAGGCCAAGAGTTGGCAGGAGATTCAAGCACACATTGTGAATTTATTTTAAAAGGCAGCAGGAGAAGGAGAAGGAAAGCATGGAGTAAGCACAGAAGGCCGAGGCCAAGCTAGTTCAGAAAAAGTTGGCAAAGATTTGTTTAGAAGGAGCAATGATAACAAGCTCCACAGAGGGACAGCAGAGACAATCAGGACAGCAGGGACAAATGGAAACCGGAATGGGACAAGGACGGATGGACGGGTACTTACCTGGACCGAGACCAATGAGATGGTTTATACGGGGTAGGGATGGATTTTCACGGGGTGGTGGGTCATTTGGAGGGTTTGGAGGGATGGGGCACCGGTTTAATGGGCTGGTGGGAGGAGGTTATAGAGGGTATGGAGGGCAGTGTTGGGCGTGTGGGAGAATGGGACATGTCGCATTGGGACTGTCGAAGCCGGCAGCAATATTTCAATGTAGGTCCCCCACAAATGAATCCCCCAACTTTGACATACGCCCCAAGCTCTGTGCCATTGCAGCAAGTGCAGGTTGATCAAAACCCAGGAGCTGGAATGGCACAGATCTATGCACCCCCACTGATCATGTCAGCCCAGGTACCGGTACAGGCTTTGGATAAAAACCCTGTAGCCCACAGGACATTCACCACTACACAGGGTCATGAGAGAGTGGGTCTGCGTATCAAGGTAGGTAAGCAAATTTGATCTGCTCCTTTGTTGTACTGTAAGAATATCCCAGCAAATCTTTTGTGAAGGGACCTCGTGAGCAAGCTTAATATGTCGATTACTTTTTCGTAAAACAACATAGTATGCTTGTAAAGACTGGAGGGGGAGTCTGTACTTCTGCTCTCTATGTGGCAGAGGAGAGGCACACAGGACTCCAGCCAAGATTCTCCATTTGGTAAAATGTGGGCGAGCAATCAAGGCCTAGCTCTCAGGAGGTGATGCAGGCTGGTTCCCCTAAAGGAATGTCCACACACTGTATTAGTGAAAACACAGTCTTTATATTATTAAGGTTCGAGATTATATACACAATCACAATAACGCACTTTGTGCTCAGTTAATCTACAATGGCAAATATATTCACAGTTCTACGTGGTACCACAATTACTATCAGGTTTCATTAAAGTGCATGAACTGTACGGTGGTCAAATGACACACAAACCAATTAATAACGGTAACCAACAATAGACATAGGAGAAAAGCAGTTGGTTAGAACAATTGGCAGACTACTGACCCCGCTACCTAGGCACAGTTCTGTATGAGGATCCCTCCACCTGGGCAACTTGTAAATAAATATATATATCATACAAGCCCAGTCCATATGTTGTTCACAAGAGTCTTATTTCCTTCTAAATAGTTGTACCACCACAATGTACCTGGAATAGCAGAGTTCGACGACGGATCCTTCTTCAGCAGCTCCCTTTAAGGCAGGAGCCACGAGATCTTACGAAGAAAAAGGGTGAACACAGTCGTGGCGGCAGCAGCTTCGGTTCCTGCGCTGCTCGTTGATGATCGGTCGAAAAAAAAGTCCTGCAAGCGGAGGCGTGCTGTGCACCCCGACGACAAGTGTTCATTGCCACAAAGAGTCAATGAAGAACTTTGGCCCAGCAAGGGCGTCGGGTCATTGGCATCTGGCGTCGGCGGACGGGATGCGACCACGGCGGGCTTCAGTAGCTTCGTCAGCGTCTCTGAGGTCTTCAGGTGGTGGGAAACCCACCAACGTACTTCCCGCTTTCGTCGGCGGCCTTGACTTTCTCCGGCAGGGCGAAGATGAGCAAGGGAGTCCTTGGATCAAATGTTCTTAGGCAAAAAGGAGCGCAACGGCTCCGGTTGTCGACGGCGGTCGTCGACTGTAATGGGCTTCAATGTCCGGGCGCTTCTCTTTGTGATTCCGCGGCGGTCCACGTCTCCGGTCGGCAGCCTTTCGTAGGTCTGTCTACCAGGGAGCTTTGGCAAAGATCAGCTGGTGCACGATGGTCACTCGTAGCTCGGAGAGAGGTCTCCTAGCCAGGTCCTCTCTTGGATCAGTTCCTTGAAGGCACAGCAGCGTTTAGATTAGCGAAGGACAGTAGCAGCAGTTCTTCTTCTTCTTCCAGAGGGCTTCAAAGTTAAACTTCAGCTTCTGAACGATTTCTAGCAGTGAGAGGCCCCCAGATATACTGTTGATCTCCCATTCACTCTGCTGGGTCACACTCAGGCAACCAATCACTCAGAAGGGCATTCAGGCAGTCAGTCAGCCAATCAGGCGCACAGTGCATTCAGGCCATTCTTCTCCATCCAGACACTCACAACACTGAATGTGGATTCGGACAAGTACCACGCCATTCAACACTACACACTGCATTCATACCAGTTTCCTGCAGGGCTGTCTCAGTCATTGGGTCAAACACCAGATACTAGACACCCACAACATAAAATGCGTATTCGTCACACACTCCATTCACCCAGGTCCCACCCCACTGGCGCACCCACAACATACAGTCATTGGGAAGGCTCCAGCCAGTCTGGCCCGGACTTCCCACCACCATATATGGAACTCCCACCCAACAGCCAGTCAGGGGGAAGGGACAGAGTCAGGGCTTCCCGGGACTTCAGGAATACAAGGTAACAGGCAATAGAAAGCAAGAGGCCACGAGGGCCATCTTGTTTCCTATCAGGAATCAACTGATTCCAATGACAGGGCCTGGGTATCCCAAAATGGAGGATACTGAGAGTACCTATCAAAGTCAGCATGGAGCTGCCACCAGCCCATACCCTGCTCTGTGGGCCACACACAGGTGCCCAAAAACATACACTAGGAGTACAGGGTTGTATTTCCACCCATGGGTGCCATAAGAGTATCGCAAGGGTCTGTTCACCACGACCAAAAAGAGGGAGAGCTGTCCCGCTAGAAGTCCCACATGAACTCCTGCGTGGAAAACAAGACATAACACATATGATAAAGCAATAAAGGCCAAGGATATGGAGGACCTGTCCCTTCAATGCATTTCCAGCATCACAGTCTCCCCCTGCCCCCCAGACTGAGGTTAGGGTGCCTAATCTCCAATGAGATAGACACCCTCATCCAGACGGTCAACATACCTTCTGGAAAGGCCATCTGCGTTATGACTCTTCCCTTGTCTATGCTGTATGGTGAAGTCTAGCCCTTGCGGGCTAATGGACCACCTGAGCAGTTTCGGGTTCTCACCCTTCATCTGCATAAGCCACTTTAAGGGCTTATGGTCTGTTTGGACGTTGAAGGTAGACCCTGTAAGGTAGGGCCCAAAACACCTAAGGCTCCAAACTATACTGAAATATTCCTTTTCCACAGTAGCCTCTCTACCCTTGAGTTGTCTACTGATGAATATGATTGGATGTTCCCTCCCTTTGTCATCTAACTGGGACAAGACAGCTCCAATTCTGGTATTGCAGGCATCCATCTGGACGATAAAGGGTTTGCTGTAGTCAGGTGCACATAACACAGGTGCCCTACACAGACTTTCCTTCAAGACATTAAAGGCCCTCTGACAGTCTTCAGTCCAATTAAACTTAGTCAGAGTTGTCAGAGGTGCAGCTATGGCTCCATAGTCTGCCATGAAGTCGCGATAATACCCAGTGAGGCCCAAAAAGGCTCTCACCTGGGTTTGAGTAGTGGGAGTCTCCCAGTCATGTACATCCTGTACTTTACTGGGGAGAAGTTGGATTTTACCCCCTCCTACCTCATAACCAAGATATGTGACTTTCCCCTGAGCTATCTGGCACTTGGTGGTCTTGATAGTGAGGTTAGCCCTTTTCAAGGCCTGCAACACTTTATCCAAGTGAGTCAAATGCTCCTCCCAAGTGGAACTGTAGACGGCGATGTCAACTAAGAAAGCCACTGTTACCCTTACCTGGCTCCCACAGGGGCATCGATCGGGCCCGGACGGCTGCGGTCTCCACCAATGTGATGCGTAGAGCAGAGATGACTGACTGGACTGGCCCTCCGAATCTTGTCTGCTTAACCCGTAGAAGTATTCTCCTGCAAGTGGAGAGATGGATTTAGCCACCCGTGGATTCAAGTGATGGCACCCCCCACAGTCTCCCCACTTATCACTCCGAAGTGCCCTTTCAGAAATCTCACCTTATACTCTTGAAAGATGAGCTCTCCATCCTGCATGGATTGCAGGGGCGCGTTGATGCCAGTTACTTCACTGGTTTGAAGGCGTGGGAGAGTTCCGGAGAGTATTGACTCTGAGGTTCCTGGCTAGGACCAGTAAGTATCAAGTTCATAGAGTTCAATATGTCCGATGTTCACTCTTGTTCCCCCCTTCCTTCCTTGTCTTGCAGCTGAGTTTGTGAGAAGATGCTCTCGTGGTAGCTGGTGGCGCTCAGGTAAGAGTCTGTATTACCCGACGCTGTCCGGTAAATGTTGCACGTGTTTAACGTGTTGTTTTTCTCTCTCTTTGCAGGTGCGGCACATGAAGATGTAAAGAGTTATAGAATAATGCCTCGGTGGTAATTCAGGTAAGTCTATGGTGATAAGAATTATATTTGTTGGTTTTCTCGGCTCACCTTGTTGTTTTCTTTTGTCCCCCAGGTGCCGGAGTTCGGCGAAGAAATGATGGCGGCAGCGCCGAATCGGAAGATTCTGCAAGGACTGGTGAGTATGGCGCGGTGCTGCAGCTGGAGATGCGACGCATACTGAAATGTTCTTTCCAGGTCCGGAGGCGAGATGGATCCATAATCAGGTGAGGAATTTGAAAATAGTGCGTTTTCTAACCTTGTCCTTTTCTTTCCTCTTGTTTTTAGGAGCTCCAGATTCGAGGCGGGCGCGGCAGAAGACTGGATGCTGGCTGCAGGCACGGTGAGCGTTACGCTGCTGGATAAAGAATAACGCGAAGCGTGTGCTGCTGTTCGGGCGTGGTTTAAATAGCCTCCAAAGTAGTTCCAGGTAAGAAGTTCCTGAGAACCACGCCCGAGTAAAAAATAGTCCCTGTAATAAAATAGTCCCATCCAGGCCTCACGTTGGCTTGGACTCACTTGCAGCATGGTCTGCATCAGGTAAGAAAAGTCTATGAGCCTGACGCCTAAGGAGCCAGGACTGATTCCTATGATGAGCCTAGCGCCTGAGGCGCCAGGACTGAACCCAAACAGCACCCAGCAGGTGCCCGGGGCTGTTGGGGTTTTAATAAGTGTCTGGATGCCTGCTCCCGGAGCTGATGGGCTTGGTCCTGATGCCCAGGGGTAGGCATCATGACAGCCACACAAAAGGCATCCAACCCACTAAGTGCATAGTTGACTAAACGTTGGAAAGTGGGAGGTGCATTTTTCAACCCAAAAGGCATGACTCTACAGAGCCCCTCAGGTGGTGAGAATGCAGTCTTTTCCTTGGCATGGTCCGTCAGAGCTATTTGCCAATAGCCTGAGGTAAGGTCAAAGGTGCTCACAAATTTGGCAGCACCTATGGTGTCCATGAGCTCATCAGCCCGGGGCAATGGGTGCGCTTCAGTTTTAGTGACAGCATTGACTCCTCTGTAGTCCACACAGAACCTCCAATCCTTGGTACATGCCTGGGTACTCTGGACTGGACCAGGGACTGGTTGAGGGTTCAATAACACCCAGATGCAACATCTTGGCGACTTCAGCCTGGATGTGGTTCTTAACTGTATCTGACATACGGTAGCACCTGCTTTTGACAGGCACACTGTCACCCGTGTCAATTTTGTGCCTACACCATGGTGTAAGGCCTGGGATCAGTGAGAACAGAGAAGCATACTGCCGGAGCAAAGCCCTGCAGGCCCTCTGCTGCTCTGTCATCAGATCTGGAGAGAGATGCACTCCCTCCACTGAGCCATTCTGAGGGTTGCTATGCAGCAAATCAGGAAGGGGCTCACTCTCATCCTCTTCTTGCTCTGAAGCCAGCAAGGGACATGAGACTTCTGCTCGCCTGTGGAAAGGCTTGAGCCTGTTAACATGGAATACCTGAGGGGCTACCCCAGGAATTCCCATGTCAACCAGATGATTGACTTAGCCCATCTTGGAGATGATCCTGAAGGGTCCAGTCCATTTGTCTGCCAAAGCTCTGGGCTTGGTAGGCTCCATCACAAGGATTTCTTGCCCTGGAGTCCAATCCACTTGCGAGGCTTTAAGGTTATGCCAGTACTTGTTCAATTCCTGGCTGGCCTTGAGATTCGCTGTTGCCTGACCCATCATCTGTGTCATCCTCTGTCTTAGGCGTAACACATAGTCCCCCACTTGCTTGGCAGGACCTGGAGGGGTGGCTTCGAAACCATCTCTGATCAAGGCAAGGGGCCCCCTCACTGGATGGCCAAAAAGTAACTGAAAGGGGCTGAAACCAACACCCTCTTGAGGTACCTCTCTGTAAGCAAACAGCAGGCTTGGTAGGAGGAGATCCCATTTCCTCCTTAGGGGCTCTTCCAGAGTGCCTAGCATGACCTTGAGAGTTTTATTAAATCTCTCAACCAGACCATTGGTCTGGGGATGGTAAGAGGTGGAGAGCTTGTAGGTTACCCCACACTCTTTGCACATGGTTTTCATGTAACTCGACATGAAGTTGGATCCTCTGTCAGAGACAGCCTCTTTAGGGTATCCAACATGTGTGAAAATGGCCAGGAGAGCCCTGGCAACCACCTTGGCAGTAATAGTCTGAAGGGGTATAGCCTCAGGGTACCTGGTGGCATGATCAACCAAGAACAGGATGAACCGATGTCCACCTGAAGTGGGAGGGTCAAGGGGACCGACAATGTCGATGCCCACCCTCTCAAATGGTGTGCCAACCACTGGCAACGGCTGCAGTGGGGCAATGACACTGCCTCCAGTCTTGACAGACAACTGACAAGTTGGGCAGGTCCTGCAGTGTGACTCCACTTCTGCTCCAATCCCGGGCCAGTAGAAATGGGCACAGAGCCTCTGCTTAGTCTTCTTGGTACACAGATGACGAGCTAAGGGCACCTCATGCGCCAACTGCAGTAGGAAGGGCCTGTAAACCTGGGGTACCACCAACCTCTTGAGGGCACCAGGTTCAGGCTTAGTGGGCTCACTAACAAGGAGCTCACCCTCCCAATAGATGTGGAATGTCCTAGGCACTTCTCCCTGTGCCTGGGACAGGGCCTGTTTCCTCACACCCTCGAGAGAGTGGCACTCTCTCTGACCCCTACAGAAGTCTGCCCGGGATGGTCCCACTTCAGCCACAGGCATTGAAGAGCGGGGTGATCCTCTGGGTTGAGCACCTCTCCCACAGGAGGGTCTTCTGCCTCTTCTCCTTCGGGAGTTGAGTTTGGGTTTACTACTTGATCCAGCCCATCCGGAGCATGAATCCCAATGGGTGCTGCAGGAAGACAAGGGGTCCCTTTCGCAGACGCAGCCTTCTTGCTCTTCCTTCTTTGTGCCTTGGGTTTCCCCGTCGGCAAGGGTACCGGACTTGCAGACGGACCCTGTGTGACCTCTGATCGGGTGACCGCTGCAGCAGCCATGGGTAGACCATCCGTGATCATCCCCAATTCCACCAAATCATTTCCTAACATTAGCAGGTACATTGTCCTGAACCAGGACAGGACGCTTCGTTGTCTTGTCTCCAATAGTAATGTTGACTAATGCTACAGGTGATAATTTGGGAGGCCTACCAGCTAACCTGGTGGTTCTCAGAGGAGCACCTACATAGTCCTCTGGCTTGAGCACGGTCCTGTCCACCACTGTCATTCTCGCCCCAGTGTCTCTCAAGCCAGTAGAAGGCTGACCATTCAAGAGGACACTTCTCAAAAACCTATGGGTGTTCTGTGGGATTGTCGCCAGTACTTCTGCGTACTGGTCCCAGGCCCCAAGGGACACTAGGGAAATCTCTACAGGAGCACCGAATGTGATCCCTATAGAGGAGAGGAGGACAGTGGCCTCCACCTCAGGCATGGGGTAAGGGTAGCTCAGGCTGACAGCCTGGACTCCAAGTGCCTTACTCTTAAACTTGGGGTCACCCTTTTGGTGATCCAGAGCCCCACAGTCCCAACAAGTGCCGTAAGTGCGGGGTACGGTACTGGAACCACTGGGAGCCTGCTTTGCAGCAGGAGGACCACTACTCTTACTCCCTCCCACATAGGACTTATCCCCACTAGATTTTTGGGTTTTAGGAGAGGAAGGTGTTGGTTTACTCGACTGTGATTGCTCTTGGGACTCCCCCTTCTGAGAGGTCCCCTTTCTTTGCCCTTGTCTTTCCCACTGGAGTCCTTAAGGGACACCCGGTGGGAGACCCACTTTTCAATCAGCCTGGCCAGCTTAAAGGAATCCAAAATGTTCTGGTCAGCAACATACTGATGCAGCTCTGGTGAACAGGCTTCTGAAAAATGCTCAAAAAACAAAAAGGTGGGACAATTCAACAAACATTTTCACTTTGTAGACATTAAAACACCCCATCATGTTCATATGTGCAGCACTCACCCAGTCAATCCAAGACACAGTCTCTCTTTTCTTAAAATCCCTGAAACTTTTAGGGTATTGGGTAGGTGTCTTGCCAAACTTGGCAATCAAAGCAGACTTCATGCACTCATACTGACCCCTTTCTCCCACACTCAGTTTCAGAATACAGTCATATCCAGCCTGAGGCACTCTGCTTAACAAACACTTAGCCCAATCTCTCTTATCAACATCATGGATTGCACAAGCCATTTCAAACGCTTCAATCCATCGGAGGATATCAGAGCCCTCCACAAACACACCAACCAAATCTTTCATAAACTTGGTGGCTGGGAACCTGACACTCTCAACTAGTTTCGCTGAAGACTCCACTCTAGCTTTCTCTAGCTGGATTCGCCGACATTCAGTGTCCTTGTTCTTAAGTTCAAGATCCCTATCCTTTAGTTCCAGATCCCTGGCTTTAAGGATCACTTGCTGTGCCAACTCCTCTTTCTTAAGTTCAGCCTCAGTTTCCAACTTTTTGTATTCAAAGGCTAACTTCATCCTTAATAACTCAAATTCCAAGGAATTCCCTGAAGAAACGTTGCTGGAGGTCGGAACAGAGGCAGCAGGAGTGGTGGCATTTCCAGAAACAGATTCAAGAACAACCCCAGGGGTAGGGTCCTCATTGGTTACATCCCCCCCTTCATGAGCTTCACAATCGGTCTGGTAGTCCACCAGGGCAGCTATCAGCTCAGCCCTAGACTTGTCTTCAAAGTCTAACTCCCTGGCTTCACAAGCACTCTGGAGAGCCTCTAAGCTCATCCTAGTTCATTTACCAATGGCAATAGACTCCATTGCTTGTAATGTAATTATCTTGTACGCAACTAAACCTCAATTTAACAAAGTGTAGATATTTTGTAAGTGGCAAGGTTACACACTGATTCTTAAAACCATAAGCATCCCACTCCTGCCACCAGTGCAAAGACTGGAGGTGGTGTCTGTACTTCTGCTCTCCATATGGTAGAGGAGAGGCACAGAGGACCCCAGCCAAGATTCTCTATTTGGTCAAACGTGGGCGAGCAATCAAGGCCTTGCTCTCAGGAGGTGATGCAGGCTGGTTCTTAAATACAATATAGTCCCCAAGCACCCACAACGGTATGTCCACACCCTGTATTAGTGAAAACACAGTCTTTATATAATTAAGGTTCAAGGTAATATACACAATCACAATAACTCACTTTGTGCTCAGTTAATCTACAATGGCAAATATATACACAGTTCTACGTGGTACCACAATTACTATCAGGTTTCATTAAAGTGCATGAACTGTACGGTGGTCAAATGCCACACAAACCAATTAATAAAGGTAACCAACAATAGACATAGGAGGACGGCAGTTGGTTAGGACAATTGGCAGAATACTGACTCTGCTACCTAGGCACAGTTCTGTATGAGGATCCCCCCTCCTGGGCAACCTGTAAATACAGATATATCGTACAAGCTCAGTCCATATATTGTTCATAAGAGTCTTATTTCCTTCTAAATAGTTCTACCACCCCAATGTACCTGGGATAGCAGAGTTCGATGTCAGGTCGACGACGGATCCTTCTTGAGCGGCTCCTTTAAGGCACAAGCCACGGATCGTCGAGATCCTGCGAGGAAAAAGGGTAAACACGGTTGTGGCAGCAGCAGCTTCGGTTCTTGCAGTCCTTGTTGACGATCGGTCGAAAACTTCCTGCAAGCGGAGACGTGCGGTGCACCTCGACGATGAGTGCTCGTTGCCGCAAAGAGTCAATGAAGAACTTTGGCCCAGCAAGGGCGTAAGGTCGTCGGCGTCAGCGGACGAGATGCGACCACGGCGGGCTTCAGTAGCTTCGTCGGTGTCTCTGAGGAATTCGGGTGGCGGGAAACCCACCGGTGGAATTTCGTAGGTCGTCGGCGCCTTGACTTTCTCCGGCAGGATGAAAGCAGTTAACGAGGATGAGCAAGGGCATCCTTGGATCAAATGTTCTTAGGCGTTTGTTGACGATAATGGACTTCAATGTCCGGGCGCTTCTCTTCGTGATTCTGCAGCGGTCCCCGTCCCCAGTCGTCAGCCTTTCATAGGTCTGTCTACCAGGGAGCTTTGGCAAAGATCAGCTGGTGCACGACGGTCCCTCGTAGCTCGGGCTGTCTCCTAGGCAGGTCCTCTCTTGGGTCAGTTCATTGAAGGCCATTCTTCTCCATCGAGACACAACACGGAATGTGGATTCAGACAAGTACCACGCCATTCAACACTACACACTGCATTCATACCAGTTTCGGGAAGGGCTGTCTCAGTTATTGTGTCAAACACCAGATACTAGACACCCACAACATGAAATGCATATTCGTCACACACTCCATTCAACCAGGTCCCACCCCACGGCTGTACCCACAACATACAGTCATTGGGAAGGCTCCAGCCATTCTGGCCTGGACATCCCCACAACACCATATATGGAACTTCCAACCAACAGCCAGTCAGGGGGAAGGGACAGAGTCAGGGCTTCCCGGAACTTCGGGAATACAAGGTAACAGGCGATAGAAAGCAAGAGGCCATCTTGTTTCCTATCAGGAATCAACTGATTCCAATGACGGGGCCTGGGTGTCCCAAAATGGATTATACTCAGAGCACCTGTCAAAGTCAGCATGGAGCTGCCACCAGCCCATACCCTGCTCTGGGATGTACAGGGTTGTACTCCCACCCATGGGTGCCATAAGGGTATCCCAAGGGTCTGTTCACCACGACCAAAAAGAGGAAGAGCCGCACCGCCAGGAGTCCCACATGAACTCCTGTGCGGAAAACAAGACAGAACACATATGATAAAGCAATAAAGGACAAGGATATGGAGGCCCTGTCCCTCCAAAGCATTTCCAGCATCACAATGCTCGACTCCAGGATTGTACCCGGTTAGAGAAGCATCGCTTTCCCCCCCGCATATTACAGTGACAGTGCGACTAGGGGGGTGCCAGTGCATTCAGCATTATTTCTGTATAGGGTGATGATAGTGTTGAGTTGGGTCCCGGGAATAAAAGATCGAACATGGCGTGTACCTCTTGAATTTTTGTTTTGGCCTGCTGAGTCACAGGAGATAGCACCAGGGGCTATTGTTACAATTCTGTTAGAAGTAGTTGCTGTCAAGAAGGACAGGGTGGTTCTTTCAGGCACCGATGAGGAAGGAGGCAAATGGCGCACAGTGATGTGTATCGATCCAACCTCTTTGTTAAGAGACGTGTCCAATGAGCAATTGTTTGAGGACTCAGAAGACACAGGAGAGGTGGTCTTTGAGAATGGGGTGCCTTGTCAGGTAATGATAGAGCAAAGGGAAGTACCACAGACTATGCTTGTTGTTAGGAAAACATCACCATATTGGAAGGAGGATTTGCAGAAAGTTGCTGGACCACTTGTGGACCAGCAATCCTCATGATGTGGGGTTGTTGAAAAGTGTTGGAGCAGTACAGATTAAATTAAAATCAGGAGCAATATTGCCACGAGTTAGGCAATACCCCATGTCTAGGGAGGCAGACAAAGTTATTTTTGAGACCATTATGGCATTCTTAAAACAAGTCATTATACAACCATCTGTATCTCCATGTAATACGGCCATCTACCCCGTGAAGAAAGCAAAGGGGTCCAGTCGGAATATGGTTCAGGATTTGCGATCTCTGAACAGCATTGTTGGAGATGAGCTTCTGACGGTACTAAATCTTGCTACCATTCTCTGTAACATCCATACTGGGTCGACCCATTTTACAGTAACTGATTTAAAAAATACCTTTTTTCTCGGCTCCCTTACACTCCGATTCCCAGTACCTCACCGTGTTTACGTATCGTGGACAGAGATGTGAGCACACAAGGTTACCCCAGGGGTACTGTGAATCCTGCGTGTTTTTAACATGGCCATTCAAATGGATTTGAGAAATGTACAATTGCCCAGTACCGTAATTCAGTACTTGGGCGATTTATTGGTCTGTAGCGCTTCAGAAGAGCAGTGTCGAGGAGACACAATCAAGCTCCTCACCATGCTCGCGAGAAGGGGTACAAAGTGGACAAAGATAAATTGCAGTATTGCCAGACAGAGGTAGTATATTTAGGACAGGACATATTGTCTGCAGGGAGAAAAGTGATGCCTGGGAGAGCCCCTGCAGTCCAGAATACACCTCAGCCAGTTACGGTAAAACAGATGCAGCAGTTTCTGCGGCTCTGTAAATATAGGGCCTGGACTTTTGACTACTCTAGTTACACAAGGCCCCTACTTCAAGCGCTTAAGTAAGCACAGAAGGAGAAGGGTCCGATAAGATGGTTAGAGGAAATGAGAACATGTTTTTGGGAACTCAAGACTGTGATCAGTAATGCTCCAGTTTTGGTGACCCTGAATTACCAGAACTAATTTTTTCTATTTTCACATACAGATGGAAAGGTAATGACAGCAGTTCCGGCTCAAAAACATCATTAGGTTACAAGCCCTTGGATTACTACAGCAGGCTTTTGGATTTGTTTATGCAAGGTCAGTTTCCGAGTGAACAAGCTCTCGCGGCAGCAGCTATTGCAATACAAAAGTCTTCAACCATTACTATGGGCTGCCAGGTGACGACGTATGTGGAGCATGCAGTTTTTGCTATCTTGGAAAAGTCGAAGACTACTTTGACAACCCAAAGAGTATCGGGTTATGAAGTTATTTTGTCAAATGCTTCCATACATTTGGTAAGGTGTCACCGTGTCAATCCGGCAACATTCGTAGCCGAACCAGTGAAACCTGATGATGTTGTCCACAACTTTGCAACTTATGAGGGAGAAGAAGAAGAGAGGACAAGTGTTAAGGAGGATACCTTGGAAGGAGGCAAGGTGCTCTTTGTTGATCATGGAACTGGTGAGAGGCACACATGGGCGGCTGTTGTAGCTTTTGTGGATGGGGAACCCCGGGTTGGAGTGGAGAAACAACTGCCTCCCCATTACTCCACACAAGCAGCAGAACTAGTGGCACTCATTGAGGGTCCACAGGACCAGTACAATTGCCAGTCATGTATACTGCAGTCCCTTTGCTTCAAATAGTTAAAATGCAGGGAATGGCACCTTAAGAGGAGAAGGAGCTCTGGGCAATGAGGGGATGTATGCTCTCGCCCATAGACTTGTTTTGGAGTTGACGGGGAAGGTAATAATGCCCGTAGAACTACTTCTTGTGGGTCTAGAGCAACTACATTACCCATTACATATGTCCCTACAACAAATAGCAAAGAGAGAAATGAGTGGGCACCACTGGGTAAAAAATTATTTTAGAATTGAATAATACTGAAGTAATAACAGTACGCCTTGTTCAAAAAATCATTTAAAGGGAGCTGGCTGTGATAAGTCTGGAGACACCCTGACTCAAAATACACAAGAAGCTGGAGACCGAGTAAAAATACTAGGTCACATAGCCGCTCTCCGTTGGACCCAATCTGGGTAAGAAATTGTCTCAAGTTAAAGTTGGGGCAGCCTTGTCGCGGAAGGTGTCGCCATTGGGCGGCACATTAGGTCCAAGACAAGAGGTCTAGGACATACGGCGAGGTTGCTACTTGGTTGCGTGAAAGGGACAATTAGATCACAAAACTATTATTCAAACAACATCCACCTAGCAAAATAGAGTAAACAATACATACATGGTGTTGACAGTAGGAAACATAATTGTAGGAAACATAGGTTCACTGGATCAATCACTGGCTGCTCCATCTAACATAATGTGATGTTGCTAGCATGGACCTGAAACGCACCTTGATAATCAGGATATGCTTTACACCCCATCTTAGTGGTTTTTATATCATCTTATGTCAAACTCCAAGCATGGACTTTCATATCCACATTTTGATTCATTGAGTATTTTTTCTATTTTCATGATTTTGATTATTTTTTGTTTTTTATTTTAGCTTTGTTACAATTTTCGTTATTATCATACTTAGCATGATAATTATTTGTTTTACACATCAGTGCTCACATTCACCCGCAAACCACATCTTATTGTGTCCTCCAGCCCCTCCTGTCCACGAGGCGGTCACGTGTTCTATAAAATGACTGTTGCCCTGACAACGGCTGTACATGGCAGTCGGAGACTCTGCTCGGCTGCGCTCAGAAGAACATGTAACCCACGGTAAGGCTCTGGGTCCCACGGGATCTTAGTTATTCCACTTTAGCACACACTTTTCTCCCATTAATCACGTTCTTGCCCTGTTGTTTTTTCCCGTACTTCTTATGTACAGAGTTGGCCACATTATACAGGTAATTGAGCTCACATATAATCCTTCTTGGCCACACGATGTGTAAACAAACAGCCCACTCATGTTTATTCATTCTTTTTTCCTCTGGCACATCACCCACGGAAATTTCAACTAAATGGTATGCGCTATCCTTTTCCTTTATGACAATTATGTGTTTTCTTGATTGTGCTTATTTCTGTTTTGTTTTATTTTGCTTAACTGTTATGATTGAACTCTTTTGTGTATTTCACTTGCCTGCAATATAACAGACTTGCCCTGAAGAAGGAAATCTCTTTCCGAAATGCATAGGCATATTAAGTCTGACTTATTAACGAGTTGTGGCAACTGCTTCCTCACTAAGAATGTATTAGTGATAGCTCTATTTTGAGTTTTTTTCCAATAAATCATTACATTTATTAAACAGCAACAGACTCTTTCATTTGAATAAGTGTACTACCTTGGATACATTATTGTTACACTACGGCAGCAAAGAGCTTTCTTACGAAGACCTTCCCAACCATGGACTCCGTTTTGGCATAGTTACAAGTTGCCTTGGAAACTGTTCAGGTCACGTTAACGTGCTAGTCAGCTGATCGGACGTGCTTTGCTTACACAGAAGCCACGCCCCCTTGTTCCTTAAAGCCTTCAGCCGCGGGAACTTCGTTGCTGCTAATTGTACGTTACTACGTGCCTTTTCATAGCCCGCCTACGGCATTGCTTGCCTTCCTCGGATTACCCTCTGTGAACCTTTGACTCTGAACTCTCCTTACCAGACCTCGGCTTTGTACTCTGATTCTGGTTATCTGGATTACCCTAAGGACTTGTTGCCACGGTAGTTTGCCGTTACTGCCGTTAAACCGCAGGAGCCTCCCCGCTCAACCTTCACTTCCGCTCAAAACTGAACTCCAGTTCCCATTCATATTACGTTTGCACAAACGCCCTTGTTTTCCATCTGGAGTCTCCAGCTCTACAATTTTCTAAGATCCACTTTCTTTCTTCCTGTTCAATCTGAATTCTATTTGGACTATAAAACCATTCTACCAGTGCTGCTTATCAAGGACTTCCTTTGCTCCAACTACCTGATTAACTGTTTGTTCTTTCTACTGAAGTGCATTTACGAACGCTTTCCAGGACATGCACCAACCCGGCTCTAGTTTGTCCCTTGTTTTCCATCTGGAGTCTCCAGCTCTACAATTTTCTAAGATCCACTGTCTTTCTTCCTGTTCAATCTGAATTCTATTTGGACTATAAAACCATTCTACCAGTGCTGCTTATCAAGGACTTCCTTTGCTCGAACTACCTGATTAACTGTTTGTTCTTTCTACTGAAGTGCATTTACGAACGCTTTCCAGGACATGCACCAACCCGGCTCTAGTTTGTCCCTCGTGCCGTTCAGGTTGTCTTCCCTATGCTAACCTTCCCATTTATTATTTTTTCCTGTCGTTTTCATCAACCATTTGGATTTTTTTTTCTCACTATTGAAACTGCTCCAGGATTTCCTCTGAGGTCTACTCGCATACATTATCTCAGGTACCGGCAGTTCTGTTGTGTTTAATAGAATTATTTAAAACTAAACAAATTAGGCATTATACTCAAAACCTTTTCTGTATCTCTTGCAGCATTGGTTTGGCGGTGCGCCCAATCCCGCTCTTTTGCATTATAGATTACTCTGTCTGTTCTTACATAAATAGCAGAGTGATACATCGTGAAAAAGAGCCCCTCTCGAAGAGGAAGCCTGATTCTTGAAATCAGGGGAACTGGGGTTTCGGAGGCATCTACGGCTCATCCTACATCTCGATCCAGTTTGGGGTCACGTACACCTTCCGGTTCGGTGAGTAACAATAATTGAACTTTCTTTAACTTGAGACAATTTCTTACCCAGATTGGGTCCAACGGAGAGCGGCTGTGTGACCTAGTATTTTCACTCGGTCTGCAGCTTCTTGCCTACAACAAATAGCAACAGAACTCCAAGAGGATTGGTTTATACCAAACATTCACACGCAGGTAAGTAGGTTCGTAGGGAATTGTATAGTTGGTAAACAATTCAATCCTGGTAACACCATGAAAGCAGTGAGAGGGGTAATTCCCCAGCCTTCAAGTCCTTTCCGAGAACTTCATATTGATTTTGTTGATATGATACAGAAGTTTAATCATTTCAGGTATTTGATTGGAATTTTATGTCTATTTTCCCGATTGCTTGAGGTTGGTCCCTGCATGCACCCTGATGCAAAATAGGCAGCTACATTTCTGGTGAGGGAGGTATTTCCACGGTGGGGAATATGTGAAGTCCTGAGATCAGATAATGGGACCCATTTTTTTTTATTCTTTTTTGCCAAGATTACATCCCTTCTGGGGATTCAAACACAGGTTGTGCTTGTTGTATCACCCACAAGCCAACAGGATAGTGAAATGGCCTAATGGTTTGCTTAAAATGCAGTTGTCTAAATTATGTAGTGAATTGCAAATGAAATGGTTGTACCATCTTGCGTTGACCCCGTTTTACTTACAAAATAAACCAGGGAAAGATCATCACATCAGTCCTCATGAGGTGGTGATGGGGTGTAGATTGTACACACGCACGCACAGGTTCAGATGCACATAAGTCAGCAGAGATTCTTGGAGAAAAGTTTGGGGAATATCTTCGGGCCTTGACTAAGAGCATTAAGATTGTGTCTACTCAGGTTACAGCATCACACCAGCAAGCAATGGGTAAAAACTGCAAGGAACAGGAAGATCAACAGCAACCATTGCTACTCCCCGGGGACTCCATCTATGTGCGTTCCTTTGTTCATCGCTGGAATGAACAGTGTTTCCATGGGCCCCATCGAGTAATCTTTGCTACACTGATGGCAGTCAAAGTGGAGGGAAGCAAAACGTACGAAGGGATACCGGAGTCCCTCCATTGACACCTGGGGAAGAACAGTTCTAAAACGTAGCCTAAGGAAATGCAGTTCATGCCGGTGAAAGGGGGAGGGGGCGTATAGAGATTGTGAATTCGTATTTGTTATTCAGACTGTAAAACAAAAGAATGGATTTAAAAATATGTATGAGAATGTGTAGATCTATTTCTCACTTGATTTCTATGGTATATGTTCTCAATAGTAGGAATGTAAATAGGTCTGGGTAATCAAGTACTATGGATACGGCAGAAAAAATGATACGAGCACAACAAGACCTTGAAATAGATTTTGTAAATAATGATGATGTAAATTTAGAAACAGTAAATGATGCAAGCGGCTTCAAATCAGATAATTCATGGTATCATGATATGAAGAGGGTGGGGAGAGAGAGAGAGAGAGAGAGAGAGCAACAGAGTTGTATTATATTTGCACTCTTATATCCCATGCCTCTGGTGTCCCTAGATTATTTATTCCCGACGAGGTAGAGGTAGCAAAGGCACAGTGTCTAGTGTATCTAGCCTTGTCCAGGGTCCGATGGCAGTTTCAGGCACAATCTGTAGCAGCTTCCAGTTGAAGAAGAATGTTTACCATTAGATGGGGAAAAACAGAAGGATGTCAGTTGCATGCAAACAGTACAGTTCATTCTTGAAGGACTAATTATTGTGAACAATAAATGGGAGCAAGGGGTGAAGAGTTGCAGAGAAGGAGGGTTGGTGGGACTCCCTGAAGAAGGGGTGGCACAAATAAACTGAGTATGTGGAAGTGTATGGAAAAAGTATGTGACCTTTTTAACATGGCTCAAGGAGCCAGAGAAATCTGTTACGATCCAGTTACTTACACATTTTTCTCTGTGTTTTAAGGACGATGGCAGTGTCTGTAGGTACAAATCGAAACTGCAGCATCACGCTTTGCATCACTGATCTGGCTGGAGGTACGACAGCACTTTTTGAAGTGTACTGGTCCTGTGGACCCATTTCATACAAGCAGTTACCTCCGGTCTGGCGAGGCATTTGCAGTGTTACGACCAGTGTGCCAATCCCTCTCTAGAGGGAAAGTTGTAACGCAGCCCAGCCAGAACTTCAGGACAGTTAGGGGTGATGTCCCCGGCCTTGGGCATCCGTTTCCCATGTAGGTCTACCGTCCCCAAGCCCAGCGGCAGTCCCAGGGAGCCCTGGTAGGCTCCCCATCCTTTCCCAGATAGAAAGCTGTAACGCAGGCCAGCCAGAATTCCAGGATGGTCGGAGGTGATGTGCTTGTAGATGGTAGACCCACATGGGAGACGGATGCCCAAGGCCGGCGACATCACCTCCAACTGTCCTGGACTTCTGGCTGGGCTGCATTACAGCTTTTCCCTCTGGGGAGCTATTGGCACACTGCCAGGGCTCCCTGGTGGGAAAAAGCTGTAACACGGGCCAGCCAGAGCTCCAGGATGGTCAAGGGTGATGTCCCCGGCCTTGTCGGCAGTCTCCCATGTGGGTCGACCATCCCGAAACACAGCGGCAGTCCCAGGGAGCCCTGGCAGGGTCCCGACCTTTCCCAGAGGCAGAAGCTGTAACGCAGGCCAGACAGATCCCTAGGATAGTCTGGGGCAATGTCCCTGGCCTTGGGAAGCTGTCTCCCATATGGGGCGACCATCCCTTAGTGCAGCCGCTGTCTTAGGGAGTCCCGGTGGGGTCCCCTTCCCTTCCCTTCCCCAAGGGAAATTCTGTAACGCAGGCCAGCCAGCACTCTAGGATGGTTGGTGGTGATGTCCCTGGCCTTGGGCGGCTGTCGCCCATGTGGTTTGACTGGCCTCAAGCCCAGGCTCCCTGGGACTGCTGCTGTGCTTGGGGACGGTAGACGATGAATGGCCAAGGCCAGGGACACCACCCCTAACCGTCCTGGAGTTCTGGCTGGGCTGCGTTACAGCTTTTCCCAACCAGGTAGTCCCGGCAGTGTGCTCAGCCAGAACTACAGGACGGTTAGGGGTGATGTCCCCGGCCTTGGGCATTTATTTCCCATGTGGGTCTACCTTACCCAAGACCAGCGGCAGTCCCAGTTAGCCCCGGCAGGGTCTCCATCCCTTCCCAGAGGGAAATTCTATAATGCAGCCCAGCCGGAGCTCCAGGATGGTCGTGGGTAATATCCCTGGCCTTAGGTGTCTGTCTCCCATGTGTGGTGACCATCCCCAAATCCTGCAGCGGTTCCAGGGAGCCCTGGCAGGGTCCCTGTCTTTTCACAGAGAGAAAAACTGTAACGCAGGCCAGCCAGAATTCCAGGATGGTCGGAGCTGATGTCTCTGGCCTTGGGAACCTGTCTCCCATGTGGGTGGACCATTCCCAAGTCCAGTGGCAGTTCCGAGGAGCCCTGGGTGGGTCCCCATTCGTCCCGGGAGGGAAAGGCTGTAACGCAGCCCAGCCAGAGCTCCAGGCTGGGCTTGTGGATGGTCGACCCACATGGGTGCCCAAGGCCTGGGACATCACCCTACAGCTAACTTGTATTCCTTGGTGGCGTTATGACCGCCTACATGTGGGAAGAAAAGGAGCCAAATGTGACCCAGATATCACATGCAGCAAAAAGGTTACAAGGGATTGAATGGCGACATACCGAAATCACCAAAAAAAGGCTCGGCACTGGGAGAGAAACCATCAGCAGTTAAGGGGTTAACCAGTGACCAGGAGCTACCACTGGGGGACCAGGAGCTAGTCGATAGCATTCCGCAAATTGAACTTCCACAAAGTCTGAAATGCGATTACTTTGTCAGTGATTTATGACTCCTTATGCTTTAAATATCATATTGATGCGTCCTAATGTTTATTTATAGATTGCCCCAAGTGCGCAGAGTTAAATTCACATAGGTGTGTTTGCTCAGCATCCATTTGCCTGGGGAGCCAGAAGTAGCTCCTGGTAGCTGTTGGAGTCAGGTTAACCAGACTCTTATAGGCTACAAAAAGGAGCTAAATAGCTCTCAGCTCCCCTCAATTTTGAACCCTGGTTAATGTATTAACTAAAGGGGGGAATGTTGGGGTGGTTAATAAGGGCCTCAGGGGTAAAGAGAAGTTTGAATTGCACACGCCATATTGGTGGCTCGGGTAACAGCGATGTTGACATAATGTGGCAATTTAGTATGTATCTAGTGTAGCTATGGGAATGAGATATGTGTTATTTTTAGTGTTTGTGGTTTTAGTTGATGCATTTTCAAATGACATGTGCCCAGCAAGATAAGTATCAAAGCTGCTGATACAATATAAACTCAATACAGCTGTGTCATGCCACATAGCGCTTAACAATCAGGGAGCAGGGAGCTCTACATGTGCATGTGAGGTAAGAGATTGGAAATTGTAAAATCAGTGTGAGGGGAAGCGGTAGTCCTGAACATAGATGTATAGGTACACATGCATGGGGGTCTCTAGGGGAATAGGATTTGGGCAGTATGAATATACAGATCTGTTTTGCCGCAGAATTCTCTGACAAGTTAGGAAATGCACTGGCTAAAAACCTGGGCTGGGCAATTGAACTCTGTGTGTGGGGAAAGACAGCAGCGTTGCGATGAATATCAGACAGTCAGTTCCGGGCAGGTATTTTTTATGGTCTAGGTGCATTGTGAAGTTGAGATGCAATCACTGTAAGTATATAGGAGTCAGTTATTGAATATTCCAGCCACCTATTAGGGCCAGACAATTAAACCTGATGCAGGCTGCTTGTGGGGAAAGTAGCACCATAGATCATGGATTTTCAATAGAGTTGTCAAGATGTGGGTTTGGACATGTGGGCTTGACTTTTAAGTCGCATAGTTTAGAATGAAATGTGGACACCAACATGTTTGGGCGATAAAAACCAGCAACAATAGATCAAAAGGAAATGTGTTCATTCTCCTCTTCTTTTACATCAATGGAATTTCCATAGAATAGCCATTGTGTGCGTCACAAGTAGGGGTAAAGGCTTCTTTTACGAAATAATTGTTTGTAAGTTGTGTAAACTGTGAAATTGGGAGATGAGACTATGAGCAAATATGGAAAGGCCCCACAGAGGGGTGTAGTGTAAATATGAAACATGCAATTATAAGTTAAAGAGGATGGTGCTTAGATGAATGTATTCAATAAGAAGTGTGGGAACTTAAGGGAATATGGTTACATTGTATAGGTTTAACCAATCAAGTGTGGGTGTTGACTCTAACAAAACCTTTGGGAGTGTTTTAACTGTTGCAAATTATATAAAATGTGTGTTCTTTGTGTGATTCAGGGAGACAGGTTAGAGTGACTCTTTGATGTCTTCTTACCCCTTCCGGCCGTTTGTACAATAAACTTACTTTACGGACAAAGCGTGTACGTACTCTTTAAGGGTGGACCTGCTTTTGGTTACAGTGATCAAAGTCCCAATCCTATAGTGCCATTTGTGTGCCAACCGGAGTGCCCGTTCTTCCAGAGTCTCGGGTTGCATGATGCAGTGTCCTTTTAGGATGACTTCTTCCGCGGAGATGGTAAGATAGTTTCTGATCCCGAATAGGGCCTGTAACTTTTTTTGTGCTGTCGTAGTGCGGTGGGCGATGGCTGACAGGAAGTTCTTCCAGTCTCTTAACTGTATAATTAGCTTCACTTGTTGCAGGCACGAGTCCTTCTCGGTTTCTTCTACTATCTCTGGTAGGGTCATTGCTTTCAGGCAGGCACATGCTACTACATGGCACTAGCGTTCTTCCGTCTCTTGTGCATGTTCTCGCTCTTGCTGTGTTGCTGGTCGTGGATGCTGGGACAGATAGTTTGCAGGGTTATCTGCATCCGCTCAGTATATGAGTTCTATGTCAAAAGGCTGCAGTTGTAGCATCCATTGTTTTTAGTCAGGCTGGTGGTTGGGGTGCAGATCCCTTGAATATTGGGATCAGGGGTTGGTGGTCTGTAAATACTTTGGCTGACTGACCTAACGGATACACCTGGACATGGAGGCACCCCATAATATTGCCAGAGCTTCCTTTTCTATGTGTGCATAGTTTTGCTCTGTTTTGGTGAGTGCCGGCTTCCGAACGCAATAGGAAATATGGTGTCTTCCTGGTCTACTTGGGTCAGGACTGCCCCCAGCCCTGCGGCGCTGGCATTCACCAATAGTTCAGTGCTTCGGTCCGTGTTAAAGAACACCATCTTTGCTTTTCCAGTTAACAAGTCTTTGATCCGCTTTTTCTTATTCTTCACCAAGGTATTTCTTTCAAGGTTAGTTCTCCCAGTTGGGCCACGAGTGTGGCCAGTTCTGAAATTAATCAGGTGAAGCATGTGGCCATGCCCATGAAGCTTCTGATTTCAGGGGCTTTGGCTCTTTTAATGTCTGCAAGTTTGGCAATGTCGGACGACAACCCTTCAGCGTTAAAGATGTATCCAAAGAACTCAAGTTTGCGCTTTCAAAATTTGAATCTTTCCGCATGCAGTGTTAGGCCTGATTCCTCCAGACGCAATAGAATTGCCTCCAGAAGGGTTTTGTATTCTCGTGGCATCTTCCCATATACTAAGATGTCGTCGCTGATGTTGGTCGTGCCTGCTAAGTCATGCAGCACTCTTCGTATCTCATTCTGGAAAACCTGGGCTGCTGACGATATTCCGAAGTTCAGCCTGCGATACCTCCGGAGGTCGCGATGGGATGAGAACATTGTGATATATCTTGATTCACGTGATAGGTGTCTCTGGTGATAGCTAGACTGTAGGTCCAGCTTACTGTACATAGTCAATCCTGTCAGATCTACGATTAGTTTATCAATGGCTGGTGTTATGTGGTGTTAACGTTTTTTCGGCACGTTTGGGAGCCGCATATCTATACACATGCAACAGTGTTTGGCTGTTTGGGCTTCTGTGTTACTACCATGGGGCACACCCCTGGAGTGGGACAAGACGTCTTCTCGATGATCTCCATGCTCTCCAGCTCAGCTTCTATGGCTTCTCGTAGGTGGCAAGGGACACAGTGGTGTCTTACTGCTCTGGGTTGAACAAATGTGTATTTTGACCATCTGTCCCTTCAGACATCCAATTACCTGGAACAGTTTGGTATGCCTTTGTAGCAGTTTGTCGATTTCAGGCGGGTTGATGCTGAATGCAAAGTGTATCGATTTAGGTTTTTCAGCCGTCTGGCAGCTCATAAGAGTTTCCATTCCGACGTCGGGCAGGCACATGCTACTAGATAGCACACGCGTTCTTCCGTCTCTTGCGCCTGTTCTCACTCTTACTGTGTTGCTGGTCGTGGATGTCAGGACATATAGCCTGCAGGGTTATAGGCACCCGTTCGGTATATGAGTTCTATGTCAAAAGGCTGCAGTTGTAGCATCCATTTATCCAGTCTGGCTGGTGGGTGCAGTGCGGATCCGTTGAATATTGGGATCAGGGGTTTGTGGTCTGTAAATACTTTGGCTGGCTGACCTAGCAGATACAGCTGAAAATGGAGGTGCCTCCATAATATTGCCAGAGTTCCTTTGCTATGTGTGTGTTAGGCAGAATCCTGTGCAGTTCCCTTGGGGAACACTGCAAAAAGATTAAGACTTCAGGAATAAGCAGTAAACCCAATTGGTAGCAGTCTGCACCACCCAGATTTACCTGGTAGCTGTGGCTGAGCAGTCAGACTTCTCTCAAGAAGAGTGGGGCAGTATGTAGAGTATACACAATAGGGCCAAAACACAGTAGAGCAAACAAACACTGACCAGAGCATTGTATAAAAAGTATGTAATTATTTATTTAAAACACACTTTAAGGCATACACTAGCACTCTCAATCAAAAGCAAGCTAAATCACAGTCAGGTAAAGTATACACACCTCCCTTAATAACTATCAGACAAGTCAGGATTAAACCACTACTATTTGTTAGAACAGATCTTAACCAAGATGGCACTCTGATAATGTAGTTAAAGGGGGAGAGAAAGGCAGAGCATAGAAATAAAATAGTTCCCAACACTTTTAAGAGTTCAGAGCAAGGGGAGAAAGGCAGGTTATACTGTAGAGCCAAAGTTCATAGGCCAGGCCCACTTTAAATGGAGCCAAGCGAAATGTGCCCAGGATCACACGGTTTAAAGTGCACTAAAAGTATTTGCAGAGTGTTCAAAAGAGGTTAGGGTGATTCAAAAGATATAGTTAGAAGTCCTGGAGCCAACCCAGTTTAGAAGCCAAGGAATTCAGGGTCACCTTTAGCAATCTGTAGAAAGGGAGGCCAGGCAGGACACAGTACCTTAAAGAGAAAGGAAGCTCCATCGGGGCAGTTGTTCCTAGCAGTGGTTGAAGTTTGTGGTTCCGACCAGGGGAAGAGAAGATCACGTCGAGGAGGGAACGGGGAGTCGTTGCACTGCACAGGGATGAAACCAGCCGCAGAGTTCCCGATTAAAAGGTGCGGTCCTTTTATTCGCGGTCAAAAGTGGTGAGCTTGGCTATCCGGCCGCCGGGGTGCTGGTCACAGGCGATTCGACCAAGAGACGTCTTTGGAAGGCGAAAGGGGCGAACTGGTTGATCCCACCAGCTCAGAGGAAGAAGACTCGTCCAGCAGAAGATCTTCTCTTGTCGTCGGGAAAGTGGTGAGATAGTTGCAGCAGGGCTTCACCGGTGGTGTCGTCTTTGCAGATGGCCCAGCTTCTTCCCTCTTTGGATTTTTAGGTCCTGTGGCGACTTCTGAAGTTCCAGTCCCAAAGGCCCTGCTTTTATGCATCAAAACCCCCATTCATCAGCCTAGCTGTCAATCACACATGCTAAGTGGTGAGCCGGGCGGCTCACCACTGATCCAATCAGAGTAGAGTGCGACTTGGGTTGCCGAGGCAACGCAGTCCAGGGTGCCAATTCCCCCCTCCAGCCCTCCTGTGGAACCCAGACAGAGTGGCACCATTTGGAGGGCTTCTGTGGAGAAGCCCGCCAAAAAGTGGAACAAAGGGCTCGCCCTTGGTCAGAGTTACAGAGACGGACACAAACGCCATTTTAGAATTGAGTTCTGGCAAAAAGACCCAACCGGTGATTTAATATTAAATTAATAAACCGACGGTATCTTTAAAATTGCACCAAAAAGTGGTGCGTTTAAAATCAATGGGAAAATCCCACGGAGAATATTCCGGTGGAATATTTCGCGTGGCAACCACTGCCACCAGCCAGAAACTCGAGGAGGTGGGACGGGACAGTGCCCCCTCGAAAACAGACCCAGGGGCAATCGAATTACCCCTTACCAGTACTTCCACAATATGATGGTTTGTACTGGTGCTGTTCACAATTTTGGACTAGTAAAGCCAATGATGACTTTACATGCCCTGGGAGACAGTAGTCAGTCCCAGGGTATGGAGTCTATGTTTGGGGGTCACTGTGACACCCCTGTGTTACTGCACTGAGGGTGCTGTGTGACACACATACCAAAAAAACAGATGATACCCTATGGAGTAAAAAGAAACCCCATAGCCCATAAGCACATAACAAGTCAAAGACATACCTCAAATCATGTCTAAGAGTGGGAGTAAAAGAGTCTCACTCTTAGCAGGAGAAAAAAAACAAACCCCAAAAATCCAGCAAAGCTGCTGGGGGACTCACTAGGTTTGGGAAATTAGCCTTATAAGAGAATTCTCCCTAACACTCGCCCCCTCCCCCCACAGACTAAGGGACAGGAGGATTGAATCCACTCCTGGATGAATCTCATACCTCTAGTCAGTTATAAACATCCTAGAGAGACCATCCATCAGCATTTTGGTGGTGACACCTTGACCTGTGTTCAATGGATAAATCAAAGGTTTTCCTTTGTAAGCTATATGACCTACAAACCCTTTGAGGAACATCTTCCGTGTTAAATCTATAGGGGATCTGGTTGACCAGTCCCTCAGAAGTTGGTACAACTTCTGAACCTGTGTTAGGCTTTTTCAAGGGGTCCTTATAAAGGATTCCCTTAGATCTAGAGGGGCCTCCAAGGTTCCTCACCACCTCTCTGTTTGGAGCAGGTTGGATCTCAGGCCTCTTGGTTGGAGGGGCTGGGGTTAGACAATGTACCTGCTTCCCATTCCTCTTAGATCTTACCTTACCTACTTCAGGAGTTTCACTCCCAATACTAGGATTTGGGTTGGAGTCTTCAGTAGAAGGTCCAACAGTCTGAAGGTTTTTGGCCTTAGACTTTTCTTTTCTGGTTTTCCACCAGTACTGAGAATTACCAGTTCTCTTAGGCCTAGGTAGGGGTCCAGTTGGTCTATCCCCCTCTTCCTCAGAAGCAGGGGGAGTCAGAGACTCTAAAACTGGGGGAATAATGATGGAGCTTGGTTCGGGCTCCCATTTCCCTAACATTTTAGCCAGAAATGTGCCTGGGTTAGAGGTCAATTTACTAACACCATGGCTTGTAGTGGGGTTCTCAGTAGAGGTTCCCACAGGCTTAGAGTGGTCCCTTAAGGTGGCCTCTCTAGCCAATTTGGTTAGGTTCTGTGTCTCCATACTGGGAGGCCTGGGGGTACTGGTTACTACTCCTAGAGTTTTTAGATCATTCCCCAACAGGACTCTCCCAGGCACCTCAGTCTGAATACTGACAGGGATCCTCACTGTCATGTTATTACACTGAATGAGGGCTGGTAGAATAGGAACCATCTAGACAGGGCCTCCAGAATTTCTAGTGGGACCTGTGGGTGCCTTAGCCACATCCTCAGGTTTGAAAAAGCTTTCATCCACTACTGTGCTGCTAGCCCCAGTGTATCTCCTGGCAGGAATATCCTGGCCATTGACAAGAACACTGTCCATATAATATATTTTAGATTTGGCTGGTAGGGAGTCATAGATTTCCCTATTCTGGCTGCTAACCAGACCCATAGGCTCTAAGAATACAGTTGCTTGAAGACCCAAGGGTTCTTTTGCAAAGACTTCAAAGTGAGCACTAGGCACTTCTACTTCCTCCTCAGGAGTGAAGGCTAAGGAGACTGTGCTGATCCCTGCAGGTTTACCCTTACATCTGGGATCTCCTTTGATGTGATCAGTTGCCCCACAGAGATAGCATGTCCCAAATGCTCTCTGGAATGGTGGCTTGTTCTGACCTCCTTCTGGTTTGTGACCAGAGGGTACACTACCCTAATGGGGTTTCCCTGGTGGCTTACCCTGGTTATTTTTTTGTTTGTGGCCCTCTTTGGTATGGGAGGTATTATAATTCACTGGATTCACTTTTGGTGGCTGCTTTCCCTCATCCTTTTTCTGAGTGACCCCTGAATCCTTGTGAGTAGCCCTGTTGGCAACCCACAAGTCAGCATCCTTAGCTAGCTTTCTAGGATCTATTTCCTTTGAATCAGCTAAGTGCTGTCTGAGCTCAGGAGAGCAGGGATCATTAATTGACTCCAACATCAAAAGATTTCTCATTCCCTCATAAGTGTTCACTCTGTAACCCTTAATCCAACCCTCTAAGTTCTTCAAACGTTCATTCACCCAGGTAGCCCAAGGGGTACCATCATGCTTTTTGAGGGTCCTAAACCTCTTAAGGTACTGGGAAGGGGTCTTCCCAAATCTAGCTATTAAAGCTAGCTTCACACATTCATAGTCCATCCTATCCACCTCCCCCAACTCCATTACCACATCAGATGCAACAGGGGGGAGCCTAGAGAACAACCAAGGAAGCAACTGATTCCCTGTGATGTCCTGGAGCCCATGATTATATTCAAACATAGCCAACCAATCTAACACATCCAACTTAGGTTCATACATACCCACAATCTCTTTAGGCATCCGGGGTCTTTTGGGACTGGAACTCCTAGAGGATCCGGGGAGAGAAGTATTTTCAACAGACCATTTCTTCATCTCTAGCTAATGCTTGAGCTCCATTTCTCTGAGCCTTAGTTCTTGGTGCTTTTGTTCAGATTGGGCACTAATTCTTTTGAACTCTAATTCAAGTCTAATTTTTTCTAGTTCAATGAATTCAGGACTTAATGTGGGACCTGACAAAGGTCCAGTAGACATAGCTTGAGGTGCTAGAGCAGGCAGAGGGCCGGTAGGGACAGTTACATTAGCCTCACTTTCCTCTTCTGAATCTACAACAATATTATCAATACTTTGATCCATATTACCATCATTACTGTTGTCTACATTTGCTGGGGAGGTAGGCTCCTCTGAACCACTACCCAGACTTTGATTTTCTAACAATCTTTCTATAAGTTCCATTTTCTTGCCTTGCAGGGAGATCCTTATGTCTTCAAAGAACTCTTAAACAATCAACAGTTTTTGCAGAAAGGGACTCCTGGCTGTAACTTTCCATAGTTGACTTGTTTAAAAATTGCTTTTACAGTGCTAAGCTTTGTGGTTAGTTGCACTAAAGTATTTAGAAGCACTCTAAAATGTATACTCAATACAAATCCCACTGCGGCCACCAGTGTTAGGCAGAAAACTGTGCAGTTCCCTTGGGGAACACTACAAAAAGATTAAGACTACAGGAGTAAGCAGTAAACCCAATTGGTAGCAGTCTGCACCACCCAGATTTACCTGGTAGCTGTGGCTGGGCAGTCAGACTTCCCTCAAGAAGAGTGGGGCAGTATGTAGAGTATACACAATAGGGCCAAAACACAGTAGAGCAAACACTGACCAGAGCTTTGTATAAAAAGTATATAATTATTTATTTAAAACACACTTTAAAGGCATATACTAGCACTCTCAATCAAAAGCAAGTTAAAACACAGTCAGGTAAAGTATACACACCTCCCTTAATAACTATCAGACAAGTCAGGGTTAAACCACTACTATTTGTTAGAACAGATGTGAACGCTTAACCAAGATGGCACTCTGATAATGTAGTTAAAGGGGGAGAGAAAGGCAGAGCATAGAAATAAAACAGTTCCCAACACTTAAGAGTTCAGAGCAAGGGGAGAAAGGCAGTTTATACTGTAGAGCCAAAGTTCATAGGCCAGGCCCACTTTAAATGGAGCCAAGCGAAATGTGCCCAGGATCACACGGTTTAAAGTGCACTAAAAGTCTTTGGAGAGTGGTCAAAAGAGGTTGGGGTGATTCAAAAGATATAGTTAGAAGGCCTGGAGCCAACCCAGTTTAGAAGCCAAGGAATTCAGGGTCACCTTTAGCAATCTGTAGAAAGGGAGGCCAGGCAGGACACAGTACCTTAAAGAGAAAGGAAGCTCCATCGGGGCAGTTGTTCCTGGCAGTGGTTGAAGTTTGTGGTTCTGACCAAGGGAAGAGAAGATCACGTCGAGGAGGGAAGGGGAGTCGTTGCACTGCACAGGGGTGAAACCAGCCGCGAAGTTCCTGATTAAAAGGTGCAGTCCTTTTATTTGCGGTCAAAAGTGGTGAGCTTGCTTATTCCAAGATGGCCGCCGGAGCTAGGAGACGCGCGTAAGTCTCGCTCCCGCCGGGCCACCCATTAGCACCCCAGAAGCAGCGAACCGGAGGGCGGCCGTTCCCCACATACAGGACCGAGTGCTGCTCACGGCACGGGCCGCAGAAGGAAGACGCCTCTACCCTCTGCCCCCACCCGCGCCGAGGAGTGGAGCTCCCCCTCCCCCCATCGGGACAAGGTGCTGACCTACGCACCGTGAGAGTGCGACACAGGCCCCCCCAGAGACGCGGGGTGGAGGCGGACGGCGCAGGCAGTGAGGATCGGGGAGGCACTGCCCGGAGCCCCAGCTCTGCAGCGCCCGTGGGACGGGCATATAGCTGGTGGCATCGAGGGACGGGCTCGGCGCCCTCCAACAGCAGCGGACCCCGGGGGAGGCGCGGGAGAGCGCCGGGTGACGCACCGCACGGCAGCAGACGCCCCGAGGCGACGGACACCAGCGGCAGTCCCCAGTCCGGTGGACAGTAAGGTGAGGCGCCCCCCTGGTGCTCCCCGCTCTCCCCCTAGGGCCCCACGAACTCAGGGAGCTTGCCGCAGGGGGGTCCCCATATCCCCCCCCACACTGGCGACCGGAATCACAGGAAGGCCCATCACAGCTGATGCGGAGAGGGACCATCCCCCCCACACATTTGAGGGTTACTTGAAGGCGGCCAAGGTCTAGAGCAGCGCTGCCAGGCCCTCCCTGAGACACAAAGAGGAGGCGGACGGCGCAATCACTGAGGTGCTGGGAAGCACTGTCCGCTGTCCGGAGCCCCAGCACAGCAGCGCCCGTGGGGACTATACAGTAGGCGGCACAGTTAAGAGGGTTATCCCCCCCCTTCTTTCCCAGTAACCCCTCGAAGCAACCCCCAACAACCACCAGCAACTCAAGAAGGGGCACGAAGCACGCAGCAGGACAGATCAAGGTCCACCTTTCGAGAGACTTGTGCCCGTCCATCTAAACAGGAGAGGGGGAAGGCTCGCTCGAGTGAAAGCAAAGGCAAGAACACATTGAGGAAGATATGTCTAAAGCGAAGGGGAGGGGGGATCCCTACAGATTCAGCAGCCCCCCAAACAAGACTCCAGCCTTATTCAAATGTGGGCAGTGGAGACCCCAGTGACAACTAGGAGCAGATTACAGGAGGACTCATCCCAGCAGACCGTGAACACGTCCGAGGCGAGGGGCACTGCCTCAGGCAGCCAGCCCCCGACAAAAGACGATATGCACACCTGGTTTAAAGAACTACAAGATAAACTAATGTCAACGGTCCAGGACCAGTTCGCAGCAATCAAGCAGGATCAAGCAGGATCACACGGTTTAAAGTGCACTAAAAGTCTTTGGAGAGTGGTCAAAAGAGGTTGGGGTGATTCAAAAGATATAGTTAGAAGGCCTGGAGCCAACCCAGTTTAGAAGCCAAGGAATTCAGGGTCACCTTTAGCAATCTTTTCGAAAGGGAGGCCAGGCAGGACACAGTACCTTAAAGAGAAAGGAAGCTCCATCGGGGCAGTTGTTCCTGGCAGTGGTTGAAGTTTGTGGTTCCGACCAGGGGAAGAGAAGATCACGTCGAGGAGGGAAGGGGAGTCGTTGCACTGCACAGGGGTGAAACCAGCCGCGAAGTTCCTGATTAAAAGGTGCAGTCCTTTTATTTGCGGTCAAAAGTGGTGAGCTTGCTTATTCCAAGATGGCCGCCGGAGCTAGGAGACGCGCGTAAGTCTCGCTCCCGCCGGGCCACCCATTAGCACCCCAGAAGCAGCGAACCGGAGGGCGGCCGTTCCCCACATACAGGACCGAGTGCTGCTCACGGCACGGGCCGCAGAAGGAAGACGCCTCTACCCTCTGCCCCCACCCGCGCCGAGGAGTGGAGCTCCCCCTCCCCCCATCGGGACAAGGTGCTGACCTACGCACCGTGAGAGCGCGACACAGGCCCCCCCAGAGACGCGGGGTGGAGGCGGACGGCGCAGGCAGTGAGGATCGGGGAGGCACTGCCCGGAGCCCCAGCTCTGCAGCGCCCGTGGGACGGGCATATAGCTGGTGGCATCGAGGGACGGGCTCAGCGCCCTCCAACAGCAGCGGACCCCGGGGGAGGCGTGGGAGAGCGCCGGGTGACGCACCGCACGCCAGCAGACGCCCCGAGGCGACGGACACCAGCGGCAGTCCCCAGTCCGGTGGACAGTAAGGTGAGGCGCCCCCTTGGTGCTCCCCGCTCTCCCCCTAGGGCCCCACGAACTCAGGGAGCTTGCCGCAGGGGGGTCCCCATATCCCCCCCCCCACACTGGCGACCAGAATCACAGGAAGGCCCATCACAGCTGATGCGGAGAGGGACCATCCCCCCCCCACATTTGAGGGTTACTTGAAGGCGGCCAAGGTCTAGAGCAGCGCTGCCAGGCCCTCCCTGAGACACAAAGAGGAGGCGGACGGCGCAATCACCGAGGTGCTGGGAAGCACTGTCCGCTGTCCGGAGCCCCAGCACAGCAGCGCCCGTGGGGACTATACAGTAGGCGGCACAGTTAAGAGGGTTATCCCCCCCCTTCTTTCCCAGTAACCCCTCGAAGCAACCCCCAACAACCACCAGCAACTCAAGAAGGGGCACGAAGCACGCAGCAGGACAGATCAAGGTCCACCTTTCGAGAGACTTGTGCCCGTCCATCTAAACAGGAGAGGGGGAAGGCTCGCTCGAGTGAAAGCAAAAGCAAGAACACATTGCGGAAGATATGTCTAAAGCGAAGGGGAGGGGGGGATCCCTACAGATTCAGCAGCCCCCCAAACAAGACTCCACCCTTATTCAAATGTGGGCGGTGGAGACCCCAGTGACAACTAGGAGCAGATTACAGGAGGACTCATCCCTGCAGACCGTGAACACGTCCGAGGCGAGGGGCACTGCCTCAGGCAGCCAGCCCCCGACAAAAGACGATATGCACACCTGGTTTAAAGAACTACAAGATAAACTAATGTCAACGGTCCAGGACCAGTTCGCAGCAATCAAGCAGGATATGCAGCAGGCAATACAAGGAGTTCAACATGACATTACCAACCTAGAAGAAAGGACGAACACCCTAGAAAAAATAGTGCAAAACGCAGAAGAAGAGGCTCTTCAGAGCGGCGAAACACAGGAGCACCTAGTTCGTCTGACCCATAATCTGGAAATCCAGTGCGAAGACCTAGAGAACAGGTCCCGCAGATCGAATATTCGCATTAAAAACATGCCAGAATCGGTCCTGGACAGGGATCTAAGGAAAGCGGTACAGGAGGTCTTCGGGGATATCATAGGTGCTCAGGACCCGGAGGCAGTGGGGATCGACCGCATACATAGAGTAGGCCCGAAACGCACGGGGGCACCTGGAGAGAGACCCAGAGACGTCCTGGCGGCTCTGTCATCCTATCCACAAAAAGAGCTTATACTACAGAGGGCGAGGCAGATGGATCAAATCAGGATGAATGGGGTAGACATTCAGCTGTTTCAGGACTTATCAGCCGTAACACTCCTAAAGAGAAGAGAGATGGCCCCACTCACGAGGGAACTGGTCACAAGAGAGATAAAATATAAATGGACATTCCCTTTCGGTCTGCTGTTCGACTGGGAAGGGAAACAAAGGAGGGTGACCACCATGGAAGAGGGGCTAACTATCATGGACATTCAGACAGGGGAGTCTTTGACCAGAAATGATAGAAAGAAGGGGGAACTACAAAACAGACCGGGGGGATGGGAAAAGGTCCGACAGAAAAGAAAACGGCGCGGTGGGGGAATGGATGGGTCAAGCGAAACAAATTAGAGGATGCAAATTTAAAAGTACATGAGACCCAGGGCTCTACAGCTGAAGGCAGTATTTGGAACGGCACCCAATGATGGAATTCGTAAACGACAGCCTCAGATGGCCCGGCGCGGAGCGGGAACATCCCGCATAAAGGTCAAGGAATGCCGTGGGGTTTAGGATTCCCCACAAAGTTAACCTTGAGTCTACAGAGGGCTGGGAGCGACAGGCGGAACGCCAGAGCTACCTTAGGTACCCGCGCCATCCTCGGGTGCAAAGTTGGAACAAAGTTAATGGTTGGGGGACTTATTTACAGTTTGGGGGGGGAGGGAAGATCTTCCGGAAGAGAGAAGGGGAAACTTAACTCGGGCATAACACATGCACAACTTGCCTATCTGAAATGGGGAAGATTCGATTCGTAACTTTAAATGTAAGGGGCCTGAACTCCCCGGTGAAGCGGAAAAAAGTGGAGATCATGCTAAGGAAAGAAAAGGCGGATGTGTTGCTGTTCCAGGAGACCCACATAAAAGCTCAAGATAGGGGGAAAATACGCCTGAGAGTCTACGATATAATTGTACAATCCAATGCAGCGTAAAAAAAGGCAGGAGTGATGATTGCAGTGAAAGGGAGTATGGAAGTAAAGGTAATCGACAAAGCATCAGACAAGGAAGGAAGGTACGCCTTTGCTAATATCAAACTACACAACGCCCTTCTGACGCTGGCTTCCATTTACGCCCCAAACACGGGCCAAGATAGCTTCATGAGAGACACTATGGGGAGGCTGGAGGGGTACGCGAAGGGTGAAATAATTATAGGAGGGGACCTTAATATGGCCTGGCACCCCCATTTTGACCGTAGAGCGGGCAGACCCCTCCACCAGAGCGCCCCATCACAGCGCCTGAAAAAACGGATGGAAGGTATGGCTCTGTGTGATGCATGGAGAGAACATAAAGGTCAAACCAAGGGATACACCTATTATTCACACGTTCACAACACAATGTCAAGAATAGACTACTTCTGGGTGTCAGTGGGGATCCTGGGCAAAATACAAGACATGGAGCTGGGCCCCATATCTCTGTCGGACCATGCACCCCTCTGGTTGGATTTGTCGACCCCAAGGAAGGAAAAGGGAATATGGAGATGGACACTCCCACAAGAGATACTATCAGACCCAGTGATGGGAGAATCCATAAGGGGAAAAATCGTAGAATTCTTTGATCATAACGACACGGGGGAAGTCTTCCTGAGCACTGTATGGGAGGCGTGTAAGGCAGTAATCAGGGGCCATTTAATAGCCCTCAAAGCGACAAAGGATAAACATACACGGCAGTGGGAATCAGAGCTGGAAAAGAAGCTGTCAGATATCCGGGAAGAACTAATGGCAAACCCCTCAAGGGACTTAAAAAGGACACTCAAACACACCGAAGGATAACTCGAACACCTCCGAAGCAAACAAGCCCAGAGATCTCTCCTATATCTCAAACAGAGATACTACATAAAAGCCAACAAGGCAGACCGGTATCTCGCCCGACTGCTCTCGTCGAAGCGGAATGTAACGACCATCAGGAACATCAAAAATGCACACGGGGATACGCTAACGAACAACGAGGGTATAGGGGACACATTCAGGGAGTTCTATCAGAATCTGTACTCCACAGAGAACCCGGATGAAGCTGACCAAGATAGATTCCTGACATCGATCCCCTTTCAGAAAATATCAGAGGAAGCAAGAACAGACCTGGAGGCCCAGATAACCGAAAGTGAAGTGAAGAAGGCGATAAAGAGCCTCCCACTCAACAAAGCACCAGGCCCGGATGGCTTCACAGCCCCATTCTACAAAAAATATGTAGACATCCTCGCCCCATTCCTCACTAGAACTAAACACCTTCAAAGATAGTGGGAATGTTACCCCATCTATGAATGAGGCAAAAATACTGGTTTTTCACAAACAAGGGAAAGATCCCTCCCTCCCGGGCTCATACAGACCTATTGCCCTAATTAATCTAGACTCAAAAATTTACACAGAAATCCTGGCAGCCAGGCTCTCCCCGCTGCTTCCCTCCTTAATTAACCCAGATCAATCGGGATTCATTCCGGGAAGGCAGACACATGACAACACGAGAAGGCTAGCCCACCTAACAGAGAAAATTAACTTCTCCCGCACCCCTGCAGTACTACTATCTTTAGATGCCGAAAAGGCGTTTGACCGTGTAGAATGGTCAATGCTCTTTAAAACACTGGCGCACATGGGATTTGGGAACCAATATATTAAAATGATCAAAGCCAATTACTCCTCCCCCTCTGCTAGAATAGCGGTAAATGGAGAGATTACGGAGAGGGTGGAAATCTTTAGGGGAACGAAACAGGGCTGCCCGCTATCACCACTCCTATATGCGCTATTCCTAGAACCCCTACTAATTAAAATTAGGGAATCAGACCAAATCAGGGGGATCGAGATGGCGGGGAGACAACATAAGGTAATAGCCTATGCGGATGACATGTTATTGGCACTGGAGGACCCAACCCACTCAGCCCCTGCGGCGATCCACTTACTAGAGCTATTTGGGAACATCTCGGGCCTAAGAATAAAAAAGAAAAAATCAGAAATGCTTATATTAGCCGGGAGCAGCGAAACTCTGGGACGGGTGGCAGGGCTAATGGACCTAAAGGTCGCGGAGGAGGGCATAAAATATTTGGGCATAACACTCACTCACAAGGTAGAGGCATTGTATAAAAAGAACTATCCCCCACTCCTTGCTAGGATACAAAAAGATTTAGAGCGGTGGAATCCCCTAAATATTTCTTGGTGGGGGAGAATCCAATCGATAAAAATGAACATCCTCCCAAAAGCGCTGTATTACTTCCAATCCCTACCGATTGGGATCCCTGACTCCTTTTTCAGAGCCCTAGCTAAGTCGGTCTCGTCTTTCATATGGAACAGGAAACCCCCCAGAGTATCCAGAACAATTCTCACATCCAACATCAGGGAAGGGGGCTTGGCACTTCCACACTTTAAGAACTACTACCAAGCGGCACAACTCAGGATCCTGAAAGAATGGCTAGGGGACAATCAACGAACGATATGGGTGACACAGGACAGGGCGGTCGCAAGAACGCCATTGGAAGACCTATTATGGACACCTAAGCAGCACAGGCATCCAAATCTGCGCATTAGTGAGATCATGAGGACCACGTTGAACGCCTGGGATGAGCAGACACGGAAAGAGAATATCACCACGGCAACGGCCCCGTTCACTCCAATCTGTAGGAACCGGCAATTCCCCCCGGGGACAGAGCAAGGTGCTTATGGGAATTGGGAGGAAGCCAGTTGCAGGAAAATAGGGGAGATGTTCGTGGATGGGGAGATGAGATCTTTTGCCGACTGCAAATCACTCTGGAACCTCACAAACGCGGACAGGTACAAATATGAACAGCTCAGACACTGGCTGGCCACGCCCGAGATCACAAGAGCTGCGACAAGAGAGCTCACAGCCTTCGAAAAGTTTCTCCTTACCAACTCAGGAGACAGAAAACTAGTCTCCAATCTCTACAGGTTCATGAATACTCAGGGAGAAGACATAAAGTGGGCATACATGAAAAGATGGGAAAAGACGCTGGGGGTAGACATCACCACACAGCAGTGGCAGTCGTTGTGGGCTGATATCCCCAAACTGACCAGAGCAGTTCAAACCAAAGAAATGTGGATCAAGATCATCACGCAATGGCACTACACCCCGGGAGAGGCTAAATAGCATGTACCCACTTACACCTAATCGCTGCTGGAGAGGCTGTACAGACGCAGGCACGTGGAGACACATCTGGTGGGACTGCCCTAAGGTCAAAATCTTCTGGACAGAAGTAATATCCAAACTGAAGAAGATCTATCCAGACGTGGATAGTTTCACGGAGAAAACCTGGCTCTGTGGATTTACAGAGCAACATGACAATACACTCACTAAGGCGCAAAGGAAAAGCTTCATGAGCCTAGTCATTGCGGCCTGGGCAACAATCGCACAGGGATGGAAAAAAAGAGACCCACCGATGCTGTTCACATGGTTACATAAGGTCTGGTCCCAAATGTCTATGGAGAAAATAACACACATTCTCCATGGAACACATAGCTCCTTCACAAAAGAATGGGGAGGAGTGCTAGAATATCTCCAGTCAGACTATATGGCACAGTGGTGCCCGCACTCCATAAAAATAACGGACTTATTCACTTCTTAATCGGTCCCGAGTACATTGGAACAATGGCCATTCTTCCGGAAGAGGGTGGGTGGGGGAGGCGGGACGGGGAATTGAGGGATTGTTTACTTTCTGTATCACTTATAAATCAATAAAAATATGTTTTAAAAAAAAAAAAGTGGTGAGCTTGGCTATCCAGCCGCCGGGGTGCTTGGCACGGGCGATTCGACCAAGAGATGTCTTTGGAAGGTGAAAGGGGCAAACTAGTTGATCCCACCAGCTCAGAGGAAGAAGACTCGTCCAGCAGAAGATCTTCTCTTGTCGTCGGGAAAGTGGTGAGGTAGTTGCAGCAGGGCTTCACCGGTGGTGTCGTCATTGCAGATGGCTCAGCTTCTTCCCTCTTTGGATTTGTAGGTCCTGTGGCGACTTCTGAAGTTCCAGTCCCAAAGGCCCTGCTTTTATGCAGAAAAACCCCCATTCATCAGCCTAGCTGTCAATCACACATGCTAAGTGGTGAGCTGGGCGGCTCACCGCTGGACCAATCAGAGTATAGTGCAACTTGGGTTGCCGAGGCAACGCAGTCCAGGGTGCCAATTCCCCCCTCCACCTCTCCTATGGAACCCAGACAGAGTGGCACCATTTGGAGGGCTTCTGTGGAGAAGCCCGCCAAAAAAGTGGAACAAAGGGCTTGACCTTGGTCAGAGTTACAGAGACGGACACAAACACCATTTTAGAATCGAGTTCTGGCAAAAAGACCCAACCGGTGATTTAATATTAAATAAATAAACCGGCAGTATCTTTAACATTGCACCAAAAAGTGGTGCGTTTAAAATCAATGGGAAAATCCCATGGATAATATTCCGGTGGAATATTTCGCGTGGTAACCACTGCCACCAGCCAGAAACTCGACGAGGGGCGACGGGACAGTGCCCCCTCGAAAACAGACCCAGGGGCAATGGAATTACCCCTTACCAGTACTTCTACAATATGATGGTTTGTACTGGTTCTGTTCACAATTTTGGACTAGTAAAGCCAATGGTGACTTTACATGCCCTGGGAGACAGTAGTCAGTCCCAGGTTATGGAGTCTATGTTTGGGGGTCATTGTGACACCCCTGTGTTACTGCACTGAGGGTGCTGTGTAACACACATACCAAAAAAACAGATGATACCCTATGGAGTAAAAAGAAACCCCATAGCCCATAAGCACATAACAAGTCAAAGACATACCTCAAATCATGTCTAAGAGTGGGAGTAAAAGAGGCTCACTCTTAGCAGGAGAAAAAAACAAACCCCAAAAATCCAGCAAAGCTGCTGGGGGACTCACTAGGTTTGGGAAATTAGCCTTATGAGAGAATTCTCCCTAACAGTGTGCATAGATTTGCTCTGTGTTGGAGAGTGCTTGGCTTACGAATGCAATAGGAAATATGGTGTCTTCCTGGTCTACTTGGGTCAGGACTTCCCCCAGTACTGCAGGGCTGGCATCCACCAATAGTTTGGTGCTTTGGTCCGTGTTGAAGAATGCCATCTTTGCTTTTGCAGATAACGAGTCTTTGATCCGCTGAAAAGCTTTTTCTTGTTCTTCACCCCATTCTCAAGGTACTTTTTTGCGGGTGGTACTCTCAGTGCGGCCACGACTGTGGCCAGGCCTGGAATGAATCTGGTGCAATATGTGGCCATGCCCATGAAGCTTCTGATTTCGTGGGCTTTGGCTCCCTTAATGTCTGCGACTTTGGCTGGGTCGGGTGACACCCTTCCAACGTTGAAGATGTATCCAAAGAACGCAAGTTTGCTCTTTACAAATAAAAATGTTTCTGCTTGCAGTATTAGGCCCAATTCCTCCAGACGTAGTACTGCCCCCAGCCAGCTGTTGTGTTCTTGTGGCGTCTTCCCATATACTAAGATATCGTTACTGACGTTGATCGTACCTGCTAAGTCTTCGAATCTCATTCTGGAAAATCTCGTCCGCTGACGATATTCTGAAGTTCAGCCTCCGATACCTCCAGCGGCCGAGATAGGATGAGAACGTTGTGATGTATCTTTATTCTCTTGCTAGGCCTATCTGGTGAGAGCCAGAGCGTAGGTCCAGCATACTGAACACCATTGATCCTGTCAGATTTACGATTAGTTCATTAATGGTTGGTGTTATGTGGCGTTCACACCCTTTTGCCATGTTCGGGAGCCGCATATCTATACAGATGCGGATGGCATTTGGCTGTTTGGGCTTCTGTGTTACTTCCATGGGGAACACCCATGGAGTGGGGAAAGACGTTTTCTTGATGATCCCCATGCTCTCCAGCTTCTCCAGCTCGGTTTCTACGGCTTCTCATAGGTAGAAAGTGACACAGCAGTGTCTTACTGCTCTGGGCTCAATAGTTGGATCAATGTGTATTTTGACCATCTGTCCCATGTAAGGAAGGCATGGTATCAACAGTAAGACAGACACAGTGACCACAGTTCAACTGTGTTTATTGAACTTCAAAAGGGTTTGAAAAACACCCATCTAATCCTACATCTACAGATGGGAGCAAGCTACAACCATCAAATAATAATAACGCAGTCCTAGTGGCGTCTTGTCAAAATAAAAGGGCCTACACTAAAAAACCCTTGCCAATCCTTATCTCTAAATACAAACAGTGTGGGAAACAGTGTTACGAAAAAGAAAGAAGTGTTCACAAAATGATATGTCAGGATGTTCAGGCCATAGGCCTCCCTTTCCCACATTTTCACCACAGGACAAGGTGGTAAACTCGAGTTTAGCACAGTCTCTGGCCTCTCTAGCACGAGGATACTGTTCAATCATTAGCATCAGGGGCTTTTGTGCACAAGTCTCTTTGCCTCTCAAAGTCTCTTCCATCAGAGGGCCTGATGCGATGAACAAACAATAAGTTATTTTCCTCTTAGGATTTCACAAGTACTCAATTTCTCAGGCGATTCACTATTCAGCTCGGATCCCGCTCAGCCGGGCTCAGATCCTCTTAACACAATGCTCGTAGGCTATTTATGCATCCAATGCTTGTAGGTTATTCATGCGTCCAATTTCTCGGTACAGAAGGTACAGCTTTTTGCTTAGAGGTGCAAGAAGCCCCTGCCGGTGGTAGGAGCATTTCCATCAGACCTGACCCACAATGGAACCACGTGCAGAACCTGATCTACATGGTCGGCGTCTTAATACAGACCCTTATGAGCTGCCGGATGGATGAAAAACATAAATTGATACACTTAGCATTCAATCAGATGTCTGAAGGGTGTGAGAAACCAGAAGGTGTCATCCAGGTGGCCAGGACACGGCCATCGCTTTTGGATAGAGTTCCTCGGGGAGGATCACTTGGGTGAGGTGTATTCGGGGAGTGGGAGACCAGATGGCGAGATGCAATAGCCCCCTGCCTGTAATACCTTTACCCCAACCTACAAGGTAGGATACTTAGGAACTCAAGCCCCCACCCCCTTTCCCAACTTGAACACTTTCTCACGAACAGCTCGCTATGAGAGAAAACAGACTAACACCCGAGCCGTATACTTGACATGTCCCTGTGGGATATATTGACCCACTCAACAGTATTTCTCCACATCACCAAGCTGCATTTGCGCAGATACAGCAAAATGGCTGCGCTGGCTCCTGTGAGCACCATGGCCTCAAAACTGCGTTTTGCAGCAACAACAAAAAAATGGCTGCACTGTCCTGATGGAACGAGGGAACACACAGAGAGCGTGCCAGTGCGTTCTGACATATACAAAAGGAAGAAAGTGAAAAAGCAGCGTTACTTTGCTGAAAACTCCAAAATCCCCATTGAAAAGGAAACATTTTTGCCTTTAAAAAATGCTGCTTTGACGCCAATTCCATCTGTTCTTTCTTAAACCACTGTGATCAATAAGACCCTGCCATGCACATTCATATCCGCATTGTGCTTCAGCAAAACCAACATGACCCCTGAATGACACGCTCTGTTAAGCCAAATCTGAAAAAAAAGGCCCACGAAACTTCACTTTCTGCCGTACACAGGAAACGCTTTATTTTGTGCTACAAAATGTCAAGGGAATGAACCCTGCAAAAGAAATCATAGCTCTGTGCACATTTCCATTCCAGGAGACCTTTGCCTTGCACAGACTGTGGTGTACAAGAAACTAACTATGGCTGCAAGACAATATTGGGAAGTCAGGTGGCAAAATCTCATTTGAAAGGAAATGCTAGCAGTTTTCACCACATGTGTAAAATGGGCTTTGCAAACCAAAGAAAAATAAATGCCTGTTTTAAAGGAAAAGTAATATGTTGAATGAAAGCTTGTCTGTGCCTAGCAATGAGAAGGGGCTGGCTGCTGGTATACACATATGGGCTATTTTTATTTCACAGGCTTGTTTTTTTTGGGGGGGGGGCTCTAGGACCAAATAAAATAAAATAAAGGTTTTAAACTGACTGGGCTAGATTGTGCAAGCTTCCACAAACAGGTTATTCTAGTTGGCAGAGGGCAGAGCTAAGGCTTCCCACAAGGAAGGGAGCCACCATAAACTTCCAGGACACAAAAGTGATAATTGCTAGGTTGGAAAACAGTGACTGACCAGGACAAAGAAACTTCACATACTAATCAGACTTCAGTCTGGGCAGGGGCCTCTTTCAATAGAAATTCTGGGACATCAAAGTGCGAAGTGGATAAGGGGCAATAAACCTTCAATCAAGCTGGGTAAACCCATCCTCCTTTTGGGGGAAGTGACAGTTGGTGGTAGCTGAAAAAGAAAAAAATGGTCCAGTGCAGGACAAAGGACTGCCATTTGCTTCCAGAGACTATTTTATAAATAGACGTTAAAGACTTTTATCTCTGCGGCAAGACTTTGTAAAAATGTGAAAATGTTACAGTTTAAATTTGATTTTATAAGCTTTCATTGAAGACATGGTAGAATTCACTGACAACTTGAGAATAGAAATGGCAAAGTATTGCGGATTACAAGAAAAGCATCCATGTTGCCAATGCACATTTTTATACTTGCATCCTTTATGATCATCCACACATGTGTATAAATTATGGAATTTTAGGCCTAATCTTTCATACTCAAAATTACAAAAAAATATTAAATGGACAAAACAATATCTCACAGATTGCAGGATTGGACTGCTATGCTCTACATAAAATATGTAACCTGATTATGTCATTTACTAAGGTGCTGCAAATGTACAAATGTGTACATTCTGTTATGACTGATTTTTGGCAAAAAGGTCTGTGGGAAGTCTTTTTACACCATAAAATGCAACCTCCTAAACTGAGTCACATCTTAGGGGAGGCAGCCAACATTGATTGTCCAATCCAGTTGCTTCGAGGGATGATTAGTTAAGCCTGCCCACCAATATAGTCAATTATGTCACTATGCATTATAAATAAGAATCCCTGACAAGACTCTAGACACACACTCTTCCTGAAGTTCCTGCGCTGCGTTCCTGTTCCATTCATCATCCAGATTCCGGACCCCAACTACAAGGCCAAAGCATTGCTGACCCTACTCCAGGGCCCACTGCAAAACCCAAGCAGCGCTGATCCTATTCCCAGCAAGGCATGAAATCTGAAAACCCACTAATCTCCCGTTAAAAAGGGGAAAGCTGTGGTACCTTTTGCATCTTTAACCAGCCTGGCTTGCTGCCCACTAACTGCATGCCCGTTGCCATCCTGCTGACCTTTAGTATCCAGTGACCAGAATTGCCAGTCCAGAAGTGCCATCCAGTGACCTAGAACTGCCCTGCTGTTTGCCAGGCGTGCTGCAGTGTAGTGACCAGAACCCTTGACGGCCCAAAATCCCAAACTAAAAGTGGACTGTAAGTATAATCCCTACCCCTTAGAAATGAATAGTCTACTTTTCTTGCCTTTGTCCTTATCCCACTCTCTAAGCCACCCTATCCTTATCCTGATAACTTGTTAAACTGTTAGAATTTTCTGTGCACCCTGCCCGTGACTTTCTAAAGTGCTAGCGCCATTTCTTTTAAATTTTGTCTTGTGTAATCCTATGCTATTAGTCATATTTCACGTGATCGACTGGTTTTCCACCAAGGTTGGGCGCTGGGGTGAGAGGGTTGAACTCGTGAACCAACCTTGGATCTTACTGTGTCCATCTTTGGTGGCCTAGCCTGAATACTCTAGTGTAGAGTAAAACTGTTCTTATCACAACTGATTTCCTTTCCTATTTCACGGCTTCATTTTACTCAAAGCACACCTTTTTATATCTTGTATAATTCCTCCAATTTACCAGCTATAGACTTACTTTCAGTTCCATAATATCCCTGTGATATACCTGTATTAAAAACCGTTAGGGTAATTTAAGGCAGCAATTGAAAAAATGCAACTTTTACATGTGTCATTTTGTTGCAATCTGTTTTAAGCTTTCCACTCATTTTTTCGAACTGTATGCTCTTGGTAATTCATTTTTTTTGTGATTGTTAGTGTCTTTGCATTGTTGGTTTGGTGAGGAATTATATTTGCTTCAAGGTTTTTAACACACATTCCTTATTTATTTGTATCCCTTTCCGAGTGTCATTTCATACCATTGCAGGGGGTTTCAAATCTGTTTTTCTCTCTTATTTGGGGAAGGAAGGTCAGATTTGGATTCTGTTTCATGTTTCTTATTCCTGATTACCTGCTGCTTCTGTTTATCCACTCAGATAATTGATTATTTGTGGGTTGATGGAACATTACAGGGGGAAATTCTAACTTGGGTGCTATCTTTCCTAAACCAAAAAGTGCTCCTATTCCGCTGTGCTGTGTATATGTCCACAAGAAGGTTAAACCCAGTGCATTGCTCACATTCTCATTGTAATTATCACCCCAATGGGGATTGCAACCCCATATTAAAAATGTTATGATTTCTTTAGAATTTTAAAATAAATAAATAAATATTGCCTTTTACCAACCAACCTGGTTCATGGTCCATTGTGACCCGGTGTATTTGAAAAGGGGGTGTGATGTGAGTGGTGTACCATCTCAAAATTGAATCTGCATAAAATAAGGAGAAAAGCATCTCAATTGTGCGCTACATACTAGGCCGGAACCAAGGTGTTTGTCGCTTGATTGAAATCCTTAACAAACTTGGGGGCTCATTAGCCGGGATTTGGGTTTTGGTTGCCACCCGTGACAGCCTAACACAGCAGACTAACCTGCAAGGTAGTAATACTTTGTGTGGTGGGAATACTGGGTTACACTGTACAAGCGCCTCCCCAAAACAAATACTCTAAGTACCAGGCCTGTGTCTAAAAGTAAAACTAAAATCAATCCCAAAATAGACAGAAAAGCAATAGAATACAGGTTACCCTTATATAAATAAATTAATTAATAAAGAAAGAACATGTCCAAAATGAACGTAGTAGAAATCAATATGGCTAGGGAGCATCTTCTGCACAAGCTATTTGTCAGAGGTGAGTGGCCAGAAAAGGATGAAAAAGTCTGGCTACAAGAAATAACACAACATGTCACCGCCATGAACCTGGATATATGGCAGGACGGTGGCCTATTACACCAAGCTTTGAGTGAATTATATATGACCCCAAAAATGAAAGAGGAGCAAATTAAAAATGTCAGGATCGCGGCCTACATGTATCTCCACATGGTAGTAATGCGGGAAAAAGCCGGAGGAAAATGAAACTCTAGCGCAGAATCAATCTGAACTATTAAATCAAATCCAGGCTGAACTATAATTAGCGCAACCAAAATTACACAAGAGCCAAGAGTTGGAGGTAGAATCTGGCAATTACATAAAAAAATTAAGAGGACTTGGCCCTCCAACAACAGAATAATGTATACCAAGAGGACCAATTAGATGCAGTAAGCCTAGATTGTCAGGAAAAGGTTGAACAGAAGCTGACTCAACAATTAACCTATAACAGGGTCTGCATAGAGCAGATAGTTACCCTACAAGATCAGATAGAGAAATTGAAAGAGGAAAATAATAAGTAAATTTTCAGAGACCTCCACTCTCAAACAGAATTTGAAGAAGAGCGCCAGAAGTTCAATACCATCAGGAAACAAAGGGATGACCTGGCTGAACAGAGAAGCACCCTAATTCAGGAGAGAGACGCCCTAGGCCAGGGAGCAAGCAAATTAAAAATAGAGTTACAGGGAAGTGAGTTAGCCCTCCAGAAACTAAATGAACTTAAAACAGAGTATGGGAATCTACTGGAGCACGCCAGACGGGTAGAAGGTGCTCTGGAAGAGAATACCCAGACCAAAGATGCAAAAACTCAGGTGGTGAGTCTCCTGCAACAGAAATTGTCTCATTATTCCCACACCATACAGGAAGCGCAGAGAGACAATGAGGCCCTCTGTGTAAAGAATGATGGGCTCCACAAACAAGTGGCAGCGCAAGAGCGGGTCATAGAGGCCAGTAAAGCCTTGATAGCTGAACAAAAGGCTCAGATCTGTGCTTATTATCAAGAAGCAGGGGCTGAGAAGGAGAAACTAGCGAGGTTAGAGAAAGAGGGTGCTAGATTTAATCCTAACTGGATGGACCCCGAACAGGTAGAGAGGGACAGGGTAACGCCTGATTATAGTATAAGGATCTCTGTACTAAGGGACTCAAACCGATTTAATACTGTGAACACTGCCAACTTCATGTCTACCGGTTCACATGAGCCGGGAACCATAAGGCCGGCAGAATTCAATCGGTTTAGCATGATGGAACTGACAGATCAGCACCCCCCAGAAATTGATGGGCGGGCATCCCTGTACAGATATTCAAACATTAAGGCTGATGTCTCTGACAAGGAAAACTCCTATTAGGGGAGAGTCAGGGAATTAGACTCACAGAAATACTACCTTTCAATGGACCAGTTAGTTCAATTTGATGAAAAACCGAATGAAATGAGGCCCAAAAAGAGCATCCTGAAGACCTCTACCCAATTAGGGCAGTGGGGGGATACTATGCCAACCCTGGGAGCAGGGAAGAGTCAGAAGACTACTCTCCTGAGCACCACGCGAGGGGAGAGACTAGGCCCCACCATTCTGCGAGCCCCTCTCAAGCTCGCAGAATCAGGGAGTGCCTAGATGATCACAAAGGGACCTCAAGTAGTAGTGCCTCTGAGTCAGTGGGCGAGTGGACTCGGGTGACTAAGCCAAAGAAGGCAAACAAACTCAAGAGAGTAATGACAAAAGTCCCCATTAGGCAGATTAAGGCCATTAGGAGTTTCATAATCCCATACCATAAAAACGCAAAATATTCTGTTTAGGAACACTTGGAACTCTATGATGATGGACACTTCATCTGAAAGACAACCAGAATTGCATAGAGTATGTAAAATTGACCTTCTCCCCTGAGTACTCCAGCTTCTTTGCTGGACTGGAGGACCAGAACCATTCAAGATGGTCCACCTACAGGGCGGCCATCTTAAAACACTTTTCCGCCCACAGAAACCCCCAAGAGGCTCACAAAGCGGCCTACAATCTACAGTGCGGGGGGGGAAGATCAGGCCCCACGAGAGTTTGTGCAGGAGCTCAAACGCGCCTTTGCCAAAACCACTAGGAGGGTGCGCACGGATAGCAGGGAGTTCATAACTACCTTCTTTCAAGTACTGCCGAGGTATATCATGACCCAGCTGGTGAGGGATTTCCATGACAAAAGATCTCTGGGCTGGGTCATAGAGCAGGCAAACCCGCATTTATGAGGTCCAAAAACCTGCAGAAAATAGAAATTTGGCCAAGAACCCCAAACCAGCCAACACCCCTGCTGCTGCTAAGGTGGCGGAGGTGAAGGTTGCCCCTATTTTAGACCTGGAGATGGGGGAGCCTAAAAATGTACTACACAAAATCAGAGACCCAGAAGGCCTTCAGGCCAGTCACAAACAGGTGGCAGTCAGGGAGGTAATCCCACTAATGGGACCCCTAACTCCCCTGCTTATATCAGCAACCAATACAAGGGCACCCGACCAATCTTGGGGTATATATGGACTCCCCCAGCTCCAGGGGGGATCCAATCAGGTAAGTACCTCCCCATGAAACTTCCCTCCTAACTTCCCCCAGGAGGGCAGGAATTCCCCAAATGCAGGGTTAAGTTTCTTTCCCCGGTACCCACAAAACCCCAACCTGCAGGACAACCCTCCTTTCATTCCCCGATTTCAGGAGCCCACACAACCCAATCCAGGAGAGGCCAAGGGTGGAAGGTACTACGGGAGAAGGGATAGTTACCCTTCCTGTCATCCACCTAGATTTGAACAAAGACCCCTGTACCAGCCGGAAACGGCTGTCCCAACTGGAGTGCCAGGTCCAGAACCTAACCCAGGATCTGGGTTGCATGTTGAGGGCTCAACAGAACCCTCAGATGAACATGGCGGCTCAGAACCCCACCAACCAAGGATCTAGCACCCCAGAACAATGACGGGGAGAGAACCCTGACAACTCACCTGTTGAAGAGGAGGAGGCACGGGGGGAAGGGAGGTGTAAAGCCCTAGAGGAAGCTTCCTTCCTCACTCGTGAAAAGACCCCTGGATACCCAGGAACCGGAACCAAAATCTCCTGCCCCCGAAAATCTGCAACCCAAAGAACAGAGGGTGGGTAGGAGAAATAAAGAACTCAAAAAGGCCCATTTTGGATAGGAAGTTAGTGTCCTCCAATTTGAAGGGGAAGAATCCTTACAGGATTCTGGGAAAAATATCTTCTCCTTAAGGGACGGGGAACTCCTCCCAAAGAAAAATGGGTCCCGAGAGATCTAAATGAAGACTGGGTGGATGTGGGGACTGAGTCAGAATCGCCCATCCTTGAACCCCAGAATGAGTATCCAGGAATCCCAAGAGTAACGGAGGGATCCCAAACCTCACAAACCAATTCTGGTGACTGCCTCCAAAAGGAGGGTGTGGGGGGGGGGCAGCCGAGAATCAGAAAAAGGGGAACCCGAAACTCCCCAAATCTCAGAATGTAAAATTTTTCTTTCAGATTCCCAAACTCCCACACATAATTATGCCCAACCTACCCCTGTGTCGGAGTCAAAAATAAGGAAATTGACCACCCAGCTTCCCCAAAATGAGCATTACCGTTGCCCATTGGAGGAGAAAGAGGCTAGGTTTTATGCCCCAATCCAAGTGCAAGGGCAATGTACATTTCCGGCGCTGGTGGACACTGGATCCCAAGCCACTCTTCTGTCAAAAAGGGCCTTTGAGCAGCTAAGTTCAGGAAGGGGGGAGAGATACCAGATCCCTCTCACCCCTCTTCCTGGACAACTCCAGAACTTTGATGGGAATGAAATTCCTGTCGAGGGGACTGCAGATTTGGAAATAAAAATTGGGCAACACAAAGTGAAACACCCGGTCATAGTCGTGACTTCAGAGGGCACACCCTGTCTACTGGGGAATGACATCATGTGCAGGTTGTCCCCCCTAATAGACTGTGTGAACAAGGTCCTCTGGACCCAGACTAACAGGCCAATAAAATTGAAACAGAGTGTCAACCATGTTAGTTTAAATGGCACATGCCACATGGTAGAACAAAACCTGATCATATTGAGTTTAATTTCCAGAATAATCAAATACTTGACGTGACATTAATTGCTGTAGGACAACAAACCGGTGATGGGAACTCCTCTCCATTCTTGAAAATCAACCTTCCTTCCAGTTTCAAGTGCCATTCCACACTGGAAGAAAATACTTTGAAGTTTTATACTGCTTCACAATCTGAAAAGCCCAATTCCATAGGCAAAGGTGATGAGAAACCAGCTCAAAGTGTAGCTGATATTCAGAAAATTAGAGAACAGTTCATCCCTATTCAGTTAAATGAGGGGAAGGAGTCTGTTATTGCCCAAGTGTGCGTGAACAATGGTAAGAGCTTCATCAGTGAAGCCACGTTCAGGCAGCTCCCAAAAGATCCAGCCATTCCCACATTTAAATTGATCGATAAGTGGGAAACGGGCCTGAAAACTCCCAATTGCAAAAATCTCCTGCCTAGCAGGTATATGCTCAAAATGTTTGTAGTTAACAAAAGCATAGAACACAATTGTTGGGTCGTGCGAGATGTCCCTGCTGCGTTTTATTCAGGCAGTGACATTCTCAATCGTTTTGCCATTAATTTGGACCTGATAAATTACAAAGCCTGGTCCTGACTAGGGGGAAATCCCATGGACTTTGATGATTCAGAGAAAGCATTTCGGTCAGCCAAATTGCTGCCGTTTACAGTTGAAGTTCAAATTGGAGAGGAGGTCACCATCCCAGGACGGACACGACTATTCCCACTTGAATTAAAAATTAAAAAAGGACAGAAACTGCAAAATCCTGATGCATATCTACACCTAAATGCCCATCTCCAACAGCAGGGGTTGGGGTCAAACCCAACACCATTAGTCAATGTAGAACACAAAACCATTCCAATATTGATGGATAACAGCGACCGTAGGAGTATCACTCTGGGCGCAGGCGCCATTATTGGAATGGCGGTTGATGACCGACAATTTTCCATTGATCTAGGTAATGAACTGATAGAACCAATCCCCCATGACTGTTTTGACGGTGACAGTGATAATGACTTACCACTAGACAGTATCTTGTCCCGGCAAGGGGGGAATTTCCTGGTGTACTATTCCTGCCCTTACGGTGAGGAAGAGGTGACCTGTGACATCAGTAGGATGAGGTGATCTTCCAGGTCCACAATGACTGCCTCTCCTACATGAAACCCTCTGTCCAGGTCAATACTCTAACTAGGGACCTCTCTGCTGAGATAGCAAAACCGGAAGTCTTTCCAGGCTTCAGGCTGATGGTTGAAGAACGGGTCAACCTAGCTGATGCCTGTGAGACTCCGGAGCAAAAGCAAAAGTTGAAGCAGGTTGAAGCAGGTGTTCTTAGATTTTCCAGATCTCGTTGTGGTGGACTCATATGATTGAGGTCGCACCGAAATCCATGCAACAACAATTCCCACAGACCCTGGAATGACTCCAGTGTTTGTGAAGCAATACCGCTTGCCTCTCGCATCCATTGAGTCCCTGATGGAAATAATCAAAAACCTTAAGTCCTGTGGGATAATTCGTCCAGTCCACAGCAACTTTAATAATCCAGTGCTGGGGATTTTAAAACCGAACGGCCAGTGGAGACTCTGTGCTGACCTGAGGGAGCTGAATAAACGGGTCCATATGTCACTATGGCCTCTCACTTATATTTACCAAGGACTGGCCCAGATCCAGGGGTCAAAGGTATACACTACCATTGACCTGACCAATGGGTACTGGACCGTGCCTGTCAGTAGAGAGGACCAATACAAGCTGGCCTTTACCTTCGGGGGGGCAGCAGTACACGTGGACCTGTACTCCCTTCGGATATATCAACTCCGGCAACAAATTCGACATCTTCCTAAATAAGGCCATGCCCGACTTGGGTGAAAGGGGTAACCTGGCCTCTGTGGATGATGTTGTGATAAAAAGCTCAAATGTGGAGGAACACATAGCGGAAACCCGTTATGTTCTGGCACAGTTGAGGGTTGCCAGAGTAAAACTATCCTTCCAAAGGGCACAGTGGTGCAGGACCCGTGTCAACTTCTTGGGGCATGAGATAACTCCTGAGGGTCTCTGTCCCCAGGAAAAGAAAGTGGAAGCACTCCTAAAACTTAAAGACCCCACAACTCTGCGTGAGCTAAGAAGCCTCCTTGGACTGACTAATTAAAGTAGGAAGTTCATTGAGGATTACACAGAGATCACAAGACCCCTGATCCATCTGTTGAAGGGGGCGACAAGTGGGAGTGGGGTCCAGAACAAACCGAGGCAGTAAAGCAACTCAAAAGAAGCCTCTCACAAGTGCCTTGTCTAGCTTATCCTGTCAAAAACAAGGGAGTTCTTCTTGGAGACAGGGTTTTCAAATACATGCTTGACAGCAGTATTATATCAAAAGCCTGACAAGGTCAATAAAGTCATCTCCTATGCAAGCAAGACTTTATCCTCTGTGAAACGATGGCAACGATGTGGGCATTGAAAAATTACCGCCCGTTTATCCAGGGTGAACACATCATAGTGGAGACTCCCCACCAGCCTTTGCAATACCCCCAAAGTGACAGAATCTGGGCCGGAAGTGTGAGTAATTCCAGAATTACTTCCTGGATTCTGTCAATGCAAGGCTTTCCTGTGGAGGTCAGATATGGCCAAAACAAGAAGAGTCCCCTTGCGCAAGGTCTGGCTGACTTGCATGATTGTGCCAGAGAAAGCGGTCTCAAGTTCAAGGACGAAAGTCTTAAAACCCAGGACAACATGGAGGCGTACCTGAATTCCCCGCACAAAGTCTATGAAGAGGACAAGTGCGAGGGAATGCCCACACTTTGTGACGCGTGCTCCTACCATGTTGACAACATTGCGGCAAAGGAACTGGTGGCCGGCGTGGGGAATGCCTGGGTGAATGATACCCCGGAACCCTCCGCTGGGTACAAAATCGGTCCCCAAAGTAGTCTGGTGGCAGAGTTGATGGCAGTTCATCAGGCCATCCTCACTGCCGTCCAACACCAACTCCACGAACTTGTCATAATCACTGATTCAGATTATGTCCGGAACGGGTTTGTGGAGCACCTGGTTAATTGGAAAACCAGAGGCATGCTATGTGCTAACAACAAACCGCTTAAACATGGCAAGCTAATCCAAAAGATAGATAATCTGGTCACCTCTAGTGGGATGACCATCTATTGGAAGAAGATCAAGGGTCATTCCAGAATAGTGTTACGCTCACCTGGTTCCCACAGGGGCGTCGATCGGACCCGGACAGCTGCGGTCTCCACCAACGTGATGCGTAGTGAAGAGATGACAGTCTGGGCTGGCCCGCCTAATCTTGTCTGCTGGACTCGTAGAAGTATTCTCCTGCAAGTGGAGAAAGGGATTTAGCCACCCGTGGACTTTAGTGATGGCCCCCCCCCAACTGTTCTCGTTCTTCCCACTAATCACCTCCGATATCCCCTCTTGGTAACCTCACTTTATGTTTTTAAATGATGAGCTCTCCATCCTGCATGGCATGCAGGGGCGCGTAGATACCAGTTACTTCACGGGTTTGAAGGTACTGGAGGAGTTCCGGAGGAATATTGACTCCAGTGTCTATAAAGTTCAAAGAGTTCAATATGTCCGATGTTCACTCTTGTTCCACTCCCTCGTTAGGTTGCAGCTGGGTCCAAAAGAATATTGCCTGGAGGCAGCTGATGGCGTTCAGGTAAGAGTCTGTATTACCAAACACTGTACGGTAAAAGTTGCATGAGTTTAACTTGCTGTTTTCTCTACCTTTATAGGTGCGGCATAGAAAGATGCAGCGAATTAAAGGATAATACCTCCGGTGGTAAAGCAGGTAAGCCTATGGTGGCAAAGATATTGTCTTAGTCGGTTTTCTCGGCTCACCTTGTTATTCCTTTTGTTTTTCCCCCAGGTGCTGGGTTTCGACGAAGAAAATGATGGAGGCAGCGCCGAGTTGAAAGATGCGGTGGACTGGTGAGTATAACGCGGCGCTGCTGCTGGCGAAGCGCTGCGTGCTGAAATAATGTCCTTTCCAGGCTCAGAGATGTGCTGGGTCCGGAATCAGGTAAGGAATCAAATGTCTGTGATCTAACCTCTTCTCCTTTCTTTTCCTTTTGTCTAGGAGCTCTGGATTCGAGGCGGGCGTGGCAGAAGACTGGATGCTGACTTGCAGACACGGTGAGCGTTACGCTGCTGGATGCAGAATAACACGAAGCATGAGCTGCTGTTCAGGCGTGGTTTAAACAGCCTGCAAAGTAGTCCCAGGTAAGAAGTTCCCCAGAACTACACCCAAGTAAAAAATAGTCCCTGTAATAAAATAGTCCCATCCAGGCCTCACGTTGGCTTGGACTCATTTGCAGCATGGTCTGCATAAGGTAAGTAAAGTCTATGAGCCTGGCGCCTATGGCGCCATGACTGATTTCTATGATGAGCCTGGTGCCTAAGGTGCCAGGACTGAATCCAAACAGCCCCCAGCCGGGGCTGTTGGGGTTTTAATGAGTATCTGGATGCCTGCTCCCGGGGCTGATGGATTCGATCCGGATGCCCGGGGGTAGGCATCATGACAAATAGAGGGACCAGACAAAACTGGAAATGACCTAACCGATCAGATGGCCAAAACCGGAGCCATCCAGGGGGATCTCCTTGAAATAGAGTCCCTGTTGGGGGAGATCCAGGTCACTGCTATCACTAGGTCCCAGACAAATGCTCACAATGAACTCTCAATGGCCCAGTGGAGTAAGGAGACGCCAGCTGCTGATTTAATCACGGCATAAAAAGGGGATCCGATTATTGGTAAATTTTATCAACACATTGAGGACCCTGACAACTTTCCCCTGACGGATACCGATTACATTGGGAAAGAAGACCTCAGGGTGTTGATGAAATGTCAACAAAAATTCTGTATCCAAGACGGTTTGTTGGTAAGGAGATCCATATCTGGCTGTGACCAGTGGGTGGTCCCTACCTCATTCCGAAGCCTGATTCTACGTCACAGCCATGATGCGCCCACAGCCGGTCACAGGGGTTTCACACTACTTCAGAAATATTGCTGGAGGTTGCATACTGGCCACACATGGGGCAGGACCTCGACCAATGCTTGAAGGGGTGTCTTGTGTGTGCACAATTTCAGCCAACATCACTCACACACCGAGCTCCCCTCCAGAAGAGGGGGATGACACTGCCTTGGTCAGATTTACAAATAGGTTTCATCGGGCCGGTGATTCTCTCCCTTAGGGGGAACGAGTACATGTTAACAGTAACATACTTGTTTACCAAATGGGCTTGTGGGGGCTTATCAAACCTAAGTGGGGTGGAGGGCCCTGATTGGTTAATGAGACACATACCCCTAATTAAAGCAGAAAGAGAGAAGGGACTGACGGATACTTCTCCCTTCTATTGCAGAATCGAGTGGGAACCGAAGAAGAAGCTACACCGTTCCGTTGGGCGTATGAAGACTAATACCAGGTTCCTGCCATATCCTTCCAGGAACCCAAAAGATACTTTAATTTGGGACTGAATTAAGGAGAATTGAAATCCTGTTTTAAAAAAAATATATTATTTTTTTTCCTTAAAAGTCAATAAAGACAAATTTGTCTTTACTCAGAATACCTGTCCTGAGTATTCCTTCACAAAATTTGGTGGCATCGGTAGGATCGAGAACGCCATGGAGGCCATCATAAAAGCACTAACTGACGGCCAACAACAGCTGCAACAATTGAAGCAGGTTCAGTCGCATCAAGCACAGACTGACCGACAGGCATTGCAGCAGGCAATACGACTGCAAGCTGCAACCCAAGATGCCATTAAAGAGATCACTGAGAACATGACGGCGACAAGAGGTGCAAACATAGCCCCTACCAATGTGTTACAGAGATTCCAGCAAGGAGAAGACCCGGGATATTTTTTTTACAAACTTTGAGAGAGTGGCACGGAATTCCCAGTAGCCAGTGGAAAAAAGTGGGTACTTCATTGCTCCCTTATTGACGGGGCACATGCAAGGGGCTTATCAGGCTGCCAATCCAGCAGGTGATGCCACTTACGCTGATATTAAGAAAACCATCCTAGAAAGGATGGGTGTGGACGAGGAGGCCTATAGAACCAGGCTGAGGGAAACCCGACTACGCAACGGAGAAACACCAAGACAATTATACTATAGGATCCATGATCTTTGTGACAGGTGGTTAAAACCAATATCAGGTCCCGTACAGGAAATAATGGCCCTACCAGCAGCCATGCAACGATGGGTTTGCCAACACCACAGACCAACCTTGACTGCAGCCATCGACTTTGCTTCGGCTTACCAGAAAGAGGGACCAAACCGTCTGACTCCTCTGGAACCCAGCAAACCGATATCAAGAGGAACACCGATGGAGCCAAAGAACACTCGGCTGGAGGCCAGGGGAGCAGGGTGGCCCAACCTAAACCAGCAGCCACAATGCTTTGATTGTGGAGAATGGGGGCATATAGCCCGGTTTTGTCCAAGAAAACCAAAACCTGAACCTATGGAAATAGGATGTGCCCAATCAAGAGAGTTCAGACGTAAAAGGGAGCCATATCTCGTGGATGTCCGAGTGGATGGAACCCCAAGACAAGGGGGGGTCAATCCGAGGTTGGAGGTAAGTAATGGTCCTTAACGGCATGGCGCAAATAGCGTGTCCGGGTAGTCAGTAGCCCGCTAATAGAGGGCTATTACAACTTCGCGGGCACAAACTTTGTGCCATGCCGGTAAGGGCATTACCGCCATGCCGTTAAAGGCACAAAAATGCCCTTAGCGGCATCATGCATAGCGCAGATTGCACTACCGCCATGAACCAATGCGGCATTAGCGGTCACCGCTATTAGCGGTCATTGCTAATAATAGTCACCGTAAATAAGCGGAACCGGAAGTAGCGTCATCGCACAGGAACGGGAAGGAGCACGGCGGCCATCTTTAAAAACATAATCCATTGCCATGCTCAGCACACCGGACAGTTAGGCAGAATCCACTGCAGTTCCCTTGGGGAGCACTACAGCAGATTAAGACTACAAGTATATGCAATAACTTCCCTTTGGTATCAGTCTGTACCACAAAGATTTAGTTAGTAGCTGTGGCTGAGCAGTCAGACTTCTCAAGAGGAAGATGAGCAGTATTCAGGGTTTACACATTAGGACTACAGTACTATGGTACAAGGAAACACTGACCAAAGCTTTGTATTAACAAGAATATATATATGTATTTTACACACTTCTAGTTCAACACATAAATCACATTTATCAAAGCAAGTTAAAACAGTCAAGAAAAGTATACACACTCCCTATTTAAATTATAGACAAGTTTGAGCCAGAGTGAAAACTGAGCAAAATGGCACAGGGTCACCCAAGCAAAAATGGCACTCTAGTAATTTCTCAAATGGGGAGGGAAAGGACAAGATATACAGAATTAGAGCCTCATCACGACTTCGGCGGTAATCCGGCGGTTTTTCCGTCAGACTACATTGCGCTAAAGCCAAGGCCCCCGGCGGATACTCCGCCAAATCACGAGTAATCGTGCACGCGCCGTGGGACATGGCGTTAGCGCAAATAGCGCGAACCCTTAATATCGGCGGACTGTACGCTACCGCCATATCTCGCTAATAGCGCGCGCAATGAGCTCGCGATAGGGGTGCGCGCTATTAGCGTGTGGGAAACGCGTCACCGCCGGAATGGGAAATAAAGTGGCGGCCATTTTGGGAATCACAATCCGTCGGATATCACATCCCCCGGAAGCCATCCATGCCATCTGACAGCAAAACATGTCACAGGAGCGCACAAGGTACAAGACTGCCCTGGACAGGGTGAGAAAGCCCAAATTCAGTGACCAGGAGCTGGCTGTAGTGGTGGAGGAGGCCGAGACACACCATGAGGAGCTCCAGCAGCGCAAAATCAGTGGCCAGCGTAGAGCCCAGATTTGGTGGAACATAAGCCAAAGGGTCAGTGCTGTGGGGCGTGTACCCCGGGACGGGGAGGATTGCCGTAAGCGTCTGAACGACCTGCATGTGCGAGTCCATAGCATCCTGTCACAGCACAGGAGTGCAAGTAGGGGAACTGGAGGAGGGCCACCACCACCCCACCCGAACTCACACCATGGGAGAAAAAGATGAGTGCCCTGATAGATGTTGGCACCATCGAGGGCATTGGTGGAGCGGAGTCAGGCACTGGCATCAATCCAACTGCAGGTGAGTCCCACCCCAAATACATGCAACTGAAAGTACCACACATGCAGACCCTGAGTGAATGAATGCGAAGAGATGCGTGTGAGGAACTGCAGACACCCATAAGTGAGCCCTACATCCTATCAACTGCAGTGCTGCCTAGACAACCTTGCACGTGCAATGCATCAATGTTAGTGGCAGGGGATAGACATCCATAGCCATGGCACAGCTACATACAGTCTGAGTGTGCAGGAAAACACCCCCAAGACCCTGAGCGCATTGCACCCCAACCTCGCATGAAATGTAGTCACTCAAACATTCCCATGCAGTGAACCTCCATGGCCACACACACCAAGCACCACATGGCGAATGGACAAAATGCAAGTTGAATGCATGATTCACACTGTCTGCAATCCCACTTGTTACCATGACCTGCATTACACTAATGTAAGTAGCATTGGACTCAAACCACACCCTATGTACCCCACAGGCACACGTCAGACCCAACGGGACGAAGATGATGGGGAGGAGGCCACACCATCACGGCGCCCACGGCAGCGAGTCTCCACCAGCACCACCACCCCACAGAGAGGCTGCACGGAAGGGAGCCGACCCAGGCCACCCCATCACCACCACAACGGAGCCCTACCAGACCACAGCACCATCCACATACACGCAGGGAGGCCACCGCCAGCTCACCTGAAGCCACCACACACAGCCCCCATGCAGAGAGACTGACTTGTGGATCTGAGCCTGACGTGGGAGTAACAGCTCCACGTGCACATCATGCAGGAGGACAGCGTTCACCCGGAAGCAGTGAAGGGATGTGCACACCACAGGGAACCCCAAGGCCAGGCACACAGCAAGCACAAAGCCCGTATGTGCATCGTGTCTGCACACCACAGCCGGATGAGGACAAGCCATCATATGGTAGCCCTGATGAACGGCACTCAGAGCCTGGCAGCCCAATCCAAGCCGGCACCATGTCCCCTTGCAGCCCACCCCCACGACAGCGCACAAGTGGCAGGCCGGCACATGCCACACCAGAGGTGCCCTTCATCACCGGAGCAGCAGTTATGGGCCGACTTGATGTGATTGAGGCCAAGCAGGCCAAGGTGGAATCAATGGCCAAGGTGCACAGCCGGCACATCAAAGCCATCAGTGCATCGATACGCCATGGGTGCAAATACATAGAACAGAATGGAACAGTGTACCGCTGCCCTGACAGGGTTTGGACAAAGAGTGAGGGAGTTGTGTGAGGCTGTGTAAGCACTTGTAGAGCAAACTAGGGAGGGTAACAACCTCCTGAGACAACACATGCCGGCAACCGGATCAGTGCCTTCGACATCAACCACGCCCACAGAGGGATCCCTAGAGCCATCTCCTAGGCGCCGGTCTATGCGGCACCTGCGGTCTCACACACTAGAGGGGCCTGGACAAGGGAAGCGCCCACGACCATCCTAGTCGTACATGGCATCGTTCTTGTTGCCCTGATGGGACACATGCATCTATCTGCACAGTTGTGGGGAGTTCACTGGGGGAAAGGGGGATTGTGTGCTGGGGGTTCACTGGGGGCAGGGGGGATTGTGTGCTGGGGGTTCACTGGGGGAGGGGGGATTGTGTGCTGGGAGTTCACTGGGGTGAGGGGGGTTTGGTGGACTGAAAATAAATCACGTTAAAAAAAATCACAAGGCATGGACAGTAGTGATTGTTGACAAATCCAATTTAAAGTTGAAGTGACATCTGTTCAATTTACCCTTCACCCGTGTTAGAAAAATACATCAATCAATCCCTGTCTGGCCAACCTCCCCTCCCTCAGCCCAAACCTTTGTGCATGTGCAACACCATCTGGCACGTCATCACCCTCACTCCCATCCTCAGGTGGCTGCACATGAGCATCAGGGGGCAGTGGAACATTTCTGTGCAGCATGGCACATGTCAGTGGAATTTTGTCAACTTTCTTTGGTGCATACAACATTGCCCCTCCCGTGCGGTCGAGGCACCAGAAGCGTGCATTCAGCTGTCCAAATGGCCTCTCCACGCAGTTCCGTGTACGGCAATGGGCAAGGTTGTATGCCCGCTCCGCTGCCGTGTGTGGATGACGCACAGGGGTCATGAGCCACGTGTACTGGGGATATCCACATTCACCTGCAGGGGAGAGAGAGCCAGTATGGGGACAAGGTAAGTCCAGTGGGTGTACAGAGCTCTGTCATCAGTGTCATTTTGCATAATTGGCATTAGGTCTGCAACATTGTGTAGTGTGCTGTTCTACGGGCACAATTGAATCAATGAGGTACTCTCAACTTGGTACGCCTCTGTTTCAGTAACAGTACTCATTCACTTGTCGCTGGATAAGGGGGCCCTTCCATCTACTTCTGCATGACAGAAGTGGCTGCCTCATGTGTCATTGCAATTCCATTTGGCTGCAGTTGCATTTGCTGGTTGTCACTATTCTGTACTGTTCTCCATGCATTTGCTTGCCCATTCTGGGGACAGTGTTTGTGGGATTTACATTGCCATTACTTAGGCTACTTATGTGTGGTGCATTTGTGGATGTGCCAGCTTATGTGTTAGAATTTCATTTCTGTCGGGTGGGCAGGGTGGGATTTCTGTACTGTGTCAGTGTTGGGAGCCATGGTGCTACTCACACAAGAGGCTTTATGGTGGTGGGGCTTCCACATGCCACTGTGCTGCCACATGTCTTTTACATCCTGAATGGGTGTGTTCTGCTTTGTTGGGCATGTCCAGGGTTTGTCCTGAAAGCTGCTTGAATGTGAATGCTGCAGTAATGGTGCTACATATTGGGAATCATGGATTTCGCGATAGGCACCATCCGTTGTGGATTGACATGCATTATGGTATACATTTGTACTCACCCAGCAGCCATGTGTTTTGGCCTTGGTGCCTTTCCATGTACGCCGGAAGGGTACAGTTGCCCAGGACCATGGAGTCATGGTTGGATCCTGGGTAGCGGGCACAGCAGTGGCTGAAGGTGAGGTCAGGACCACATGTCATCTGCACATTTAGGGAATGGTACTGTTTCCGGTTTCTGTAGGCTGCCACATGTGCCTGGGGTGGTACGAGTGCCACATGTGTGCAGTCCAGGGATGCTATTACATTCGGGACTTGGGCAATGGCATAGAATTGACCCTTCAGCTGGTGCACCTGTGCCTGTGTGGCTGCCAATGCAATGTGCTCGTTCACATGTTTCAACAGTGCATCGAGCACCTGTCCCAGCATGGCACTGGATGTGGACTGGGCCATTCAATGCATCATGGCAACGGTATGTTGGTAGCTGCCAGTCCCAAGGAATTGAAGCACAGACACGAGCTTCACTAGGGGAGGTACTGCTGTGCTGGTGGCTATGCGTCTGCCGATGTCGCCCTGGATTGTGTCCAGCAACTGGGTGATGGTTGCCCTTTCCAGCCGATATTCCGTCACCAACTGGCCATCAGTCAGGGCCCAGGATGTTGGCCTGGCTGGTGCTGCTCTCCTCCTCCTGCTCCTCATCCCCACTACCCTCTGCACTCCCAGGGCCCTGGCCTGGTTGCCTGGCCTCTGTTGCTCTAGGCGCAGCAGGTAGAAGTCGACATCAAGACTCCTGGCTCCAAATGGCAGCATGGTGTTGGGGAGGGTGTGTTGTGCATGGGTTGGTCCTTTGTAGGCCTCTGATTTGCACTGGTTTTACCTGAGCCCTTATTGCTGTCTCCTCCCTGCTCCTGCTGGTGTTATGGTGTTGGGGAGGGTGTGTTGTGCATGGGTGGCTCCTTTGTAGGCCTCTGATTTGCATTGGTTTCACCTGAGCCCTTATTGCTGTCTCCTCCCTGCTCCTGATGGTGTTATGGTGTTGGGGAGGGTGTGTTGTGCATGGGTGGGTCATTTGTAAGCCTCTGATTTGCATTGGTTTCACCTGAGCCCTTATTGCTGTGGCCTGTGTTCTGTTACCTCCAGCTTTTTTCTGGAGGTATTTTTGGCAGATTGTCTGCCGCTTTTCTGGCGCTAATTGCGCCTACGCCGTACTCGTGATTGCTGATGTTTTAGCGCGAATGGTTACTGGCACTTTTACAGCTGACGCTTGTACAGCCGGCTGTACTTGCGCCGGCTGTAATGGCACTGGCGGTATTTGGACTTGTGATCCGACGGACCCTTAAAATCGGTGCAGATAGCGTTACCGCCAATTTTAAGGGTTACCGCCAAAGTCGTGATGAGGCCATTAACCTCTTAAACACACGAGCAACACTTCCCAAGTGGATTGTGAACAAGTTAGGCAAGGTAGCACTTTAGCAATAGTCATACATAGGTGAAAACCGAGCAAATTGGCACTTCAGCAATACTTAAGAGGGAAGGAAGAGTGGTTATAAGAGTTTTTGGTGCACCAAAACAGTTGAGGGTGAAAAGCAATCTAGTGAAGGCAGTTGTAACAGATTTAGCCAAAGTCAATAGGCCTGTGCCAGAGTTAGTGGTACAGGGACATGGGCCCAGGATCAAACTGTTCTAGTCGCTGCAGTCAAGTCTTTGGTTTAACGATTCAAAAGGAGTGTGCATAAGGTAAAAGATAATGTTAGTCGATAGGGGCGGCCAACCCAGGAGGTAGGTAAAGGATTTCAAACACCTTTAGCAGTACCCCGCGAAACGGGAGGCCTGGTGAAACAATGTACCTGAAAAAGTGGAAGCGGCTCCTGCGGTGGCGGTGGTTCATGGCAGTTCCTGCAGTTTGTGTTGACCAGCAGAGGAAGACAGGCTCTCGTCGTGGAGGAAGGTTTGAGTTACTGCACTGCCCAGGGAAGAAGCCAGCCACGGTGATGCCGAAACGTAATAAAAGGTACGCTCCTTTAAATCGTGGTCATGGTGGACGGGTGCCTGGCTATCCAGTCTCCAGGTGCAGGGCACTGGCGATTCTACCAAGGCAGGTCCTGGAAAGCGATTGGCAAACTGGTTGGCCCCACCAGCTCAAGGGAAGAAGGCTCTTGCAGATGAAGATCTTCTCTTGTTGTGTGGAGAAAAGTGGTGAGACGCTGCAGCAGGGCTTCTCTGGTGGTTCAGTTGTTGCAGATGTCTTTGGCTTCTCTCCTCTTCGGCTTCTTAGTTCCAGTGGCGACGTCTTGTCCTCCAGTCCTCGGGACCCTGCTTTTATGCAGCGAGAACCCCATTCTTACAGTCTAGCAGTCACTCACAGATTGGGATGGCTCTCCTGGCGGGAGAACCCCCCAGCCTATCAGGGAAGATTGCGACTTGGGTTGCGTAGGCAACCCTATCCAGGGTGCCTATTCCCCCTCGCACACATCTTGTCTACCCCAGACACAGTGGCGCCTAAAGGAGGGCTTCTGTGCAGAAGCCGCCAAAAGGTTGAACAAAGGATCCCCGACCTGGGTTAGGACTATAGAGAAAGACACGAGAAAGAAATTAAATCAAAGTTCTGGCAATCAAAACCTACCGGAGTAAAGTTAATATTAAAATAAACTGGCAGTATGTTAGAGGCTGTCAGTAAAAGTGGTAGCCTCAAACAATGGGAAAATCCCATAGGAAAATATTCGCGGTCGAATATTTATGGTAGAAACCACTGCCACCAGGCAGAAACTTTTGAGAGAGGGACTGTACGGTACCCCTTCGAAAATGAACACTAGGGAAAAACTATTAACCCTTCCCAGTACCTCCATAGTAAGATGGGTTGTACTGGTTTTGTTCATAAGAATTGACTAGTAAAGTCAATGGGGACTTAATAAGCCCTGGGGTACAGTAGTCAGTCCCAGGGTATAGAGTCTATGTTTGGGAGTCGCTACAACACCCCTGTGGTACGGCACAGAGGGTGCTGTGTACCACACATGTAAAAGATGATTCCTATGAGGGTGAGAACCTCACAGACCATAAGCACACAAGATAGTTTAAAACACACACTAGCAATCTGTCTAAGAGTGGGAAAAAAGGGTCTCACTCGTAGCAGGAGAAATAAATAAACCCCTCAAATCCAGCAAAGCTGCTGGGGGACTCTATAGGTAAGGGCAATTAGCCATAGAAGAGACCTGTGGGACTCTGCTGTTTGTTTGAAAACCTTCATCTGAGACACCACAATGCCCAAGGCCCTTAAGAAGGGAGCTGCCCGCCAGCGCAAGGAGCGCTTCAACGAAGACGTGTTGGAGATTCTAGCTGGGACCCTGCAGGAACATGCTGAGAATGTGTTCACCAACAACATGAAGAGGGAGGCCATCATTAAGAAAAAAAGAGATCTGGGCACTTGTAGCGCAGAAAGTGAGTGCAGTCGGGAACACCCCACGCACCACAAAAGATTGCAGGAAGCACTGGGACGACTTGCGGCTGGGAGTAAGGAACATACTCTCTGTCAACAGTAGCCAGGCAATGGCAACAGGCGGAGGTGCCAGCTCCCCCATCAAGCTAACCCCATGGGAGGACATCTGCGCCAGCATGATTGGCATTGAGGAGATAGAAGGTGTCGGTGGCATGGAGTGTGGTGCCACAACATCAGCGGATGGAGGCGAGTGTCCCAAGAAAACACTGTAATGCAGAGTCTGATGAAAGTCAACCAATATGTCCGTCCAAAGAGGCAAGCCATGGCCCATCACACACACACACTCCCAGCAAAGTTTCTGGACGCATCACAGACACATGCTGATGCCTGCAGCAAGGCAATGCCGTACCTGACACATACCACACAAAATGTGAATGCCATAAATCACACAGCATGCAGGCCCCAACAAATATGCATGTCACATAGCATAGGTCTTGGCCAACATGAGTGATCCCGACGTATGCCTGCATAGCCCACTCATGTATCAAACAACGTTATTGTGAGGGGGAGGGAGGTGAAGGTTTGTGGGGGAGTTTTGGAGAGGGTGAGGGTGGTGGAGGGTTATCGTTTTCATTGTTAAATTCAATACACCCGTTGTGTCAAAAGCAAGACCCGAGTGGACATTCATCATTGCGCATGTGTCATTTATTCATATACAGTGCATAGTGTGCATTTACCCACACACCCAGTGGCCTCTGTCAATATATGATGTCACCCTCTGCAGCCATGTGTGTCAGTAATATTGTGCAAACACTGACTGACGCACAGCACGTCCCTCCTGTGCATCGGCACCGCAATGATGTGCATCCACTTCTTCATCCCCTTCATCATCACTAGGTGGTTGCAGTTCAATGTCGGGGCAGGGGCACGATGCGTCGGATACACATGCCGCCAGATTATCGTTGGCCACATGCACATGTCCCTGGATGTATGCACGCAATTTTTAGGCCCTCCATGTGTCCTGTGACATGGAATAATGGTGTGGGTTGCATCTTCAAGATGATAGATGGTATGCTCTGCCATGTTGTTGCTCATGCATTGTGTACGCATACAGCCGTATCCGTGTCCATTTAGTGATGTGTAGCGTTTTGTAGGATTTTCTGATGGGGAGCGTTAGCAGTAGGCTCTGCAATGTTAGGCATTCTGCGCTGATTTTTGCCATGGTGACATGCAGCATTCCTGTGGTTGATCCCGGATATTGGGCACAACAATGTGTGATGATCTTGCTTGCGTCGCCTCCCATCGGCACCTGGTTGGAGTGGTATTGCTTGCGATTGCAGTAAACCAACTCCATGGCATGGAGGCTACCTTTTGTTTCATGAATCTCCTGGGGAGTCTGTGGTAGGGATATGTATTGCCTTGTGTGCTTGAGGAGGGCATCCAGCACTTGCTTCAGGATGCAAGTGAATAAGGGTGGTGATATGTCATGCATGTGCCCCACTGTGTGCTGGTAGGTGGCTGTTGAAAGGAAGTGGAGCACCGACACTACCTTCAGTAGAGGGGGGATGGTGGTGCGTATTTCAATGAGGCTGACAATCGTGTATCATGTCCACAATGGTGTTGATGAAGTCCTGGTCCAGACAGTACAGGGTGTGGTTGTGCTCCGGGGTTGGGTTGGAAGGACTGGCTCTGATGTTTGGGATTGGGGGATGCATGCGTGGTTACGCTGGCTGCACTGGTGGGGAATGCTGGGCCTGCCTCACCCTCATTCTCCTGCTGCGTCTCCTCTGTGGTGCCTGCTGTTGGTGTTGGTGCTGGTGTTGCAATGCATGTCCTCCAGCTGAAGTGTTGATGCTACTATTGGATTGATATTGGTGTGGAAAGGGGTGTGGTGTGTGGGTGTGCTCCTTTTGTTCAGGCCCAGACTCCATTGCCTCTACTTGTGCTAATGGTGTGCACCTGTGGCAGTTGGGAACACTACACGTGGCATTTTACGGTTGGTCAGCGATGCTGGTATTTACGGCATGCCGGAATCCACTTTTAGCGCCTTCATGATGCCAGTATTTGCATGTCCGCTTCACTTGTGAAGTCCTCCAGTTTACGGCATGCCGCTATTGCTGGTATGATGGCCCGTGTGCCTGCGCCCATGCCGCTATTAGAGGCACTGTTATTTACGGTGCCGCTAATAGCGGTTTGATTGGTCGGAATAGCCCGGAGCGGTAAGCGATGACGGTAATCCTTTACCAGCATTGTTTATCCCTTACCTCCAACCTCGGAATGACCTCCAAGGTCTTCTCGATTCTGGAAGTGAGCAGACAGCAATAAGACCGGAAGTAAGTGGGCTTGGAGGGGCGGGGAATCACCCTATTCCTATTAAATGCGTGCATGTGGATACAAAGGCCTAGCCATAAAAAGAGGTAGACCTAGAGGTTAATGGGGTCAGTTCGAGAATGAGGGTTGCCATAATGCCACATTTTCCAGCACAGGTCCTAGTGGGTACTGACTTACCAACATTCAGGGAATGCGTTAATGACACTGAGTGGCTCAGAACCGCCTCCTTCTTCCAAAGTGAGATCGAACCCAGTATACATCAGAACATAAAGAAAACTCGGAGAGAAGGGAGAGAAGCCAAAAGGCAGTGGACAGAATTCAACAGCTGTGTGGGTATAATAGATTGGTTACCGGAAGATAGTAAGAAAACATTCCGGAACGAGCTATTAACAGATCCAACATTGAAAACCGCCCGAGAACAAGCCCAGCCTAGCAGAAGTATGGGAACGGGATACACATGGTTCAAGATGAAGAAGGGACTTATATATTGCATGAATATGAACCCTCAAAAAGGTGAAAGAACAGTTGTTGGTACCCCTAAGCTACAGACCTGTTGTATTAAGAATGCCACACAATGATGTAGTGGGAGGACATCTGGGAAAAGAAAAAACACAAGAGAAACTGTAACAACGCTTCTTTTGGGCAGGGGTGTACAGAGAAGTCGCAAAATATTGTGCAGAGTGCCCAATTTGCCAGAAGACAAGCCCACATAAACCAAAAAAAGCTCCCATGCATCCAATGCCGCTCATAAAAGAACCATTTTCAAGGATTGGTATGGATATGGTTTGCCCCCTCAAACCCAACAGTCACAGACCCCAATTCATCCTGGTTATAGTGGACTATGCCACAAGGTACCCTGAGGCTTTTCTTATGAGCGGTATTAGTTCGACACAAGTATGCAACCAACTGGTTCCGTTTTTTGTCAGAGTAGGTCTGCCGACAGAAATTGTGACTGATCAAGGTCGTAATTTTGCATCAGGTGTAATGCAGAAAGTGTGCCAACAACTACTTATTAAACAGATACGTACTTCCATTTATCACTGCAAACTGATGGACTAGTGGAATGGTATAACAAAACAATAAAATTGATGCTAAAAAAAGTCACAGCACCATCTGGTAAAGATTGGGACCGAGTTTTACCATGGGTATTGATGCTCTTCAGAGACACTCCACAGTCGTCCACTGGGTTTTCCCCTTTTGAGCTGTTGTTCGGACATAGACCAAGAACTATACTTGATATCGCCAAAACCGAGTGGGAAGAACAGGAGGAAGAAACACATCTCACAGACTATGTAATAGAAGTGAGAGACCATCTTACCAAACTATGAGAAATGGCACGAAAGAATCTGGGGAGAGACAGTCATCGCAGGCAAAATACTATAACCAGAATGCCCGGGGAGGACATTAAGTCGGGGACAAAGTTCTGCTGTTGTTGCCAACTACAGCAAAAAAGATGTTGGCCCAATGGAGAGGACCTTACGAAATCACAGCAGTTCTGGGTCCCGTGAATTACATGGTGGAGCAGACAGATAGAAAAGAAAAACACCAGAACTACCATATTAACCTCTTGAAGGAATGGAGGGAAGCCGGAGCAGACAGCCATAGAGTAAAGCACTTACAGGCGAAAGATTCAGCGTTCCAGGCAGTACAATGGGGGCCGCAACTTGTTATGATGTTACGCTTGGGAGTAATAGAACCGTCCACCAGTCACTGGTCCTCGCCAATAGTATTGGTGTCCAAACCAGACGGTTCCACAAGGTTCTGTATGGATTACAGGAATTTAAATGCGATCTCTATATATCAGGCCTACCCAATGCCCAGGATTGATGAATTAGCAGAGCGACTGAGCACAGCACAATACATTAGTATGGTAGATCTGACCAAAGGATTTTGGCAGATTCCGTTACGACAAGAAGACAAGCTGAAAACCGCTTTTTCTACACCATCAGGTCTCTACCAATTTACGGTGCTTCCATTCGGCTTACATGGGGGCCCAGCTACCTTTCAAGCCTTGATTAACAAGATTTTGGCTCCTCACACCCCGTATAGCTCTGCATATCTGGATGATATTATTGTGTTTAGCAAATCCTGGGAAGAACACTTAAGTCACCTAGTGAAAGTGATTTCCGCACTTGAAATAGCAGGGCTACACATCAATCCAAAGAAAACGATCCTAGCAGCCAAGGAAACCAAGTATTTGGGTTACCTAGTATGCGGAGGAGTCATTAAGCCGCAGGTGGACAAAGTTGAGGCAATTATGCGGTTGACCATGCCCAGCAATAGAAAACTGATAAGGGCGTTTTGGGGATTTGTAGGGTACTACAGAAGATTCATACCCATGCTCCCCAATATTGCTGGACCCCTAACAGAAGCCCTTAAATCTAGGTACAAAGGGGATGTGTTACAGGATACCGCTGCACAGATGGCCTTCCAGTCACTAAAAACCCACGTATCCTCCCTCCCTGTTGTAAGGTGTCCGGACTTTAAGAAACCGTTCTTTGTACAGACTGATGCATCGGGTACTGGGCTAGGGGCAGTACTTTCTCAAGGTACAGAAGAAAATCTGTTTCCGGTGGCATTCATTAGTCAGAAACTCCTGCCACATGAGCTGTTGTATTCCACCCTAGAAAAATAATGTTTGGCTATAAAGTGGGCCATTGAAACCCTTAAATATTATCTTTTGGGAAGGACTTTCACTGTTTTCACAGATCACGCTCCACTACAATGGTTAGCCATCCATAAGGACTCAACCCAGAGGGTCTTACGATGGCTCCTTATGCTACAGGCATTCTGCTTCAAAACCATCCATAAACCAGCTGCCTTCCAGGTTGTGTCTGATTATTTATCCAGGAGCATGGACCAGCCCGACCAGCTCGAGTCATCGGGGGGTGTGTGTGAAAACCTAAGCTATACGGAGATGAGAGAGCCCGACTACGTACGTGGGGAAAACATTACACCTACGAGTGAGGGCTTTGAAGATACAGAAACAACGCGGTGCGAAAGGGTAAAAACAGAAAACCCATCTAAAAAGCCAAGACGTACTTCTGTTATCGACACAAACTGCAATGATGGCAATGTGCAGGAAGACTGTAGCGAATACAGTGTCAATGGGATTACTGAGAAAATGTAAAAGCCACGTCGTAAACCCAGCCCAGGAGAAAGTGAACCTCAATACACAGAAACATGCAGGGTTTGCCAGGGTTAAATGGCCGGGACACCGTAAAAGCACCGGAGCACAGGGTAAGGCAAAAACTCCATATGAGTTCTCCTCAGAACAGCGTTCGTGGAACAAAAAGCAAAACCAAACACTGAATCACGATGAAGAGGTTAAAAACACATTTGTCATCTTACCCAAAACGCTGGGTTCTGTGAATTTGAAAGGCAGCCTTCCCTCGCTGGTTCCATTATGGCAGCCGGCGTTCGAAAACAAAATGGGCGGGGCTTGTGGGGGCTTATCAAACCTACGTGGGGTGGAGGGCCCTGATTGGTTAATGAGACACATACCCCTATTTAAAGTGGAAAGAGAGCAGGACTGGCGGATAATTCTCCCTTCTATTGCAGAATCAAGAGGGAACCGAAGAAGAAGCTACACCGTTCTGTTGGGCGTATGAAGACTAATACCAGGTTCCTGCCATGTACATCCAGGAACCCAAAAGATACTTTAATTTGGGACTGAATTAAGGAAAATTGAAATCCTGTTTTCTTTTTCCTTAAAAGTCAATAAAGACAAATTTTTCTTTACTCAGAATACCTGTCCTGAGTATTCCTTCACAGGGTGCAATGTATCCTGGCCCCAAATTGCAAGGCAGAAACAGCAACCGCACTTATGATTAATCCCATCTTCTCACGTTTTGGCCTACCACAAAGGATTGAGTCAGACTGAGGTAGTCACTTCACCAGCGAAGTGATGACAAAGATGTGGGAAATACTTGGGGTAAAAAGGAAACTTCACATTGCATACCGCCGGTCCTCTAGCGGTGGAGTTGAGATGTACTATAAAACCATTGAGAGCATTCTAAAAAAGTTTGTGGCAGACTCTGGGCCAAGTTGGGACATCCGATTATAGCTTGTCCTGATGGCCATCAGATCTACCCCTTCTTCTGCAACTAAGATGTCTCCATTTGAGCTGATGACTGGACGAAAGATGGTGTTACCTCAGCATTTGCTCTATAGAACACAGGAGCAGACACTGATAAACACCTCCACAACTCATGAGTATGTTTAGAATCTAAGAAAACACCTTCAACATGCTTTTTCGTACGCTCAGCAGAATCTAGAAAGATCTGCACAGGGTATGAAGACTCAATATGATCTAAAAACAACCAAAAAGGAATACCAAGTAGGAGACAGGGTCTACATGTACAATTTCCAAAGGAACCAGACCAAAGAGCACACATTTATGCCCAGTTGCGTGGTCCTTTTGAAATTGTAGATAACATTTCACCTGTCGCCTACAGAATCCAAATCCAATGAGTCCATATTAATCAGCTAAAGAGTTGGCACCGTAGGCACACTTTGCAACAAATTGAGGAGCCCAGAGAGAATCAAATAGAGGAGACATCTGAAACCTGAGAATAAGAAAAAGAAGAACCCCAGAGGGGAACCGATAGGATTTATAAATATAATTATGTAACAGGGAGTATTTTTCTTCATTGTCAACTGTCAGTATTGAACGTATGCGTATCCCACTGCTGTCAACCCTGTTGGAGGGCAGTTAGTGGGAAAGTGTAGTAACCGGTTTGTGTTTCTTTCATAGATTTGCACTGTTTGCGTTTTCACTACCAAGGAGGACCTCCATGGGGACTGGGGAAGGAGAAACCAAAGGAAATCCGGGATGTCGCTTAACACCATGAAGGAAGACCTCAGAGAAAGCTGTGGGTATCGTTCCACGTTCCAACGAGAGACAGCAAGAGGATTGTGACGCACCTCTCTCTGATGGAAGAAGGACTCATACCTGACTGATCCTGTTTTGCCCATTCAGGAATCCCACTCGCCCGATTCTCCCTCGACTTGGAATCTCAGAAGAAGTCGGGGGGGATATGTGGGATATATTGACCCACTCAACAGTATTTCTCCACATCACCAAGCTGCATTTGCGCAGATACAGCAAAATGGCTGCGGTGGCTCCTGTGAGCGCCATGGCCTCAAAACTGCGTTTTGCAGCAACAAAATAAAATGGCTGCACCATCCTGCCAAGCATACATCAGTCAGGATGGAACCAGGGAACAAACAGAGAGCGTGCTAGTGTGTTCTGACATATACAAAAGGAAGAAAGTGAAAGAGCAGCATTGCTTTTCTGCAAACCCCAAAATCCCCATTGAAAAGGAAACCTTTTCACCTTTAAAAAATGCTGCTTTGACGCTAATTCCATCTGTCCTTTCTTAAACCACTGTGATCAAAAAAGACCCTGCCATGCACATTCATATCCCCATTGTGCTTCAGCAAAACCAACATGACCCCTGAATGACAGGCTCTGTAAAGCCAAATCTGGAAAAAAAGGCCCAAGAAACTTCACTTTCTGCCGTGCACGGGAAACACTTTATTTTGTGCTACAAAATGTCAAAGGAATGAACCCTGCAAAAGAAATCATAGCTCTGTGCAAATGTCCATTCCAGGAGACCTTTGCCTTGTACAGACTGTGGTGTACAAGAAACTAACTATGGCTGCAAGACAATATTGGGAAGTCAGGTGGCAAAATCAAATTTTAAAAGAAATGCTAGCAGTTTTCACCACATGTGTAAAATGGGCTTTGCAAACCAAAGAAAAAGAAATGCCTCTTTTAAAGGAAAAGTAATATGTTGAATGCAAACTTGTCTGTGCCTAGCAATGAGAACGGGCTGGCTGCTGGGAAACACATATGAGATATTTGTATTCCACAGGCTTGTTTCTTTTTGGATTCAGGACCAAATAAAAGAAAATAAAGGTTTTAAACTGACTGGGCTCGATTTTGCAAGCTTTCAAAAACAGGTTATTCTAGTTGGCAGAGCTCAGGCTTCCCCCAAGGAAGGGAGCCACCATAAACATCCAGGACACGAAAGTGATAATTGCTAGGTTGGAAAACTGTGACTGACCAGGTCAAAGAAACTTCACATACTAATCAGACTTCAGTCTGGACAGGGGCCTCTTTCAATAGAAATTCTGGGACATCAACGTGCAAAGTGGATAAGGGGCAATAAACCTCCAATCAAGCTGGATAAACCCATCCTCCCTTTGGGGGGGAGTGATAGTTGATGGTAGCTGAAAAAGAAAAAAATGGTCCAGTGCAGGACAAAGGACTGCCATTTGCTTCCAATGACTATTTTATAAATTAACTTTAAAGACTTTTATCTCTGCAGCAAGACTTTGTAAAAATGCGAAAATGTTACAGTTTAAATTTGATTGTATAAGCTTTCATTGAAGACATGGTAGAATTCACTGACACCTTGGGAATAGAAATGGCAAAGTATTTTGTGGATTACAAGAAAAGCATCTATGTTGCCAATGCAAATGTTTATACTTACATCCCTTATGATCATCCACACATGTGTATAAAGTTACGGAATTTTAGGCCGAATCTTTCATACTCAAAATTACTAAAAAGTTTTAAATTGGCAAAACAATGTCTCACAGATTGCAGGATTGGACTGCTATGCTCTACATAAAATATGTAACCTGATTATATAATTTATTAAGGTGCTGCAAATGTACAAATGTGTACATTCTGTTATGACTGATTTTTGGCAAAAAGGTCTGTGGGAAGTTTTTCTACACCATAAAATGCAACCTCCTAAACTGAGTCACATCTTAGGGGAGACAGCCAACATTGATTGTCCAATCCAGTTGCTTAGAGGCGTGTTTAGTTAAGCTTGCCCAGCAATATAGTCGATGATGTCACTATGCATTATAAATAAGAGTCCCTGACAAGACTATAGAGACAAACTCTTAATGAAGTTCCTGTGCTGCGTTCCTGTTCCATTCATCATCCAGATTCCAGACCCCAACTACAAGGCCAAAGCATTGCTGACCCTACTCCATAGCCCACTGCAAAACCCAAGCAGTGCTGATCCTATTCCCAGCAAGGCCTGAAATCTGAAAACCCACTAATCTCCCATTAAAAAGGGGAAAGCTGTGGTACCTTTTGCATCCTGAACCAGCCTGGCTTGCTGCCCACTAACTGCATGCCCACTGGCATCCTGCCATCTAGCTGACCTTTAGTATCCAGTGACCAGAATTGTCAGTCCAGAAGTGCCATCCGGTGACCAGAACTGCCTAGCTGGATGCCATGCGCGCTGCCGTGTAGTGACCAGAACCCTTGACGGTCCAAAATCCCAAACTAAATGTGGACTGTAAGTATAATCCCTACCCCATATAAATCCATAGTCTACTTGTCTTGCCTTTGTCCTTATCCCATTCTCTAAGCCATCCTATCCATATCCTGATAACTTGTTAAACTGTTTGAATTATCTGTGCACCCTGCCTGTGACTTTCTAAAGTGCTAGCGCCATTTCTTTTAAATTTTGTCTTGTGTAATCCTATGCCATTAGTCATATTTCGAGTGATCAGACTGGTTTTCCGCCAAGGTTGGGTGCTGGGGCGAAAGGGTTGAACTTGCGAATCAACCTTGGATCTTGGTGGCCTAGCCTGAATCCTCTACTGTAGAGGAAAACTGCTCTTGTCACAACTGATTTCCTTTCCTATTTCACGGCTCCATTTTACTCAAAGCACACCTTTTTAAATCTTGTATAACTCCTCCAATTTACCAACTAGAGACTTACTTTCACTTCCATAGTATCCCTGTGATATACCTCTATCCCCCTGCCCACGATCCGCACTCCAGATCAGTGTATTTCACCTGTTTTAATTAAAAACCGTTTGGGTAATTTAAGGCAGGAATGGAAAAATTGCAACTTTTACACGTGTCATTTTGCTGCAATCTGTTTTAAGCTTTCCACTCATTTCCAAACTGTATGCTCTTGGTAATCCATTCTTTGTGATTGTTAGTGTCTTTGCATTGTTGCTTTAGTGAGGAATTATATTTGATTCAAGGTTTTGAACACACATTCATTATTTATTTGACCATTTCCGAGTGTTGTTTCATAACATTGCAAGGGGTTTCAAAGTTTTTCTCTCTTATTTGCGGAAAGGAAGGTCCGATTTGGATTCCGTTTCCTGTTTCTTTTTCCTGATAACCTGCTGCTTCTCTTTATCCACTCAGAATTCATTATTTGTGGGTTGAGGGAACATTACAGGGGGGAATTCTAACTTGGGTGCTATCTTTCCTAAACCAAAAAGTGTTCCTACTCTGCTGTGCTGTGTATATGTCCACTACAAGGTTGAGCCCAGTGCATTGCTCACATTCTCATTGTAATTATCACCCCAATGGGGATTGCTGCCCCTATTAAAAATGGTATGATTTCTGTTGAATTTTAAAATAAATAAATAAATAAGCATTGCCTTTTACCAACCAGCCTGGTTCATGGTCCATTGTGACCCGGGTATTTGAAAAGGGGATGTAATAAGAGTGGTGTACCATCTCAAAATGGAATCTGCATAAAATAAGGAGAAAAGCATCTCAATTGTGCACTACATACTAGGCCGGGACCAAGGTGTGTGTCGCTTGATTGAAATCTGTTAGACCGTCTAAAAACAGAAGAAATAGAGGTCTTTGACACGTTGTGAAGTGATTTAGTCTTTCTGACAATACACCCCTCAATAGTACAAAAGGACAGATTGAGGTGAGTATTGCCCGAAAATAAGTAGGCCCTGGTACACCACTGGCTGCAAGAAAACAAATGAAACAATGGTTAGCCGAGAAGACACACCAAGAATGCAGCAATGACTGACAGTAGCTATACTGACTAACGAAGCGTAAATGATGTCTGCCAAGGAAGTTGTCAAAGATATGAGAGGTGTACCCCTAGAACAATAACCAACACTAGTAAGATAGTAAACAATAAGGGCAGAAACAATTACTAGAGTTCAAATGCCAATCTTACCGTAGGTTAATAGAGTGCTGTGTCCTTGAGAGAGTTCCGGTGTCCTTACGATGGAAGGGTCTGAGTGACGAGGCGGAAGTGCGAGAGTAAATCTTGAAACAGACCATTCCCGACGGAATGAGGACACCTGTAATCAAAGTCTCATATCCAACAAGTTCAAAGGAAGTCCATCGAAAAGTTCTGTAGATTCAAGGTAAGTCTAGGGTGAGATGTAGACAATCCAAATGGGAAATCCGAAGTCGAAAACCAGAAATGCAGAAAGGTCCGAGCAAGAGTAAGCAAGCAGTCCGTTGAGCGTTCCGGGTCAAAGCACAGTTGAATCGAAGAAAGGCCAGGGATCAAGAAGTTAAACAGTCCAAATGTAAAAAGGGTCGTAGAATACAAGAAAACAGAGTAACCAACAATAAGGGCCACTTGAAACAAGATTCAGAAGCAGCGCGCTGAATGCAAGGCTGAGTCTTAAAGGTATCAGCTGACTGGACCTAAGACGTCACGTCGTGCCCAAACCAATGGGTGTCTATGGATAGGCTGCCAACGTTTCCATGATAACCCCCAGCGTTCCCGGAACGAAACGCACCATGTAGGGGCTTTACTGTGCGCATGGGAGTGAGAATGTGGTGGATTCCTGACAAAATCCTTAACATCCCAATACAATGATCAGGCAGTGTCAGGTAATTACTGACCATTACACAAACCTGACTTCCAATATACTTCCCCACACGGATAAAAGGAGGAGCACAAGAGCACACGCTCAGCGAGGTAAAGCGCACAAGGAAGCATCAGTTCCAAGATAGCAATTTGATACAAGGCAAAAGACGGCAAAGTCAAAGGGGATCGTAAGGTGGGAAGTTCCCTTGACCTTTCCGACAAGAAGCCATTACTTTCAAGAGCCCTTGAGATTACAAAGCAGAAGACCAGGAAACCAGGCTAAAGAATCCTGTATTGTGTGTCGGAGATACCCGGGGCCCTCATGCGTCACTAACCAAGGTGGGGAGAATCATCAGCCGCCGTGGTACCGTCCTTGGCTCCAAGAACAAAGCAGTGTCAGTGAAATCAACACAGCCGGTGAGTTGGGGAGACCGATACAAGACCGGTCTGTGTTGAAGCCAAGGGTGCAAGCAGCAATATTGTATGGCGAGCGCTGGAATGAACATTGTTAAAACGCATGTGATAAAAGACGCAAGTAAAGTTGAACTGCTGATGAGTGTTTGAACTTTGAAAAGCAAGATACGATACGTTTGTCAGAGTGGTCCAGCACTGTGTGAGTGCTCAATCGAAGGTCTCTGTAAGGTGTCCAGCTGAAGTGAAAGTTAAAGGGTTGTGTTAAGAAGAGAACAAAGATTGCAAATCTAAGTGGTCCTGCGACGGGTCCAGCAAAATGCTGCGCACAGGCGGAAGTCTTCAATTTTGATACAGTAAAGAAAGTTTGGGAAATGAGATAACTTTGGTCCGAGCCCGGCAGAGGGAGACCAATTAAAGGTTTTGTGTTAAAGTGGGTCTGAGTCCGGAAGACCGAGACCTGGGGTGAACAGTGAATCACCAGAGAAGTTGTGCATATGAGAATCCTGAGGAGAAAGGAACTTTGAATGTTTGTCGGATCAGGCCCTCTGAAATAAGAGACTTTGGGCCTCATTCCGAGGTTGGCGGTAATCCGCCGGTGCCACCAGCGGGTTGCCACTGACCTGGAAACACACGAATCTGGCCCCCTGACTTCTCAGTGCCACTGGGACATTATAAGTCCCGGCAGCGCGGAAAGTCAGGTGGCAGATTTGGTACCCTCTCATTCCTGAGGAGTCACATAGGACTCCATGGGAGTGGGGAGACAGAAGCACCGGCACCGTTTTTAACGGTGCCGGTGCTTCTGTGATGACTCTGCCTACCAGGGCCGAATGAGGCCCTTTAAATGGAAAAGTGACTTTGGCACAGAAGTTCCTGATACTGAGATTTTGAACTGCGTCCTCATGCTAGAAAAGCCAGAGTATGTGCTAAACTCGTGTGTGTGGCCTTGTCCCGTGCTGCAAACATGGGGAAGGGAAGCTAACAGCTCAACTATCCTGACATATAATTTCTTGAACACTTTTCTTTTGTATAACATGGTTTCCCACACCATTTATATTTAGAAGTAAGTATTGGCAATATGTTTATTAGAAAAGTATCAGAACAAACAGTAGAGGGTTTAGTCTCACCTTCTTCAGATGAAGCCTTATCAGATTTCCTTTCTTTGGTCTTTCCTTTCTTAGCTGCAGAGTTTTCCTTGTAGAGGAATGGACGTCTCCCCCTCCCCCCAGTAGCCACAGCACCTGTCTGAAGTGCAGGTCAGACGCTGAGGCCACAGGTAAGGCCTAACAACTTGGGGTAAAAGCGAATGCTTAAAAAAAAACAAAAGAAGTATCAGTGGAGATGGAAGTTGTAGTATCCGATCACAGTAGACTCAGTGAGTTAGCTGAGAGGAATAATGGAATCCAAGGAAAACACCAGAGAAAAAGGCAAGGGCAGCAAAGTTCAAAAAGGCAGCAAGCAAAAAACAAAACAGGCAGGCGAATAGCAGCAGAAGAACAATAGAAGGCAAGAAACATACGTGGAAGCAAGGCGGGAGACAAGGAATGAAGGCAAGGAAGAGAAAACGAGCTGGATCAAGGAAGTAGCAGAAGAACACATCTAGTTTCTTCTCCCGAAAGCCAAGGGTTGCAACACATTGGTGTTCCTCGTCCTCTCTGTGTAAATAGTATTGCGGGTGCTATCTTGCAAACAATTAGACCTGCAAATGTTGTACCGCTCGTAGTGTGATGGCACTACAGAATGCACCCATTTCCACTTTCTCACTAAGGAATACCTTTGTGTGCCATCACAGTATGACCCTACTTACTCCAGGTAAGGGGTCCGGGTTTCCAGGGGAAACAGCGATGTAAGCGTCTGAGTAAATGATCTGCTGAAACAGGGAAAGAGGGTTCCCAAGATCTGTCCTCTGAAGAATACCTTTTCCAATGTAAGGTAGTGTAAAGTGCCACGATGATATCGTAAATCGCAGATTCTGGAAATCTCATATTCTTCCCACTCCCTCAACAATCTCACTCGCTACTCATGAAGGCACACTCACCAAAAATTCCCACTTGCTCTCATCATCCACTACCTCATCTTTTTCAAGTCGCCTCCATGCTCCAATGCACATCCTCCCACCTGCTGGTCTCTTCGTCTACCCCCTCTTCCTTCTCTGACCTCACTCAAACAACCGACAATTACCTGTTGGCTTTCTTATCCCCCACTCGTTGGTTGTCTGACCCGGGGCAGTCTGGCATTTTCTTCCTCGCCCAGGAGATGCTCCATACAGCAAAATGTGAGGAAGCAGGTGTTTCGCTCTCCCAAAATAAGTGCACGGATACCTTATTATTTTTCCCCAATACTTAAAAAAGGAAGGTAGTGTACTCTTGGAACGCGAGAACTCATTTACTCTCAATTAGATTATAAAACTGCTCTTATATGGCTGTTTATTAACTCAAATAAACATTACAAAATAAAACGCAGAATTAGAAAAAAGGTTACATCACCATTGGCATAGTTGTGCACCACTTCATCCCTGCCAAGAACTTCACTGGCCAGCTTCCCAAGCCAGGCTTGGCGTTGAGAGACAGCACAACGGGACTGACCGGACCGGATAAGGTGCGTCCACCTTCTCTCAGCCCAGCAGAAGCTATGTGTCTCTCTCTGCCAGCCTCATCTGATGCCCCCCAATCTAACTTACATAACTACAGAACAGACCTTTTCCAGAAAGGTCACCTGCTGATAGCACTCCACAGACACTCAGCCAGTGTACACTGTGGAATGCCGTAACAGGAGCCGAAAGAACTGCTTTCGGCTCCTGCGAAATTCAAAACAAAACTCGACTAGCCTTGGCAAAAACAAAATGATTTTCTACTGATTCAGAAAATGCAGACAGTATTCAGAAATTAGGCCTTCGCTGAAACTTGGAAGCAAATGTCCAATGCTGCACCAGAATGCATTTCACACAGACTTTGTTAGGGAGCCTTAACGTGGCGTCTCACCAAAGTAGGTGCAGACTTAATTGTGACGGTCCCTGGTGGCCAATAAGCTCTGCTGCAGTCTCGCTGTAGCCAGTGCTAACTCTGAGAAGCGTATGTGGCTTAGCCCTCGGCGGTGCAAGCTATGTGGTCTTCTCTCTGCTGTCTCTCCTTTACTTTGTCAGTTTGACGATTCCAATGCTGGGTAGTGTGGGGCACTGGTGGGCATCTCTCTCTGCTGGGCTCCATAGTTTGTCTTGTTGTTAACCAGGGTGAAAATGTTCAAGTTTCAATGTACTAGCCAAGTTTCAATGTACTAGCCAGCCATAAAAAGGCCATTGCCACCTCAATTCAATAGATACAGACAGCACACCATTTCTTACTTGCCAATAGTCAAATATTTCTAGTAAATGGCTAGTGGCGAGTGCACATTTTGAGCCTTATGTTGACGCTGTGCCTAGAAACAAAAGAGAACAAAACCTAGCGAGCATTTGGTTTATGAGGCATGGGGTGGTGCAAGTTGTTGCTGCTCAAATATAAACAGGCACTTGATAGGACTTGCTTTGAATTCCTCTCTGGTTGGCCTCCCATCCTAGGTTCAGAGGGGTTTCCAGCCCCTCTTGACAAGGTCAGGTTTCTGTCACACATCTGCAATATTTCTCCCAAGTCAACCTTTTCCTCCTGATCACCAGCTTTTTGAGAGTAGCATGATTGAAGGTATACCTTTGCCTGCTTAGTTCCAGCTGGTGTTCCCATGAAGGAATACAGCTGTAGTGCCAAGAACCATTTTAAGATGTATGGATTTGTATCTGGGTTCCTTGCCATCCAGACTAGCGGGGAGTGATTAGTGAGAATCTTAAATTGTTAGCCCGTTAGGTAGTAGTGAAGCCTGAGCACTGCCCATTTGATTGCAAAGGGTTGACTGTTCGGTGAGCTCTCCAGACTTGGTTGCATATGGCCATTAGATGATTCAAAAGTTCCTCTCAGGTATTACTATAGATGACTATGTTGACTATATTGTAAAGATAAGCTCTGGCAAAAGATTGTCATGGAGCCAGGACCCGATCCAACAATCAGCCCCCTGGAGGCTAAATTGAAACACTGGGAATTAAAACAAACCCTTGGGCGTGGAGAAGGCTATCATGTCCTTTGCCTGTTCATCCTGGGGTACCTGCCTGTATCCTTTAGTCAGATCGAGGGTGGAAATGAACTTTGCTCTTCCCAGGGTCTCAACCATTTTGCCTATTCTCAGCATTGGGTAAGAGTTGAACCAAGTGCTGGAAATCAATGCAAAACTGCCAAGTGTTATTAGGTTCAGTGTCAGGATTATTCGTGAAGACCACTCACTGTAAGAATTCTTGATGACTCCTAGGTCCAGCATCTTTTTCATTAAAAAAAATAAATATATCTTTAATTATTAGAAGCAGGAAGACAGTTACATACAGTGAATTTGATAAACTACAACATTTTATTCTGGGCAATAATTCAACTCAAATGGATAATCATACCTTAATTTCATATAGTGCTGCTAATACTTAGTCTTCTCCGCATCAGGATAGTTAAGGGCATGCTATTGGAAAAGCAGAAGTGTTTTTCACTGCTAGGATCTCCCAAACCATGCATTGCTTCCATTTCTTCTCAGATTATTTTGTTTTCTGGCCTGACATATTACCCTTCCTGGAGGAGTCTGGACTTTGTGTAGTACTTGTGAGGAATTGCCACCTGGCAATCGTGCAAAGCCCTGGCTTTTTTTATTTTTATTGAATAATAAAATGATGTGGGTAATTACATCTGTAATAGGGTAATCTGCTGATCAGATTCCCCTTTTCATAAGTTCCATGCTAAAAGCATAGGATGTATAGGTGTCCTGCTGCATCAGTATCCTGATCAGCACCGTCTGCTCTATCTGTGGCACGTCTCTGCCACGCAGGGGCTGCACTTAAGATATACGTACTTAGATACTTATGATCATGGCTGCCACATCACAATTGAAATCACACATGTGCCAACTCCTGTGAGTCAGCTCTGCTGTGGAAGTGATGTGTGTTCTGGTCAGCCTGGTGTAGCCTGCCAAATGGCAGGACAGGAACCTGGAGGGCTGGGCCTCCTCTTTGATCTCTTTGTAAGGGTAGGTGACACCCCCGAGACAGCTGCATAGCAGGTAGCTGTCCTGGACCCGGGCATCAAAGGAGCATACCTATTCAAAAGGAGTAGCCTCACACCAAGGTGCTGCATCTCTAAATGCCTTTGTTCTCAGTGAGAAAGGAAGGAGGCAGGATTAAGATAGACAGGAAGGCTCGGGTTATTGGACAAAGACTTCCACCATTTGGGTTCTCTCCGACCCTCTCTTTCCTGTCCCCCCACTTCCTCTGGAGCAAAGCACTTTGGGTGTGACATCAGAAGGGGAAAGTCCACTTCATTCAAGAGCAGGGATTGGACCACTAAAGCAGGCTAGCTTTAGTCCAATTATCTGGGGACTGTTGCCTTTAGATGACGGGGTCTCCCACCCCTTCTTCAGATTCTCTCAGATCCTCTCGGATCCTGTAAGGCTGCAGATTTTCTTTGAAGAACTCAATGGACTTCCTTTGTGAAAGTTGTACTTTCCAAAGCACTCAGCCTGAGGTGGAGAAGGAATCAACCAAGACCAAGGAAGATCTGTTTGCTACCCACTTCCAGGGCACTTCGGGAGTGACCTCTGCTGTGGATCAGGACCTACCACTGTGCACTGGATTCTCCTGTGCTGAGAGAGCAGACCCTGAATGGAACCAGCCAGTCCTCGATTCCCACTGTTTGGGCCTCACAGCAACCGGAGGGCCAGACGAGCCCAATCTCCCTGCTCTACCGCACCAAAGTGGTTGCTCTGTGTTCACCGCACCTGGAACAAGAGGGAAGATGCCGGCACTGGTTGCTGAGCTCCTCCACCACGTTGAACTTGCTTGCACTTGTAACCAGCTCACCACTGCTTTGTATCCTGGCTAAAGCTCCACCTGCTAGGCCTGACGCTACTGCTCGATGCTGGGACACAAACCAAATCAATGGAGAATCCCACATTGACTCTAACCGGGGGGGTGCAACCACGGCTCAAAATACAAGCCCTTTAACTGACACCTCATCAATCGCATACCTACGCACCCAAGATCACCACTTCTACGACCATAACCCGCCGGCTCAAACTGCTGGAGTGTGACTCATCAACCCCTCCCGGCTGCTAAAGTCCGACTTTGCCTGGCCAACTTCAAAGCTTTCCTGGGACCGCCGACCTGCTTGCTTGAGAGCCACCCGTCTACCTTACTGTGCTACTGTATTTGCCTCTACTGGATGCCTGCTTGCTGCTTAGGCCCACACAATCCCACTTGCTAGAACTGAGCTTGATCCTCTCGCATCTACGTTTGACACCGGGTGTGACTTTGTAAGCCCATGAAGAACTGAATCCAGGTACTGTTGACTCTGAACTGCCGCCTCGGTCCACTTGGACCCTAGAGACTGGTTAGGTCATGATCGCTCTTACTTTCATCCAAGATATCCTTTTTGTGTCTAGTGATTTTACTACCACCAATGGGACTACGGTCAGAGTGCTAGGTTCTCCCGTCTGTTGCATCGTCTCTGTTCTTCTTTTGTGGTGTGCTTTTGTACAGTATTTTCTATTCGTTCCACATGCAAATAGTGTGTTTGAATAAAGTATATATATTTTTATAGAACCATAGAACCTTGATTGGACATTCCATTTATTTTGGACAGTGATACTATGTTATTCGGGTCACTACTGGTTCACCTTCACACCCCTCTTAATAGCATAGCCTTCCACTCGCTCATGTTACCACAAAGGGTGAAGGAGATATATCTCTTAACTGTCCCTGTTTTACCTTTATGATTTTGTTGTGTTTTGGTTTGTAAATGTGAGAGAGCTGAGTGGGCCATTTTACTCCTACTCATCCTTGTACTCCTGCAGAGCAGAATATTCGTCACAGTACTCCCATCACACATCCAGGTTTCCAAGAAAATACACCCGGGTAAACCTCAACCAGCTGAGCAAGTTGTTGGTGGCTGGTCATAGAGAGACCTACAGGCATGGTGACCCATGGACTTTGATTGGTAGCAGGATTTCCCTTGTGGTTTTGGCATACAGCAACAGGAGTTGAGGATTGTTGCTGTCTTTCCAGGTTTTTCATTTGTTTACATGACATAGCTGTGAAGGTTTTCGGCAATCATCTTGCTGGACTTTATAAGTAAAACCAGAGACAACTTAATTGATGACATCAGGTTTGTGCCATCTGGGCAGGAGTTTATTTTGCGTGGTGGGTAGTAGGATCATCAACTTGTCTCCCATTTCTAATATGGCTTCCTTTTTGTATGTGTCTCCTGTAGGGCCTGGACCTCTTGCAGATGAGTTCAAACCACTATGCGTACCTTCCCAGCATACTCTTGGGTGTTCCTCACCATCGCTGGTTTGTTGGCTATCCGGTCTTTCCCACTCTTTCAACATACAACTACTTACCTGGTCGGTGAGGATTTCAGCTGGAAAGCCAGGGTATGAGGACTTTTAGAATGGTTTCGTTGGTATTGCTTTGCAATGGAAATGCTTCAGGTTATCAAGTTTTATATTTGATGATCCCTAGGATGTATCGGTTTCCAGAACTTGAAGGTTCCAAAGGGCCAACTATGTCCACACCGATCCTGAAGAAAGAGACCTCTATAATCAGTGGTGGTTGTAGTAGGGCCCGGAGTACATCCTGACCAGATGTCTTCTAGTAGACCAGACAGCTGGCCCAGAACTGTTTTATTTCTGCATATAGTTTGGGTCATTAGAACAGGCATTAGAAGAGTTGTTTGGAGTCTTTTTCAGCCCTAGATGTCCTGATGTTAGATCAGAGTAGACCAACTCCTATAAACTTTCTCGCAATTGGTTGGGGAGATGAGCAATTGATAGTGGTTAGTGCCTTCTTTCTTGGGGTTCACATCAACTCTGTTCAGGAGTCTCCTCTTTTCTATTTGTTGTGGTGTCTTCAAAGTTCATCTCTCAGCTTCCAATACCAAGTTTCTCTGAGCTTGCTCAAGAAGAGGATCCGTTCTCATGGTTTTTGCAAATTCAATAGAAGCGGGACCCTGCAGCCCTCGGGACGGCATACTGTATCCTTGTCATCTCACCAAAGTTGGCCTAATACCGTTCATTGGGGTTCTGAATTTCCACCTCTTCGATCTCAGGATCCAGATTCTTTCACATATCAACTGTACTGTGGGTTTACCAGTTCAAACCACATACAAGGTATTCCCAAGATTAAATAGAATTACCTTCACTTCCCTGCAGTATTCTTTGTCATTTTATCCAGACCCCAGCCCCAACATCAAGGGAATATTTATGGGTTAACCCATACTTTGGGGCACCTCTTCCATCGTTGCCTCCGAGATCTCCATCTGTAAACCAGTCCAGACCATGGCCTTGCCTCTTGGTGAGATTCTAACTACCTCATCTTCATAGGATGCACATCTGGCTGCTCTAATCCTTACTCTTGTGGGGATTCAGCCCAAATGTGTTAACCTTACCATTCTTAGCATTCTGGTTGGCAGTGGGTGACCTCTGAATCAGGGTCGATAGGCTCAGTCGATGACACCTGTGTCACAGAAGGCCTAAAGAACACTTCAACTCCAAAAGACATTTCAAGGGTTTTTATTACTTGCTTCAGCAGGCTGCTAGAGCCTTCCCTCTCTCTCTTCTAGAAATAGCGTTTTCTGCTCAAACCCACCCATCCCTCGTCTCGGGTTAGTAGATGGTGGATATTGACCCCTATAATCCGTTCTCTAACGGGCTGTGAGAGCATAAAGGCAATCAGCGTCTCCAACTGGACTCCCTCTGGGAATTCCTAAACTCACCCTACACTACCAATAAGTTAGTCTCTACTCTCTTCCCAAGGATTTCGTAGTTGTGCCTTCAGGCATTCTGCCCCACGCAGTCGTCATGCTCTATTATTATTGTTACTTTTTAACTCTCTCTCTCTCGCTCTCTCTCTCTCTCTCTCTCCCTCTCTTTCTTTCTCTCTCTCCACCCTACTCTCCTCTCATTTCTCTACTACTCCCAACTCTACCCTTTCTCTTCCTCTACTCCTAGAGACTTCCTCCTCTGTCCCACAATGTCTCACACTCATTCTACTGCTCGACTCCACCCTTCGATGTTACTATACTACTACTACTACACCTCCACTCCCACCTTCTTCTCAGTCACTTTCCTCCCACACTCACTTCCCACTCACTCCCTATAACAATCTCACTGGCTACTCATGCATGCACACTCACAAACAGTACCATTTGATCTCACCATCCAATACCTCTCCTGTTTCAAAAATCGCTTCCCTGCTCTAATTCACTACTGTCAGGTTAGCATAACATATACATTGAGTCAGGTATGGCATATACATAGAATTGGAGGGGTTCGGTGAGGTTATAATTGGTTTTTACATAGGTTACAAAATGTCTGGCCTTAACCTTAATTGCAGCCTTTGGAAAGTGCCCCAAACAAAAATAACCAGGTTACTCACCGTAGTGACCACCTTACTCCTAGTCCATAGTCCCCTTTCCATACTTATGGGACATTCCTCCGTCCTGTGGGACGGGACCGGAGCACTTTGTAAAAAGCATCACATTTTTCTAAAATGTGTCCTTCCTCTCTTTTTACAGGGGGTACCGCATGTAGCCGTAACCCCGCCCTTCTTAGCTCCGCCCAGCTCATCGCCCATCAGTCCTTTTCTATCGCCAGGTCAGAGACCTTTAAGCAATAATAGAGGAACCTTATTAGAGGGGACGGCGGGTGGGCATATGGAGGAAAGGGGACTATGGACTAGGAGTAAGGTGGTCACTACGGTGAGTAACCATGTCCTATCCCCTTTCCTCCATACATATGGGAGATTTCCAAGCACTCCTCACAGGAACTACGGGTGGATGGAAAGCCCCTTACTGAAAAAGGTTTTTCAGCACAGCCTGGCCAAACTGAGCATCAGATCTGGAGCTCAAGTCCAAGCAGTAATGTTTACAAAAAGCCGATGGGGAGGCCCAAGTAGTCGCTTTCGTGATGGTCTCCCAAGGGACATACTTTTGAAAGGCAACATCAGCTGCCTTGCCCCGTACCAGATGTGTATGGATCCCTTTAGGAGGCTGTAGACCCTGAATAGTGTAAGACTCCGTAATACAGGCAGCAATCCATCTGGAGATAGTCGCTTTGGAGGACTGCTTGCCTTGCGGGTTACCAAAGGTCACCAAAAGTTGAGAAGAACTCTTAAGTTCAGAAGTTCTGTCCAGTTAGAATTTATGAGCTCTTCTGACATCCAGGCAATGCAAAACCCGCTCAGCTTCCGAAGCCGGGTTTGGAAAGAAGACAGGCAGCGAGATTGATTGATTAAGATGGAAATCGGAAACCACCTTTGGTAAGAAAGAAGGATTTGTGGAAAACCAAGAAGGGATGCTCCACCGACAAAGCTTGGAGCTCACTCACACGCCTCGCTGAGGTAACAGCGACCAAGAAAGCCACCTTCCACGAAAGGTGCTTAAGATCTACCGTAGCCATTGGTTCGAAAGGCTTATAGCACAAGGCCGTAAGTACCACGTTCAGATCCCACGTCGGATGCGGTTTGCGAACAGGAGGGTAAAGACGCATTAGACCCGCAAGTGCCATTTAATCACTGGATTAGACAGTGAGAAAGAGCACTGGTCCGTGGATAGGTAGGCGGCCACAGCCGAAAGAGAAGTCTTGCATGACAAGACATGAATGCCTGATTCTGCTAGATGAGAGACGAAGGACAACACTGTGCCAATCGTAGCCACCCTGAGGTCCAACTGTTTGGCTAAGCACCAGTGATAGAACCAAAGCCACTTGCTCTTATACTGAGACCTCGTCAAGGGCTTCCTTGCTGCCTGAATAGTGCACATGTTGTCAGCGAACAGGTTGAGATGTTCTAAAGATCTGAACTCAGGCACCATGCCGCCAAGCTGAACGATTGTGGGGAGGGGTGCCACAATTGCCGACCTCTCTGGTGAAGCAGATCGGAAACTAGCGGAAGCCTGATCAGTGCACACACTGACAGATGTAGAAGCTCTGAAAACCAGAACGTGGCCGGCCACCACAGAGCTATGAGCAGAAGCGAACAATTCACTGTGTTCTTCAGCTTGCAAATTGTCCGACGAATCAGAGGCAGAGGCAGGAAAGCATAGGCCCTCATGTTGTGCCATGAAATCTCGAGAGCATCTCCCAGAGAGGAAGCTCCCAGCCCGTTTCTGGAGGCATACAGAGGAAGTTTCTTGTTTGCCGATGTCGCAAAGAGGTCCACTTCCGGAGTGCCCCAACACAGGAATATCTTCAAGAGGACCTCCGCTTTCAATTCCCACTCGAAGCTGACCATTGTTTGTCAGCTGAGGGCATCCGCTGTGACGTTCAGCTGGCCCGGGATGTGTACTGCCACCAGCCAGACACCCTGCTGAACCGCCCATTCCCAAATCTGAATGGCCAGATCCACAAGAGGAGGACACTTGGTGCCACCCTGCATGTTGATGTAAAACATGGACACCACATTGTCCGTGTGGACACAAACTACTTTGTTGGCATTGACTGGCCTGAACGCCTTGAGCGCCAGGAAGATCGGCAGAAGCTCCAGATGCCTCATCTTGAGCCGAGCAAGGGGAAGAGCCAAAACGCACGAGGCCATGAGGCCCAGAAGCCTCTGGAACCACCAGGCCGACATGCTGTCCGACTGCGCAAACATCTGACACGTGGCCAACAGATCTGCCATTCTGTCCCCTGTCAGGTAAACTCTGCAGTCGATCGTGTTCCAACGAAAACCCAGGAAAGTCAGGTCCTGAGAGACCATCATGGAAGATTTCCGCCAGTTCACCGACAGCCCAAGGTGAAACAGGAGCTGAAGGAGAGACTGAAGATTGCTCAAGGCTTTCAGAGGACAAGGACTGCGCAGCAGCCAATCGTCCAAATACGGATACATATGGATACCCTGCAGCCGAAGATAAGCTGCGATAACCAACATCATCTATGTAAAGACACGAGGTGCCGAGCTGAGGCCAAAAGGGAGCACTCAAAACTGGAAGTGCTCCTCCCCCAAAGAAAATCGTAGGTATCTCTGATGTGGATTGCAGATCAGGATGTGCATATACGCATCCTGGAGGTCCACCACGCTGAGCCAATCGCCCTTCTGTAAAGAGGACTTTATCTGACCGGGCTTGATCATCTCGACCCAGACTGCTGGAAGTGAGGATTGATGGTGGGGTAGGGGGAAGGGGTAAGCGGAAGCCCGCCCGAGCGACTGACAAGACCCACCGGTCCTCGGTGATGGTCTGCCACACCTCCCAATGAGACGCAATGCATCCTCCTACCGGGGTCTCGTGCGAGTGCAGAAAACCCTAATTTTGCTGGTTTGTCGGTGGCAGCACCACCTGAGCCTGAGGAGGAGGCTGAGGAGCGATAGAAAAACCGACTATGTTGCTGCCTTCGACAGGAATTTCCCAAAGGGGCGTCAACCCTGCGGGATTTACGATCTAAAAAAAACCTGAAACCAGAGGAAGGCCGAGGGTTTGACAACGATCTCTGTGTCCTGAAAGGAGTTTTAACCAGGACAGACAAGGACTTGGTGGTCTGAGTGCTGTCCTTAGTTTTGGTCAGCTCCACGTCTGTTGTAGAGTGAAAGAGCTCCTTGCCATCGAAAGGCAGGTCCAAAACCTTATCCTGCACCTCCTTGGAGAACTTGGTGGCGTGCAGCCAAGCTTGACAAGAGGTATCCACACCAAGCATAAGGCCCCGGGCCGAGGTGTCGACGTGGTGTGCCACAGCCTCCAGGAGATCCTGTGCCAAGACTCTGGCATCCGACAAAACCGCTTTGAGATATTCTAACTTTTCAGCTGGAATAAACTCTTCAAACTCTGACAGACCTTTCCACATTTTCATATTTGCCCCCGCTAACACCAGTTCTGCATTGACTTGACGCAGCTGCAGAGCTGAGTTAGCGAAAATTTTCCTCCCAAGGGAACAACCTCGAAAGTACTCCTTCATGGTGTCGGAACGCATCAGTTTTTGAAACTTGCCGAAAAAGGCATCCTCCGCCGATGACTTAGGTGTGACAGGAGAAGGCCTCTCATGAGCGGAGTAATTCCAGGGGCGTAAGGAAGAGGGTTGCCAAGAGGGCCCTTCCCCACTGTTGTCTACATAAAACAAGAGCGCCGATGCCGCAGGCAGCGAGACATTGTGCGGTAGAGGCAGCCGAGAGTTCCAGTCATATACTGAACGAAACGGATGTGCACAAGGAACCCGATGTTCACCTGAAAAAGCACCCCCTACACCTAGGGCCGATGGCGTAGTTGTAAGGGTTGTATCCAAAATGGCCGCCGTGGTCTTGGCGGGAACGGCCGCCATTTTGTTGGCACCTGAGGAGAACTGCAAAACGTGTGGAAGTGAAGCAGGGGTCCCCACAAGTAGGTCAGGGGTCTTCATTTTAGCCTTAACACAAGGAACCTCGGCCGAGCTGGTACTGTGTGGCCTCGAATGTTTCTGTGACATCTTAAATGCCAAACTAGCCTTCAGAGGAAGGACTTCGGCACTGCCGGTAACGGAGGGATTACGGTCCAAAACTTCACTCCGTGCCCCCCTCAACAGAACTGGGGTCACTGCAAGAGCGGGAACGATGAGGAACACACCTCACCAACAAGACCTTAACAGGCCTCTCAGAACTGTTGGTCACCTTAGCCTCTAAATGACGGGCCTCGGACCCGAGTCCGGTAAAAGCCTCCTCACGGGGGGCCTTGAACTTTCGTTCGGTGTCAACAAGCTCAACCGAGGTCTCAGGGCGTACCCCAGTGATTTTACGGGAAGCTCCAGTCAAGGAGACCTTTAAGCAAGCTCCGGTACCCGATGCCTCAGTAGAACTGGGCCCACAAACAGCCCCTACAGGAGGGGCCTCGGAATGCAATCCGGTGTCACTAGGCCCCTTACGGAAGCCTTCAGAGAAAACTCTGGTAGAATTTTTAGGCCTGGAATGCACCTCAGGGCTAGCCCCGGTAATAGAGCTTTTGACGCTCCATCCGGACCGGGAAGACCCTGGGAAGGAGTCCCCTGGCCAGAGTATCCTAAAAGTAAAGAACTCACCAGGCGTTTCTTTTTTTCGTTGATGAAAGTTTGAAAATGTGCCGGGGGAGTACGTTGAAACACTTCCTCCCACCGCTCCAAACAACGTTGAAGCGCCCGAACCGAAAAGTCGTAATAAAAGCACAAGTCCCACCGGTGGTCCGGACCCAAACACTCTAAGCACAGAGGATGGGGATCCACCCTAGTGAAGCATCGCTGACAAGAAGAACAATTTGGAAAGTCTAGCTGAAACAGCATAGACGGACTACTACGCAACCGCTAAGCCATAGCAAGAGAGGAGGAACTGGAAGGAAAAAATCTTCCAAAGATGCAAGTGCGTCCAGAGCGAGCGGAGAAAAGGACTGATGGGCGATGCGCTGGGCGGAGCTAAGAAGGGCAGGGTTACGGCCGCGTGCGGTACCCCGTGTAAAAAGAGAGGAAGGACACATTTTTGAAAAATGTGATGCTTTTTACAAAGTGCTCCGGTCCCGTCCTACGGGACGGAGGAATGTCCCATAAGTATAGGAAATCCCCTCTCCGCAAGGTCAGCCTACTCACTGTGTTATAGCAGACACAGGGAGCCATCCAGTAGATGTGAGCCTATTTTTATCATTCTGTTTTGCTGCACCCACCCCTCTACTTTTGTTTCTTAATCGCAGGCGCTGATCCCTGCAGGCAGCCATATCACCCAACAGCACTCATGTTGAAAAGGCTGCCTGCGGAGGTCTGTTCCTTTGATTGAGAAACAAAAGAAGATGCAGGTGCATTGGTATCAAACATTTTCGTGCACCCTCTTTCTTAACCAGAAACGCCGACCAGGCAGCCAGCCCTTCTACCATGTGGCAGAGACCATGGCCCTCATTACGACCCTGGCGGAAATCGAAAAACGATGGCGGAAATGCAATACCGCCATCGAATAGCGCTCGGTGCGACTATGACCCGTCACCGCAAAGTACGAAGCCATTAGCGACACCGTAGTGAACGCCAACGCTAACTGCACCAAGCACGCGCGCGCGCGCCATGCCAAACCGCAAACACCACCATGGTGCAACGGTACGCCAATTCCGACCCTAGCGGACATGTACCTAACGCCATCAGGCATGGCGGAATGTACCATTCCGCCATGGCGAGAAGTACGGCATCGCGAATCAACCGTAAACGGCCCCACTGAGTGCCTGTACACCGCTCCCTGCCCACAAAGTACAACTCCCCGTAGGTGCAATGAAGCCACAATGCAACCATTGAAATGTACAAGTCACCCATGCATGCCAACGAACAAAAGAAACACAAGAGGGGCCAATGGGAGCTGCAGGGCACAGATGGCACGAATACAGAAGCCATCCCAATGGACATGACCACAGTCCCCCACCAAGAAACGCACGCAAACACAGGCACCTGTGACCAGCAATATTCCGAAAACCACATCATTCAACCAGTCCACCTGGCTGACCGGCATCTGTTACACAAAACCCAATCCCCCGCCCCTGAGCATGACAACATTCAAACTGGCATATTGGCAGCCCCCATCCCTGACCTCACTGGGCTTCGTAGGCAAACGCGCACAGCACAGTACCACGCAACTAAACCCCGAAGCTGGAACCCAATGCAGATCTCCTCACAATACATCGCCCCCCAAATAGGCATATGCCACATCACTTGCAAAGAAAAACGCTACACGGGCCAAATCAGAATAGAAATTTTATGCACATCAAAATCACAAAGCACATACAGCCATCAGGCCATGAACTCCAAAACACTAATCACCATTGTGGGCTGCTTCCGCAAGAAATGACCAGCCACTACCTGTGTGTCGCCCTGTTCCCCCATGGTACACAGAGCCACATTCACGTACGAAAAGGCAACATGGAAGCGCACAGAACCGCAGGGCCGTCCCAATGGGGAGGCACTAGTCCAGCTGAAAGGCCGAAATGTTGCTCCGAGCCACCAGTACTGCGTAAGGGCATGTGGCCCATTGGCGATCGTCCCATAAGATCGTAATGCTGCTCCACTGATTAACACGAAGCAGCAGGTGTTGGGAGTAAAATCCATCTGCAGGAGTGGCATACAGATGGCAGTGGCAAAAGGGGAGGAGATACCTGTCAACCAAAAGAAAAGAAAAAGAACAGAATGGCCATCAGAACTACATACCAACAACTCACTTCAATGATCACACGAAATCCACAGCCATATGCATGCTAGCCCACTCCAAAGGAACATCACCACCCCAAAACCACTTGCGACTCATAACCATCTATATCGAGGTGCAAACACCATCACAAACGAGTGTCTGAGGGCGCCTCGAGACAGGGAGGGCTCAACAAGGCCAGATGGACGATGGTCCCACTATGGCAGCCCTGCATCACATAGCGTAGGGGAGGCGGATAGATCCCAAGAAGCCCTGTACATGGCAAACTCTGTATCAAATCACCTGCCCATGCATCCATCCATCATTCCCTCATCCCGGGATCAAAATGCCTGAATAATTACTCACATAACATTAGAAACATCCATTGAGTCTGTGCGTTATGCAGCCTGCTAAATCCACAGTGCCCCAGCCCGTAATTCCAGTGTTGTGAAGTAACATGTATTTGGGAACGGACGGCCTCATCGCCCACGTAGCTATTGCGCATCCCAAACTATTCATATCAATCATTGCTCCCTCGCCATGGGCCCTGTCTCAAGGACATAGAACAATAGAACGTTACATTTGCAGTCAGACCTGTGGGCATCTCCTCGCCGCTAGCTGGAAACCGAAAGCGCCGCCCTTCGAATTCCTCATTTGCAACATCACGTCGAAAAGGCATCTGTGGCCGTTTGAAATCACTAATTATTCCATCGAGTGCGGCTGTGTGTGAAAATGGCAACTGCCTTCACCCACGAATGGGACGCCCCGCCCGTCCTTGCAACTCGGTACAGTGATGCATGAGGGCCCACCGTTACTCGAGTACTACGTCCCACTGACCCCTCACAAGTCTGTTCGCGACTGCACAGATAGTATGTGAAACAATGGGACCACAGCAGAATGAACATATCAACCAATCTTACACGGCCATCGGGTACAAATACATGATTGCAATAGCAAGATACAATTCCCCGAATTGCAGCGTTGTGCGCGGGACGTGCTCGGCCAAAGGGGAGAGCAGTTTGCACAGGTGGAATCAATCACCACAGGTGGAGGCCATACAGCCTGAAAACACATAAATTGCACAGCCAGTCTCCTCCCACAACCACACCGAAATGCTACCGGCAGGACTCGCGATGTTGGCCCTGGGGGACCTGATAGCACTGCAAGTGCTCCGACTCCAAGAAGAAGACGAACACCAACTACAACCAGCCGCACGGAGGAGACGCAGGAGGAGGAGGAGGCCAAGGCAGGGCCAGCAAGGCCCACCAGCACAGCCACTACCACCACGCAGGCAGCCCGCAATTCAACGCCTCCGAGCACATCCGTTCAACCTCACTGATGAGCAGATCCACACCCTCTACCGTCTGGACCGGGACACCATAGCCGCCATTGTGGACATGACACAGGCTGACCTTGTCAGCATGATAGATAGCCCAACCGCCATCCCACCCCTACTGAAGGTGGTGTCTGTACTCCACTTCCTGGCCACAGGCACCTACCAGCACACAGTCGGACAGTTGCATGGCATTTCTCAGCCACTGTTCTCACGGACACTATTGCAAGTGCTCGATGCCCTCCTGAAGCACGCAGACGACTACATCTCTCTACCACGCTCGGAGCAGGAAATAACCAACACAAAAGTGGGATTCCATGCACTTGCCGGCATACCGGGTTGCATTGGTGCCATCGACTGCACCCATGTTGAATTGGTCGTCCCACATGCCATGGAGGCCCAGTACCGCAACCGAAAACAATTTCATTCCCTGAATGTACAGATGGTGTGTGACTCCAACAGGATCATTACACATTGTTGTGCCCGATTCCCTGGATCAACCCATGATTCTATGGTCTTGAGGAACTCTACAATACCACGCTACATGGAGCGACACGCAGGGAACAGATCCTGGCTACTCGGTGAGTCTCATTACATGCATGATGATGTGGGGTATGTGAATTGTCAATGACCTGCCAGGAAGGGGGGGGGGGTGTGCGTACGTATCAATGGCATTCCACATCATACGTTTCTCGTCCACATACAGGTGATGCTGGATATCCACTGAAGAGATGGCTCCTCACACCAGTCCGGAACCCACGGGACCAGCATGAGGAGGACTACAACCATGCCCACTCACGTACCCGTGTAGTCATTGAACAGGCATTCGGCCTACTGAAGACCCGTTTCCGCTGCCTCAGCAGGTCTGGCGGGGCACTCCTGTACCGCCATGAGAAGGTTGCAAAGATGGTGATGGCATGTGTCATGCTCCACAACATGTGCGTACGTAGAAATGTGCCCATGCCCCCTGACGCAGAACTGCAAGCACCTGATGATGGTCATGATGAGGGTGGGGATGTGGCAGCACCTCATGGAGTCTGCGAGGCACCGGAGGCCCGTGACATTCGTCAGCATCTCATTGATGTATGCTTCTAGCACTCACGCCTGGTGGCTGATACATGGACACGGGACTCGTGGCACTGCGTGTGTCTGGGACATGCACAATATGGACTGTACGCCTATGATGGCCTAGTACACAAAGATCAATGTCCACACTTCTCATTGGTTGATCGTGCACTTTTTATGGCATATGTGATATCATGTTGAACACCCTATCGACCCGCCACCCAAGTGAGCCCAACACACCCCCTCCACCCTCCTACCTCCCCCCCGAACACCAGTGTCCAAAGATGCTCATTGTCAGTGGGCTGTCGCTATTGCATGCCCCCTCTGCGGGTATCAGGGGCACCCCTGCCTGTGGAGCGCAGGTTCCTTCCAGATCTACGTTGGGGGCTGCCCTGGACGGAACTTGCAACGGATGATGTGTCTGCCTGCTCACGTCCATGCATGTCCCTAAGGGTTTGCGAGAGCTCAGTGAGCACACGGCGCACTGCGGCAAGTTCGGCACATACGTCTTTGGACGTCGCATGCAGTTCCCCCCTCAGGCTCTCGGTGCTACTCTCCATTTGGACTCTCAGGCTCTCGGTGCTACTCTCAATTTGTGCCCTTAGCGTCTCTGTACCTCTCTCCATTTCTGCCCTAAGTGTCTCTGTTGATGTTTCTATGTCTGCCTTGGTGCTCCCACATTCATCGGCATGGCCCTTGAGGAGTGTGGCCATTTGCTGCTGTTGGACGATTAACTTGTCGAGGGACTGTTGCCTCTGCTGGGCCATGGCCATTTGCGGTGGTGTCACAGAGGGGCTGTTGTCCTCATGTTGCCTTGCCACAGGGCTTGTGGGGGATGGCCAGTCGTCGTCTTGTGGCTGCACCTGCGTGGTATCCTCATGTTGTACGGGAGGGGACAGACAGGGGGATTGGGACAGGTCATGGATGGATCTGACCTCGACATCCCCGTCTTCTGTGTCCGAGCATGCTGCCATCAATGGGGTGTCACCTATGGTGCTGCTGCCACCAGAGGCAGTGCCTTCTGTGGCATCCATTGGGGGGACCTGTGGTGGTGGTGTTGTGGCCATGCTGGCTGCTGGGGTGCCTGTTGATGTTCCCTCCTCTGTGCTGCCACCTGATTTGTGCTGCTGCCGTGTCTTGATGCGTGCAGCTGAGGTGGAGGGTCTCTGGCCGTTGGTCTTGGCCCTCTTTGCAGGTGTGCTGGTAGGGGTGTCCTGTAGCTCGTCGTTTGGATCGGACCCTGTGGTGGAGTAAAGGAGGGCGAGGGTTATTGATGGGTCAGTGGGAATTGGAATGGCATTGTATCACATGCATTGGGGTGGTACCTGAGGGTGATTTGGGTCGGGGTCTTGGAGGTGCTTTGATTTGTGTGTGGAGTGAGGGTGCAGTTGTTTGGCAGCCTGCAGTTAGGGTGTGCCTGCTGCACGTGTAGTGCGTGTATTAGGGGTTTTTAATTATTTATGTATTTATTGTGGGTTTTGACGTGCGCTTTCAGGCCGATGTGTGTGGACGTTCTCCTGGACATGTGTTTCTGTTGCACTATGTGGACGCATGGTACTTCACATGGATGGACTGTGTGGATTTGGCATTGTTTTATCTGGCCCACCTACCTGAATCTTCGGATGTCTGCACTCCTTTCTCCATCCCTCCGACTCCCTCTATGCTCTCCATTCCGATGGTGGAGGCACAGATTTCTTCCCAGGGGGTCAACTTGATGGGTGATTCAGGACCTCCCCCGGTGGCTGTGGCAATGTTGCGGTTGGCAGAGAGTATGCTGCGGACGCGTATCCGCAGGTCGTCCCATCGCTTGCGGCATTGCTGTGGGGTGCGGGGTGCGGTCCCCACCGCACTTACCCGCTGTGCCACCAGAGCCCATATGGCCTTCTTGTTTGCAAGTGCCGTCCTGGTCATTTGCGTGGAGAAGACGACGGCAGCATTCTCCTGGAGGGTCTCTGTTAGCACGGTGAGTTCCTCACGGGAGAAGTGGACCTGCCGCTTGCGGTCGCACGCTTTCTTCGCTACTTTTCCCATTTTTCTTGGTTTCGCTAGGGTGGTTGACGAGTTGGGGTGTGTTTCAGGGTAGTGATTTTAGTGGTTGTGTGGTTTTGGTGTTTTTATAGGTGTACGCCGGGATGTTTCCCGTTCCGGGCCCATGTTTTAACTTCCGTTTCCGTATATTTCCGGGCACCGTACTTTCCGGTAGGCGCACACTGCGGTGACCGCTAAGAGGGGTGGCGGTATTGCACCTAGGGCGCCGTACGGCGGCGGTGTGGGCCGTTTTGGGGTCATTTCCGCCATCGCGGACTTTGCACTTCCGCCGTGGCGTGGTGCTCGTGCCCGATGGGTCGGAATGGGCCGCACTTTGCTCCTTCGTACAATGGCGGAAACGCTATTTACGCTGTGGCGCTCCGGTCAGTCGCTTTCCGCAAGGGTCGTAATGAGGGCCCATCTCTTTTGGGTGACAGGGCTGCCTGCAGGGGCCTGCGCTTCTAGTGCTAATGGGGGGAGCCTGGCAGAGCCCAAACTAGCCTGGATCCGCTAATAGCTGTGCCTATACCAAAACGTTGCCAATGGTCGTTTAGTTTTCTGTGTAGCACTTCTTAAGGTGGTCACTGTTTTATACTCTGTCAATGTTGAGACTTTATTTATTTATTGCGCAATGCAGTTAAAAATAAACTTTCCACAGAGAATTACCAACATTTAGATAATACACAGAATTTAAAACCACACAATAAACATATAAAACTTTAAAGAGTAAGCATAGTAAAACACTTTGTACATTTTGTAACAAAAAGGAAACAAGAACATTCATTAAAAATTCATAAAAATGTAGATAAACTTATTTCAGTACCTCAATGATAAAACCTAGCACAGCAAAACAGAATGGAATTTCCTGCGCGTTTAAAATGTGCAGCAAAAACAGATCAGTTGAAAAGACAAAACTATCATAAACAAATCTAATTCAAAACCGAGTGGGAAAAGCCACAAGAGGTAGATATGTTGCAATAAGGTGCTTCAAAGTTTAAACTTCCTGATGATAATAGCGGCACAGCCCCTCTCCTCTCTAGGAATGCTCGATCTGGCTCCAACAACCTCATTTGTGAATAACAGATTTAACTTTAGACGTAAAAAATTGAACATAAACTCTGGGGACGGGTATTTCAATAAATGAGAAGAAATAGAACTAAAAGCTTTAATTTCCAGTCTGCAGTGGTAATATAGCTTAAAGTCAGAATGCAGTTGTGTTTCTGCGCTCTGTTAACTATAGAGGATGGTTATATAGTTCAAATGATGCTCAACAAAAATGCAGTTGTCTAATTTATTTTTATTGGCTTGACACAAATTCCAAGTTGTATATTATTCATATGTTGCTCCACATATTTCTTGGATCATCAATTGACATACAATGCATTCTTTACATGTATGATCCTCTAATGTTCAATCTGTCTCTTATTTTCCCCATTTTTAGTCACTATTAAAGTCCTCTTAATATTCAAGGTATCAATATATGTTCATGGTTTCCTTGTGCGTGTGTGCTTTTCTTCTCACTGTTACAGTGGTAATATAAATGGTAATGCAAGATTGCGTTGCGAGTAGAAATCCCGTCATGCGCAAATATCTTAGTTTTGACTGTCAGGAGATGTGATTACTTCTAACTTTGATGAACACACGTCATTCAGCACACTATCACATTTCAGAGCCCATGACTGCAAAACATTACAACTGTTGGAATTGAATATCTTTCAAATTAATAAAAAGAGAACGAGCAGGAGGTTCCAACATTTTTCCTTACAATTGAATAAATTTCCAGTCTATAATGGAACACAATGACGAGGGGTACACCCAGAGGGAGAGTAAAAGTTTCCCTCCAGATTATAGCCTCAATCTTGTCCCATGCAACCTTATCATAGTTAAATTCGGACCGTAAGTGACCTTCAGGACTATTTTGGATAAATAAAACTTCAACAGACGCGAGATGGAAAAACGACCAAAGCGACAGTCAAGCTGTTGCATTTGCTTCGCGGCTGGCCACTACTTAGGCAGTGCACAAATGTGATGTTAACGTGGCTTTGCTAGCACTGCCCAAAAACTCAAATTGAGTCACTATTTTAAGTTTGGTATGATTAAAGGAATAGTGTGCTCAAAAATGTTATGGGCTTAAAAGATGGGCAATAATACAAAATATATAATAAACATCTTTTTATTGAAAGTTCCTATGTAAAATTGTACACAAATAATGTTTAAACTGCTTTAAATTCAAGCACTAGGAGGCGTCCATTTTGTGAAATGGACGAGCCTCCTGTGCTTGAGTTAATCTCTGCCCTCGTGGCACTAATGAAGCAAAAGCCACCTGCTGGTAGCTTTTATTACAGCGGCGACTTTTGCTTCCTTAGTGAGACGCAGAGAGCAGAGAAGTGCTTTTATAAATACGTTGTTGTATGGAAATCATAAATAAAACAACGTTGTATTTCTAATTGCAGTGGCCGTCTAGTGTGTTGAATGACGACTCCTGGGCTCCCTGTCCCAAATCATACACCCACGCTTACCACAATTTGACACAAATATGAATACACAAACAAAAAAGAAATACAAATGGGAATTGTCATTTCAAGCAAACTTACCAACCCTTCCTGCCAAATATGCATTGTTCATTGGGTAGACATGCTTTTAACCTGGGGAAACGATGCCCCATATCATTGATCTATTTATGTCTTCTTTTGGAGACACACCACTCTTTGTAATCTATCATTTGTTTGACCTTTCTTTAAAAAACAACTGTGGCTCATAGGTGAATATATACAAAGTTACCATAGAAACATATTATATAAAAGAATGAAAGTTCACTTGGAGGAGAAATGGCCACAATAGAGAAATACATCTTCAAAAGACAATACAGTGAAAGAAATGTATTCAAACCTCATCATGGTATTTAATAAAGTAAAATGCCAAATGCAAGAAAGGGAAAAGCTGTAAACATTTATTTTCAGAGGTTGATAAACCTGAAACAATGAATTCTTCCAGCCATCAATAAAGGTGATGATGAACTGCTTACTCTCACACCTTCCACTTAATCAGACCCCCAGCCCAAGATACTTCACATCTGAAATAGAGAGCCACGCGCCCACTCACCAGCATCGTTGCATTAGTTCACAATAGATCCGACATGTTATTAACCTCATTATAAATTCAAGTACTTAGCAGAGGTAAATCCTATGACCCTAAACTAGGGCTTTCTATCACTTCTCTATCTATTGATCTTTTAAAATAAGATCCCCATTTTTGGCAACAAGAGAATTTATCTCTAATGAATTACACCTCATTTTTCTACATCCAATCTCATGTAGATCTAAGCAAATTTAAATACAAATCCTTTTTTGAATACCGCTATTTGAAGCCTTAAATTGAAACAAATCTGAAAAAGACATAGCAAAGAAGAGTTGATAGGTAAGGAATCACTCCATCTGCTACAGCTAGTTAAAATGCTTACACAAATATGGGTAACCACAATCTGAAAAATGTATGATGTCAATCTGTTTATGTTCTTACTTAGATTGCAGAATGTTTTTTTTTTAAATGTTCCATTTGTCAATAGGCACATAATGTTGAAAGGAATGAAAGCAAGAACATATTCCAGCAGAGAACTCATTTTTAAGCCAAAGTTAATAATTGGTAAACATGACCCGATCATATTTTTTTAAATGTTATTTTATTCGTTATATGGCTTTAAATTCAACCAAAATGCAAAATGACTAAATGTATGTAACTAAAATGTATTGATTCCAAAGGTGTCCATGACGCCCCGTGTAACTAAGTTCCTTACATGTAACAGCTCTTCGATGCCCCTGGGCTGTTTGCACTCTATACAAATTTAAATAAATAAATAAAAACGTATTCATAATATATACAAATATTCTAAAAACCGTTTCTCAGACTCGATCCTGGGTCATATAAACAAATACATTAAGGGAAGCAGCAACCCTAAACTGAATAAGAAAATTCAAAAAAATAATGGCATATCATCAAATCCCAATCAGGATCAGAGTTACCAACAGATCGAATACTGCCAACACATTGCCAAGTCAAGACATAATGCCATGAGAAAGTTTATCGCTGCAACGTTACAGAAATTCTCTCTCCTGAAAAAATGTGTTGCCATAGCATATCACTGTTGAGATGCTGCTGAGTCACAAATAAGTATTGTAAATATTGCTTTCTCTTGGGCAGTAGTACAGGGCATACAGTCAACCATGGTTTAAGGTTTCTCTAGTTGTCGGATCATTACAAATCTGCAAGCCGCCATAGCGTTCGGGTCTCTTGATTTTAGGGCTGCTAGGTGTCTTGTGGGCCATACATTCATTCTGAATCATAAAGAGCGTCCTATATGTCGGGCTGAGGAACCTTATTAGATACAATTCAGAAGTATGTAAAGATTTAACTTTGAAGCAGCCATTCTTAAAGATGTGATATTTGGCACACCAGTGACGAGTCATGATCCAATCGTAAATCCATATTTTAGTTTTAGCCCTTTTGGATTGTTTGTCAGCATTTTCAATGTGATATCTGCCGCTGACATGGCTAGGAACGCTTGATTTTTCCATGTTGCCTTGTGCTTGTCGTTAGATAAGTTAAGATTTTGACCTAGCAAGCCCATGAGAGTGTTTTTTCCCTTGGCTGTCTTGCATTTTTTTGTACAGGCTTATTAGTATCCAAATGAAGTGTGCTTCAATGGAAAGTAAGCCTAACATCTGTTGCACAATACATATTGGTATGCAGGGTGGCAATGATGGCACTTTTTTCCAGAAGTAACCTTCTATTGGGGTCCATGATTGAGTGGCAATGTATGCCCATAGTTTCTGATCCATAGGTGATGATGGGAATCACCTTCTGCTTTTTAAAATGTGATAACTGCATTTAACGACAATTTGCCATATGTCCTGTTAATAATGGAGGCTTGGGCAACCGCTGTACGTAATTTGGCAATTTTTGCTAAATGATAGGGGACCACACGTGGCCGATTATTTAGATTCACCTCTAAATAACAGTATTCATTGACTACTTCGAGACAAGATCCTTGTAAATACCATTCAAAATGGAAATTGGGATGTTGCTGTTTAATTGCAAATGTCATCATTTTGGTTTTCGTACAGTTCTAGGGCAGACAGCATATTTTGTAAACCTTTAGGTGTTTTGGATAACAGTACAAGGTTGTCCACGTACAGTGACCACGGTATAGGAGTACAATTTATTTTAGGTAGATCGGCAATGATGGAGATAAGATGATGATCAATGTCAGCTATGAACAAATTAAAAAGTGAAGAGGTCAAGGTGTATCCTTGTTTCAGATCTCTAAAAGGTAGATATTGAGTCTGAAAGAAAGCCATTTGGTGCCAGGCGAGTCTGAACTGAGATATGCGTTTGTAATTGGGCAATCAAAGCCCATAAGTAGGATGGGCACCATGCTTTTTTAAGTTTGTCAAACAGCTCTCTGGAGACCGAATCAAAAGCAGCTTTAATGTCTACAAAGGCCATGTAAATTGGCCGTTTCGTTTGTTGTCCATGGTATTTGATCATTGATAGTAAGAGCGGGTTTGCAGTGTTTATGTTTATTGAATTTATATAGCGCTTTAAGCCAAAGCGCTTTACAATATAATAACAGGTGCAAAAGTGAGAGAAGCATATTTACAAACATGAACAGGTAATTAGAACAATAAGTAGAACTATTTACAAAGGGGGGAAGAGGGTGGGTAGAGGGGAGAGGATGGGGTAGGTGAAGGGAGTTACGGTGTAGGATTTGAGGCAGGGGGAGGGAGGGGGAGAGGAGGGGAAGGGGGAGTGATCTGGGTGCCTCATTGCTCTTAAGTAGTATTGGTTACCAATTTAAGGTCAGAGGGGAAGGAGAGAGGATAGGGGGAAAGGAGGGAGGGCAAGGGTAGGAGGGGAGGGATAGGGAAGGGAAGTCAGGGGGGAGTGAAGAAGATGGGCTTTCAGGGAGTGGCAGAAGGATGAGTAGGTAGGGGTGGAGCGGATGGAGAGCAGGAGGGAGTTCCAGTGTAGGGGGGCGAAGAGTTGGAAGGAGCGGAAGTGTGAGGAGGCAGATGGGGCTGGGGGTACAGTGAGGAGGTAGAGGTTTGCTGAGCGGAGAGAGCGGGACTGGGAGTTAAATGAGAGAAGGGATGAAAGGTAGGGGGGCGCCATGTCATGGAGAGATTTGTAGACAAGACAGAGGAATTGAAATTTCAGTTGTGAGAGGAAGGGAAGCCAGTTAAGTTGAGAGAGCGAGAGGAAGAAATAGGGTCTTGAGGGCCGAGGAGGCCTAGGCTACGGATAGAGGAGTGGTAGATGGATTTTAAGGGAGTTAGGTGAGAGACAAAGTCCAAAGAGGAGAGAGGAGCAGTAGAAGATGCGGGAGAAAATAAGGGATGAGATTAGGAGTTTGGAAGCATGGATTGTGAGAGAGGTGCGGATCTTGCAGATGTGACCAGTGCACACCAGATATAAAACCTTGGAAAATGTCAAACATTGTTGTTTTTCTTACCCATTCAGTGAATTCTCCAAGGGGTATGCGAGAAAAAATCTTTCTCGGGATGTCCAATAGTGCAATCGGGTGATGATTTTCAGGTCTAGCACGGTCGCCTTTTTTAAATATAGGCACTATGATGGACTTTCTCCAGGTATATGGTATCTGTTGTTCCCTCAGAACCTTTATGAAAATTACATTAAGTCATATTTATTTTGAAATTAGGTCATTCAAAACACTCTACAGTACTAACTCTGGAAAAATTATTTGATTTCCAGGCATAATTTATCTCAAAATGGACTGTAATCAATTGATCAATTTAATGGAACAATAAACATGAGTGAGCTCTTTTTCACACTGCGCAACTTTAACTTCCTAAAATAATGTTCTCTTTTTCCATCATGGCCTTGATGGATACTTTGAGAATCGGATGTTAAGCATATTAAATGACAATCTATATTAATATTAATGAATGATAATTGATTTTGTGCGCAAGGACATTATTACCTGTGTCAAAGCATATTAAAACAGGAATGTCATTATTGTTTTTAGTTTAGAAATTATCATTTTCAATTCATTTACATGTTTTTTCACTATGCCTTTTTCCCTTTTTTAAATTCGCTTGCAACACACGGTTTATTTTTATTTTTCACAACTCAGTATTGTTCATGGAGTTATGGAAACTTGAAATCAGCCTTGAAAAATCCCCAAAGCGTGAAACACTGCCATGTGTTGGCTAATATCTTATCTGTGTTTGTCCATTTGACTAACACTATATTTGATGTTTTTTCATTTTTCTACACAAGGAGGTCATCCCTCAAATTATCAATTTAATACATTTTTATGAAATATAGCATATTGTGAAACATCAATTATTTCAAATTCTTGAAATAATACTTTTAATACTCAATACAATTTGATGCACAAAAGCAAAAAATGATTTAATCCAGTCTCTTTAAGTGTTCGTAAGTATCTCTCCTCCTTTTTGTAGTTAAATCAATTGTGCAGCCAGTACAAAAAACATTATTTCAGAAAAACTAATGATTTACTTTTTAGATGTAAATTAATTTAGATTAATATCAGGATTATCCCAGATCAGTAGTCAAATTAACTTACCAATGAACTATACTATGTCTGATGGGAGTGATTTATCAGTGATCGCCTCCTGCTCTGTGCCTATGTCCCCTGCTAAAATCCTGTTCAGCTCTTCTTGCCCCCTACCTGTCCCAATCCTACCAAAGCCATGAACCAGTACATGATTCATTACCGGGAATCCACTTTCCTCTGCCCTTCTGCTGTAAACCTTCAGTATCACAGCTTGATTCCTACACTCTGAACATTCGATTTCTTCTAACTCCAACACATCCTGGTTTCAATGTTTGCATTCTGGTAGTTAAAGTTGCATTGTTCCAGATATGAATTCTGATCAATTAAGTACTGTGTTTAAAAAAAAACCTGAATTGGCTGAGCTACTAACCACAGACATGGTGATCATTGAAAGCTCTGTGCACCAAACACCCTGCACCGGTACCCACTCTTCCTGATCCCTGTTTTTTACAACCCTACACATGCACCAATCATGTCACAGGTCTGGTCACTACCTACATGGAGTCCACCCTGCTACAACCAAACCTACATCAGTTCTCCTTGTCTAGTACCCTAAACAAGCAAACATGCCAGCATGTTCCATTAATTTCGGGAGATGTAGACCAGTATTGATTACTTTTCTTTGCCTTCGTGAACCTGCAATTTGCAAATCCACACAAGCTTCTGAATGCAAAGAAAATAAAGAGCTGTACTATCATTTCACAAATGTAATGGGGCATATTGGCATGTGTACACTTGCACTCAGTCTGTCAAAACCCTTTGTCTTTTCCCTCTAGCACCCACCCTTTTATTGGCCATTGTCAGTCCATCACCTAATCAGTACCTACCTTGTTGCAGCAAACCATCTCTCCAGTGTTCTGCACCAGGAACCGACCTGCTCCATAACTGTTCAGCTCATGCTCTATAAAAGTACCTGCCCTTCCTTGCTTGCTCTAGTCTTGTGTTATGTGCTATTATCTTCTAAGGTGGACCTGGACACCCCTTGCTCTTCCCATGCTTCTCTGACACTAGACACCAACCATGCCATGAGGTGAAAGGCCTCTTTATACTTATCCAAATGTAATCCTTGTAAAAGATGTGGGCCTCTCCACGCGCCATGCAACTAAGTTCATGAAGGAAGTACAGGAGAAGGTTCTGGACCTTCCTTTTGAGAGTAAGGAACTTTTTCATAGCTCAACCGATGATGAGCTGACCAAAACAAAGGCTAGACTTTTACAGCCAAATTGCTCTCGGTCCTTACAAAACCCCCTGCCACAAAGTCCTTGTTTCCACAAAGGTTGGATTTCCGTTCTAGATCCTTTGCTGGATTTCATGGCTTTTAGAATCAGAAGTCCCGACAACCAGACCTCTGCTCTAGTGGTCCTAGCTGCAAACAGCAAAGGATGGCAGTGCAGGGTTTTTTATCCCACTCGGCTTCTTCATCAGGAGCCGCATCCTCTTCCATTGATAAAACTCCTAAGTGATGATTGGAAATTGTCCCACGAAATTCCAGTTTGGGGACATATTTCGCTACATCTGGAGGCTTGGAGGACCATAACAAAAGACCCTTGTGCCTTTTTGGTGGCTCACATGGGCTATCGCCTTCCATCCACACCAGTTTTTCTATCACATACCCCTCTGGTTCAGACAGGATCTCCCTCTCTATGCTCAGAAATTCAAAAACTCTTATCCATGAATGTGATAGAGTTCTTGCGGCGGAAGTGGGTGGGGATTCTATTCTGCCTGTTCAGAGCGCCCAAGAAAAACCAGGCTGGCCTGTGCACTATCCTAGACCTCTCAGATTTCAATTTACACCTTCCCCAGGAGAGGTTCAAGATTATCACTTCTGTGCAGATCAACTATTCCCTCTGTGTAGTAGATCCTCCAGATGCACATCTCCATATTCCAAAATGTCCACAGCATTGGTAATACCTTTGTTTCTCTATCGAGAGCGGCCAGGGCACAAAAAATCTACTAGCCCACTAGCATTGGCAAGTAGTTTTTATACCATTTGCATGATACTCAACCTTGCTGGTGAGTATAAAGATGTTAGAAACTTATTTTTATTTACTGCAAAAACACTTTGTTTGCAGTAAATGACAAATACAGGTTTCACTGTGCATGCTTGACAGCATTGCAGCAAATATGAAGTGTGCCTATGGCGCAAGCACCATTTTACAAAAAGCACTAGTAAATATTTTGTTACCAGTCACCTTGGGGAAAGTGCATTTCTCATAGGTCGAATATGTAAACTAAGGAACTCGCCTTGTAGGTCTAGTGATATTTCTAAGAATTTGCAAGGCCTGATAACCATTTCCAGTACTTAGCTCTACCCTTAGTTTGGGCTTGGCCCAAGAGTCTTTACAAAAATGAAGGCAGTCATAGCGGCCTTCCTCAAGCTGCAGGGAGACTATTTTTATTCACACATAGGGCCCCCTGTACAGCCCTGGCTTCTTACTTGATCTCTAAAACCCAGGACATCCTGTCCACCCTCTCTGCTTCTCCTGCCTCTCCCTCCATTCTCTCCTCTTCCTCCGGACCCCAAGCAGCCACCCCCCTTCTCTGCCTTTCCTCTCTTCTCCCGTGATGAGGTTTCAAGACAAATCTGATCTATGAAAACCTCTTCTAAACAGGTTCTTCCCTGTTCTTCCAAAACCATCAAGGACCACATTGAAACCTTCGCCCCAGCCCTGGTTGATTTCTGCAACCACTCTTTTGCCTCTGGGACCTTCCCCTCCCCTCTGAAGCACTCATGTGCACCCTCTTCTCAAGAACCTCTCAGCCGACTCCTCCCTTCAATCTAACTATCACCCGATATCTATCACTCCTTTCCTGGGCAAACTCCTGGAAAAGTTGGCCATCTCCCAACTTAATCTTCACACTTAATCTGTTGGTTGTCTCTATGACCATCAGTCTGGCTTCAGAGCAGCCAGAAGCACGGAAACTGCTCTCCTGAACATCCGTGAAGACCTGCTCTCTAACCTTGATTCTAATCTCCCTTCTGTCCTCATCCTGCTTGATCCCTCTTCGGCCTTTGACATGGTCAACCATGCCATCCTGCTCAGCCGGCTCTGTGATAATCTGGCTATCACTGAGCAGGCTCTGGCCTGGCTGACTTCTTTCCTCTGTGACAGACTCTCCCAGGTCCAACTTGGGTCCTTCTCTCCTCTATCTCCTTCTCCACCTGCGGTGTTCCCCAAGGGTCTAACCTTTCTCCCTGGTGGTTCGACCAATACTTGGCACCTCTTGCCCTCTGCATTGACGCTCTCTGCTCCAATTTCCAATGCTATGCTGATGATACCCAGCTCACCTTCAGGCTACCTTTTCCACCTCTTCCCCCTCTTTCATCCTAGATTGTCTGACTGCAATCCAGGAGTGGTGCACCGCCAATGATCTCTGCCTGAATGCAAGCAAGGCGGATATCCTCCTCATTGGCACACCCACACCCCTTTTCCCCGCCACTCTCTGGCCGTCCTCCCTTGGCCCTCCTCCTGCTTCTACCTCTGAGGCTAAGAACCACAGGGTTATCTTTGACTCCTCCCTCTCCTTCTCTCCCCATATTTCCGATGTCTCTAAGAAGTCGAATTACCAACTGCACCTCCTGAGAGGTATTCTTCCTTTCCTCTCCTTCCCCCAGAAGCTCACTGTATCTAGAGCATTGGTTCTCTCTAGGTTTGACTACTGGAACAGCCTCCTTTTAAATATTCCTACCTCTACTCCCCGTCCTCTGCAACTCATCCAGAACTGGACTGCGAGACTTGTCCTTGGCCTCAAGCCCAGGGATCGTATCTCTCCAGCACTGAAATAGCTCCATTCGCTCTCAGTTGCTGCAAGGATCAAATTCAAGACCCTCTGCATCATCCACAAGGCCTACTGCGGCCTGGCACCAAAGTATCTCAAGCTTTCTCTCCTAAAGTATCTTCCTACTCAAGCACTTCGCTCCTCCACCTTCAACTCCTTGAGGGTCAGTCGCTTTTCCAAGAAATGAGTTGGGGCAGATCTCTCTTTTCGGCTTGCGCTTTCCTCTGGAACCGCCTCCCTGCCCCTCTGAAACTTGAGCAGAACCATCTCAGGTTCCGGAAGTAGCTCACGACTCTCCTCTTTGCTTCTGCCTTCTCTCTTCCGCTACCCTGCTAATCTCCTGTCTGATACTGCACTGGTTACCTGTCCACCCTTTGAACGATGGGCCCAGGTTCCTGCCCTCCCAGTTGCACACCTGCACTGCCCCCCCGGGTAACCCTGCACTTGGGGCTGTATCTGCAACCCTACAGCCCCCCCCATACTTGCACTATCACCTGTTCTCTGCACTTAACCCCTCACTGCCACTTGTTGGCCGCACCTCTTGTTTCAATGTTTAATCCTCTGTCTTGCATTTGCTCCTCCTTCCATTCCCCTGGCACTTCTCCCCTTCCCTATCCCCTGCACTTGCGCAATCTCAATGTCACTGGGCATAGTAAGATGGTTGTCTTGTTCCCTCCTGTTCCCCTCCCTTGCCTCGTCGCGCCTTGAAACACCTGTGTATAGGCGCGATATAAATAACATTTCATATCATATCATATCATACCTGGAAGACTGGCTCCCCAGATCCCATTGTCCGAGGCGGGCTACTTCTGAACTGCAAATCTTACTTCAGCTTCTGTTCCGCTTGGGCTTATTGGTGAACTGTCAAAGGTCCTCTATGTTATTCACTTGTGATGATTCACTGGATCTCGTCACTTCTCCCGGTTTACCATAAATTGTCAGAATAAAAAAAAACAGAATGCCAACAGAGGCTATTGAGGTGATCCTGCTACTCAACGATCCCCCTAGGGGTGGCGGAATGCAGAACCTCACAGGGAGAGATTCCCCTTATGGGGACAAGGACTTCCGTTCTGTGATGGAATTCCCTAACCCCCTTATCTTTGAGAACGTGCAATCCTTGAGGTCTTCCAAGAATCAACCTGAGAAGACTACCGTTTGTTATTGTAATACTCCTTCCTTTCCTTATATAAAAGATGACAGTAGTGACAAAAGGAGGCAGATACAAGGTGATCATGAGTCACCATTCAAAAGTACTGAGAAAAGGAAGATTGAAGGATTGATACAAACTACTCCTTTTCTAAGTATCAGCAATACTGAGAATACTGAGAAGGGGGGCTCCAAGGAAGCATGAAAAATGTCTCATCAACACAAAACAGGTACTCTGGCACTCCGCTGGAGAGGACCCAGCTACAGACCATCAAAAACAAGAAGGTACTTACTGAAACAAGACCCTGGCCTGAAGACTGTCAACCCCGGGAAGTTCAATCCTGGGAACGAGGAAGCAAGCAGAAGAAGCTGGTCAAGTAGATGAGGAAGGCTTGGAAGAACGCCCCATCATGGAGCAGAGAACCAACCTAGAAAGAAGCTGACCTTGGGGAGGTGGGCCGTGCAGTCCTTCAACTACGCTGACACCGGAGCGCTTAGTGAGCCACAGAACCAACACGGTACAGCAGCGATGAGAGAGAGAGAGCGAGAGAGAGAGAGAGAGAGAGCCCTCAAAAACACGCTAGACCAGCACCCAGGGAAGAATCAGTGACTTGGCCACACAAGAAAGAAGGTAACTGGAGTCATGGGAGACCAGGTAGGGGTTTGAGCAATAGTGAAGAGCACTTCAGAAGTGATCTCCCTCATCATAGTAATTACGGAGAAGGTATTAAGGGTGAATAACACCTCAGGAGTAATCTCCCTCTTCACAGGAAGTGTTAAAACCATCAAGTAATCTCCCTCTTCACAGGAACAGTGTTAAAACCATCAATACTGACTAATATTTCGGGAGTAAACTCCCTCGTCACAGTAACAGTGATAAAGACATCACAAGGGAAGAGTTCATCAGGAGTAATCTCCCTTGTTACAGTATGTAAAGACTGGAGGGGATATCTGTACTCCTGTCTTCCATATGGTTGGGACAACAAGACAGAGCAACCCCAGCCACGGTTCTCTATATGGTAGAATGGACGGGCAACCAAGACTTAAGCTCTCAGGATGATGCAGGCAGGTTCTTAAATACAGTGAATCCCCAAGCCCCCACAAAGGAATGTTCACTCACTATGTTAGGTGATAACACAGCTTCTTTATATAAAATAAGGTTGCTACCAAAATATATACATATAAATAATAACACGTACGTGGAAATAGATTGGCACGGAACTGTGGACGGCTTCTGGAGACCTGGACGCCACTGGAGTGGACCACGGACCCTCACCAAGTCTGGACCCTTGAGATATCTTTGTTAGCTTCTGGTGGTGGGAAACCCGCCGATGGACCTTCCTGTGCACTCAGCGACTCTGGAATGTTTCCGCCAAGAATACGTGGTCAGTGATGATGGCAAGGATGTCCTTTGAAATGTTCTTAGGCAGTTATTTTGCAGCTCCGGCTGTCCAGCAGCACTATGCCAGTGTACCCTCTCTTCTGGGCGGTAGACAGCAACGGCTTCCAGCATTCATGAAACGCACCTACGGACCCTGTGTGACAGCAAAGGATTTCTTCGACTCGAGATGTCCGGGCACTCCTCTTCAGTACTTGCAAAGACCCCTTCTCCGGACAGCAGGCACACAGGAATGGCTTCCAAGATACTTCGATGAAGAGTAGCGGTTTGCACGATGGTCCCCCATAGTTTGGGATGAGGTCTCCTTTGCAGGTCCTCTATGGATCAGTCCTTGGAAGAACAACAGCTTTTGGATGAAACGGAGAAAATGCAGCAGCAGACTTCTCCTCCAGCTAGGCTTCAAGGAACAGCTTCTTATTGCTTCAGCTTCGAGTACAGCTTCTGAACAAATTGGTGGCGGCAGAGAGTTCTTTCTTCTTCTTCTTGCTGGTAGATTTTATCCATCAGCAGTGGTTATTGGATACCGAGGCTTGAGCCTCATTACTCCATCTTCTTGGGTTGAGTGTGTAGTCATGGATTGGATTTCTTCATGGTTTGTGTGGACTTGTCACAGTAAGGCTGGTTTCACAGGGTCTTTGTTGTAATGGGCCGCGGGTAGCGGTCAAAAATATTTGCAGTGGTGGAAGTGAGTCATCTGATCAGAGGGATCGGGTTCTGATCCAGTCCTTCACAAAGGTTCTTGCTTAGTTTTGCTAGATGTTCGTCCAACATCTCAATGTCCAGTTCTCTGTGAATGTCAGCTATCCTTGTGAAGAGTGGAGCTCCAGACGCTATCCGCAGGGCCTTGTTCTGGACTATCTGCAGACTCTTCCGGTGTCGCTCATGGAAGATATCCGTGCTGGGGAGACATAAGTCAGAGGTGGGTCTGATGATCGCCTTGTAGACGGTGATATTTGTCTGGAATGGCATGGACCTGGTCTTCAGGAGTGGGTACAGCGTTGCCATCTTTCCTGATGCCTTCTGCTGAGTAATCTCAATATGGCTTCCCCTAAACAGGGTCACACCGAGGTAGCAGCGGCTGATCTCTCACTTGATGGTCTACCTGTTGAGTATGATGTGCGGGTGCCCCTTGATCTTCTTTCTAGTGAACAGGGTGGCTGGTGTTTTGCTGGTGTGGAGCTATCCACTAATCGCTGTACTATGTTGAGATGGCATCCAATGCAGGTTCTTTGCCACTTCCTTTTCCCTGAACGACTGGGAGATGATGCAACATCATCCGCATACAGTGCCAGGTCAGTCTTGTGGGATTTGTTGGGATGTCGTTGGTGAAGATGTTGAACAGGAAGGGTCCGAGGTTTGATCCCTGTGGTACACCTGCTTGGATGGGCTGTGAAGAGGACATCTCAGACCGCATGATGACATGAAAGGTGCAGTCTCCCAGGTAGCTTGCAATCGTTTCACCACATAGTTCGGAAATCCCAGGCGGATTATTTTGTGCAGCAGTCCCTTGGCCGAAAGCTTTGGTGACATCCAAGAAGACGAATAGCGTGGACGTGTTGATGTTGAATCTGTGGCTGATGGTATCCATCACTCTCACGATCTGATGGGTCGTTGCATGCTCCTTTCGAAATCCAAACTGTTCCTTTGCTAGTAGATTTCTTTCGGATGCCAAGTCACTGAGGCGGGCGAGGAGGACCTTCTCCAAAAGCATCGATAATCCAGAGAGTAGGTTAATGTGGCAGTAGTTCGCAGGATCCATCAGTTGTTGGCCGGCCTTTGGAAATACGATGACCCTTGCTTCCTTTCAGGATCTCGGGAAATGCTGAAGTCTTATGCATGCATTGCAAATCTCTCTGAGGTTTTCCATTGATGCCGGTGGGAGGTTCTTGATTGCCAGTTTGGTTATTCCGTCGCTCTCTGGTGCCCTGCCGTTCACCAACTTCTCTAAAAGTCCTGCTACCTCAGAGCTTGTGCACTCCTTGATCTCTTCTGCTCCCATCCCGGTTTGGTCTTCTGTGGGATGCTTGCCAACTTCTTCCTCCACGCCGTCTGAGAGCCTGCTTGCCTTGTTTGGGGTGTATGAAGCCTCCAGTGTCTCGCCGAGGACCTCTGCCTTGTCCTTGTTGCTGCATGCAAGGTGGATACGTCCCTGGATTGGTGGGCTTGGCTCCTTCTTCCCAGTCAGGCGACCAGTCATTCTCGACGCTGAGTTGTCCGCCTCCTTAAGCTTGGCTGTTGCAGCCTCCCACTTGTCTCCACAGTGCTGCCCGATTTGCTCCCACAGGAGCCTTGTGTGCGTGTTGTTCCTCAGCAGATCAGGCATGCAGAACCTCTGCCACTGTCATCGGGCCCGGTTCTTGTCAGGACTTGGGGAAACAAGGTAAAAGGCAATAGAAACCAAGAGGCAACAGGGGCCATCTTGCCTTCATTCAGGAATCCCTGATTCCTATGGCAGGGCCTGGGCGTCCCAAAATCAAGGACACTCAGGGCCACAGCCAAGTCAGCATGTAGCTGCCACCAGCCCATAGCCTGCGCTGTGAGCAACACACAGGTGCCCAAACACACAGATAAGGGGTAAATAGAGAAGATGGTATTCTATCAGAAATGTTCTGGGCCAGGCTTATCTCTGGGCACGGGACAGCACTTATGCTTAATGTCGTTTAGGTCCTGCAAACGTGTAATTTCTTTTGATGGGAATAGTTTAGAAAAACTGGACGCATAGAAAGTGCATGGACCAGAGCGCAAGGAGCAAATCATACTCGGTCTGTCAACTATTTCTCACACCTTTTCTAATCAAGTTCTGACTCTATTATTCTTGCTCTTTACCTTTATAGGCTGCTAGGTGACAACAGCGAGACATGATTAGTTATAGCTTGTATAGTTTTGTTTTAATGTGAAATTTATGAAATTTTAATTAGTGTTGATTGGAGTTAATTGACTATAATTCCTTTTGTGTTTTTTTTTCCTTTGTTTGATTTTTAATATTTTGTATTGTAACACAAAACTGGTTAAGACACAATGAAATAAATTACAGAAAATAAACATAAGGGGTACATGGGTGTACTCCCACTCATGTGTGCCATAAGGGTATCCCCTGGGTGTTGTTCACCAAAAGGAAAACATGAAGAGCTGCACTGCCAGAGGTCCAGGTTGGATCTCAGTGGCAGAAAACAGAGAAACCACACACAGAGAAGTGCTAGGACAAGGACCAGGAGGGCCTGTCCTCCAGAAGGTATTTCCAGCAATACACAGTACCGGTGCCAAAATTACCAACAGTGAGGAGGGCATCAGGAGAAAGCTTCCTCACCAGAACAATCAAAAGGAAGACTGGAAAAGCAAAGAGTGCCTTGGGATAAACCTCTTGCCACTATTACGGTATTTAATGAGGGTGGGGCTAGCTTCGAAAAGCAACAGAGAGCTTTCCAGAGGTACACAAAATGACAGATGCACAATGGAGCAATTTACAGAGGTATCAACAGAACAGAAATACAGCAGGGGGTAGGATACAGAGGACGTGTACATCTGTACAGGGTGGTGGGGAGGATAGGGGCGGACAGCATCTAGCGAGTCTAGTGGCGTGGGGGAGCAGAGACCTGATGGCCTAGGTGTTGAGGAGGAGAGACTCCTTGAAGAGGTGCATCTTGAGTTCTTTTCTGAATTGTAGGAGCGTGGGGGCAAGTCTGATGCTGACAAGGAGGAGGTTCCATAGTCTTGGGATGTAGGCAGAGAAGGCTTGTTTTCTGGTCCTTTCCTTTTTGCAGCAGCGGATGTCAAGTCTGCATGTTACCTAGCTTCTGGTGGTGCACTGTCCGCTGGAGATGCTGAGTTTCTCCGCTAGGTAATTGGGTGACTTGAGGGCAACTGCCTTATAGTTGATGCAGCAAGACTTGAAGGTGATTTGTGCGTGCAGTGTAAGCTAGTGAAGGTCGATAAAGGCTGGGGTATGTGGTTGTATCTGCGTAGACCCTTGATGAGGCGTGCAGCCATGTGTGGGACACTTATCAGGGGCACTAGGGAGGACAATGGGAGGCATAAGGGAGACATTTAGAGCCAAGGAAGTTACAAGAGGGGTTTCTTTAACAATAGTGCGGTTAAGAATAGTGGAAGAAGCCAAGGATACTTCAGGAGTGATCTCCCTTGTTTCATTGCTCAAGGAGAAGACCATGGAAGTCTGGGACTGTTGAACATTTGGCGAAGGAAAGTCCCAGGGAGGAACGAGAAGGACTCTTGAAGGCTGTCACCAGAGGCTATCCGAAAACAGCCTTTAGGACCGATACAGTTTGACCAGAAGGGAGTCATTCTACTAGTCTCACCTTTGTTGAATCAGAAGCCATTTCAAAAGATTGTCATCAAATTGCCCTAAAGCTGAACCAGGAGAAGGGAGTCATTCTTCAGGTGACCCTCTGTAATTTAGAATATATTTTGGTAGTGGTAGTGTCATAGTTGGATAGTTTTGGATAGAGGATGAACACTTTACTTTTATTTATTGGGTTTTTATAATGTGTCTATACAGCAAATGGTGTTTCAAGGAGCAACAAGGGGACAGAGGAAGAATAACAAAAACGGTCATCATAGGCCTTGTGCCATTCGGATTGTGAAAGTGCAGTAACAAGACGTGCAGGGGAAGACGGGGGAAGTGCTGGTCAGAACGGGATGTGCTAATGCTAGGAGAGAAAGAAGTGCAGGTCGGAGAGGAGAGCATGCAAGTGCTGGGGGGAGGAACAAGAGGGAAGTGGGCCCCTGAGCAAGACGATTGCTAAGGAGAGGCCAGGCAGAAAAGTGCCAGGAGATGCAGAGAGTGCAGGGGAGTGACGGCGCACATGCCAAGTACGAGGAAGGGGCTGGATGGGCTCAATAGGTGTGCAGGCTCAGCCAGGCTAGTGCAGGAGGAGTGGACAAGCACCCAAGTTAGAATTCAGTTAGAAAGGGCAAACCCTTTAGTTGAAGGGAGAGAAAGATCGTTTTCCTTTTGGTTGTCCAATAAAACTCTTAAATTGAAATGCTATCTCTTTGTCCGACTCCTTCTTCTGACTTACCACAAACTTTAGACCTGATGTTCATTGGATTTCGCTGCAATGCAATGACAGCTAGAGTTTTTGTTACAGAAGAACAGAACTTCTTCAAGCTAGTACCCTCTTTCTAATGGGGCCCCCCAAACAGATCTTTAAGCCATTGATCATGTCCCACCAACCCCTTGCTTTTGCTAATTCCCATAGTGCCTCTGATCCAGGGAAGTCAGATTTGCCCCGAGAGGGGACTGTTGCTAGCGGGGTCCCCTAAGGGACACACAAAGGCGTGGGTGAGGGATGAACTGGCTGTGATACCACTGTTCCTTAACCGCCAGTGGCCATTGCACTTTTCCAAGATGGCCCTTGCCATGTGGGTGTCCCCAAATACTAGTTTGGCAATGCCTGTTTTTGCTGGGGATATAGACAGTCTGGAACACTCCAACAAAGAACCCCTGAACACAAACCCACATTCCCCCATAGCCCGAAACCAATGAAGACAATTGTTCCAATGTACGTCCCTTGGTTCTCTTCAATCGATGGATAATTTTGGGACACCATCGAGAAACACCTTGGGGCTGCTACAGCCTACAGATAAATGATGCGCAGACAGAGGCCCACACAGACCAGGGATTAAAGCACTATCCTCACTCCCCAGTGAATGCATGTTGCCCTGGGCTCTCCCAACAGGATTCTGCAATGGTAGGGGCTTGGCCCCCGAGACTAAGGTCCTGGTGGTCTCCCTCTGTACAGGTAGCACAGGGGGGCGGACCTCCTCTGGTTGACTCCTCAAGAAAGGGGGAGGCCTAACCCCCAGAAGCAGGGAACAGACCAACGTGCGAACAATGTGTTCCTTTATCAGAGTCTGGATTCAGTCCCACTGGCCCGACCCCTAATGCACCCATTCCTCCCCTCCCCACACCTCCTTCCCCCTTAGCCACCAGCACCCCCTTGATCAAGACAAGTAGGAGATTTTTTATCTCAACCAACTCGGGGAGCAGGCAGTGACAGGGACAAATTGACAAATTGATGGAACGCGTGGGAGGTGGAGCTGGTGGACAGTGTTCTCCTTTTGTGGGGGATTTAGAAGCCCAAAGAGGGCTGAGTTGAAGAAATGAGCTGGCCCCCAAGGGGATATCAGACATGGGCTGACTCCCAATGCTGGATGGAGAGCTGAACTTCTCTACCCGGCCCAAACCCAAGCCAACTGTGCCCACACCCCCGGATTCCAGAGACATGGGCACAAGAGATCGAGGTGAGTGGGCTTCAGGGAGGGCCAGTATCGACTGCAGGACTTGGATATCGGGGTTTGGGCCAGGGGATGGAAAAAGAGGGGCCAGTTCCAAAGAAGGAGCACTGAGTGAAGCCAGAGGTGGGGCCAACGAAACTTGACCACCAGTCAACTTCAAAATGCCACTAGTCAACTTCTAAATTCCACCCACAGGACAGCAAGGGGGTTTCAGAGACTCCTTGGCCTTATGGCGTCATGAGTTCTTGCAGTTTCGCTAGCAAAGACCAGGATGAGACAAACGCAGTTGACATTAGGACAAGCTTGGTCCCAGGCAATGGGCCTCCAATCTCACCTGATTCCAGTGGACCATCGCTAAGGGGATGAAGCCAGATTTCCTTTGGTGGTCTGATTACTCCAAACTGACAGAAGGGTCTCCTTTTCACAGACCCAATCCCTCCCCACTCGGCTGTTGGAGAACCTGGAAGTATGCAACCTTTTGTCCCAGATGGAAAGGTCACAGCACACGAATTACCTAGAATTGTCAGCCAACTTCCTGGCCTCAAAAGACTTTTCATGAAACATATAGAACAAGGTGGTTCACATCAGAACAGACAATTCCGTCTCATTGTTCTATGAGATCAAGCAAGGGTGTACAGGGGTTTCCCCCACCCCCTTCTGATCCTACTGTCCCTACGGTTGTGGAAATGGACCATTCCGAAAGGGATATGGTTGCAGGTGGTACACATGCCGGGTCAAGCGAACTCAGTGGCGGACTCTCTCAGCTGTTTAGCAACAGCAGACCACGAATGGGAGCTGAACAACAAGGTTCTCGCCCAGATTTTCTACTAATGGGAAGCTCCTCGCATAGATCCATTTGTGACATACAGCATCAGGAAACTCCCATTGTAGACTTACAGAGAGGGTCTAAGCCCCAATTCCTTGGAGACGCTTTGGAAATCTACTCGGACAATCTGTCAGTGCTTGCGTTTATACCTTTGTCCCGAATTCATTGCAACTCTTCTGAAACTGAGGGAGGCAAAGAATTGCATGGTAGGGCTCACTGCGCCACTGTGGCCAGCCAGGTTCTGGTTCTCGGACCGGATGAGCCTTTTAGTCCGTCCTCCGAGTCATTTGCTGTAGATCCGTCTCCATCAAAACGAGCAGGTGTGGCAAACCTGCCCAAAATCACTGAACTTAGCAGCCTGGTTCCTAAGATCAGGTTGCTAGTGCACATGGATCTTTCCAAAGATAATCTTTGCATCATACAAGCAGCACGCAAACCATCGACATGTGCTCTGCTTCTGCCATGGGTGTCTAGAGAAGGGAGTCAAACCTCTCTTGTCTATAATTGATCATATTCTTTCTTTCATTACAGAAGTGGCATCCACGGGGATTCATATACATTCCTGTAGAATGTATCCGTCAGTCATACCATCCTGCTCAACCGTCTCCGTGATAACCTGGGTATCACTGGTCAGGCTCTGGCGTGGCTGACCTCTTTCCTCTCCAATCGACCCTCCCAGGTCCAACTGGGGTCCTTCCTCTCCGACATCTTTTTCTCTACCTGTGGTGTCCCCCAGGGATCTAACCTCTCTCCCTGGCTATTTAACCAGTACCTGGCACTTCTTGCCCACCGCATCGCCGCTCTCTGCCCCTATTTTCAGTGCTATGCGGACGACACCCAGCTCATTTTCAGGCTACCCTCGGCCTCCTCTTCTCCTTCCTTCATCTCTGACTGTCTTTCTGCTATCCAGGAATGGTGTGCCGCCAATGACCTCTGCCTTAATGCCAGTAAGACTGAGATTCTATTCATCGGCACACCCACTCCCTCCTTCCCTGCAGCTCTCTGGCCGGCCTCTCTTGGCCCTCTTCCTGCTCCTACCTGCAAGGCAAAAAACCTCGGGGTCATCTTCGATTCCACACTCTCCTTCTCTCCTCACATATCTGTTGTCTCTAAGAAGTCACACTACCAGCTACACCTCCTCAGAGGTATCCTTCCTTTACTCTCCTTCCCCCAGAAGCTCACTGTCCCTAGAGCCCTGGTGCTCTCTAAGCTGGACTACTGTAACAGCCTCTATCTAAATCTGCCTGCCTCTACTCTCCGCCCTTTACAACTCATCCAGAACAGGACTGTGAGACCTGTCCTTGGCCTCAAGCCCAGGGACCGTATCTCTCCAGGACTGAAATCGCTACACTGGCTCCCATTGGCTGTGAGGATTAAGTTCAAAACCCTCTGCATTGTCCACAAGGCCCTCTGGGGCCTTGGGCCAAAAGACCTTCAACTCTCTCTTCCAAAGTATCTTCCTTCTCGAGCTCTCTGCTCATCCGCCTCCAACTCCCTCAGGGTCAGCCGCTTCTCCAAGCAACGAGTTGGGGGTAGATCTCTCTCCGCAGCAGGGGCCTCCCTCTGGAACAGCCTTCCTGCCTCCCTGAAACTTGAAGAGAACCATCTCCTGTTCCGGAAGCACCTCAAAACCTTCCTCTTTGCCTCCGCTTTCTCTCCCCCTCTACCCTGCTAAATTTACTGAGACTGCACTGAATCTGCTACTGGGCCACCCACCAAACTCGGTCCTTGGCCCAGCCACTCTCCTCCGCACTGCCTCCCTGGCAACCCCTGCACTGTGGGACTGTTTCTGTATCCCTACAGCCCCCCTTCCCAGCACTTGTCTGCACTTACATTGCACTTGCCACCAGCTGGCCCTTATTATTTATTTTTTACTATTCTACTAACCATATACTGCACTTCCCCTCTCCCTTTCCCCCTTGCACGTTTCCCCTCCCCTCTACCCTTGCACTTGCGCGATCTGAATGACACCTGGCCTAGTAGGATCGTTGTCTGTCTTCCCTTGCCCCCCCCCGCCTTGTCGCGCCTTGAAACACTTGTGTATAGGCGCGTTATAAATGCCATATCATATCATATCATTGGCGCCTATCTTAATTCTGACTCTTGCAACTTCACCCTGTCAAAGCCATTGGTAAAGCGTCATTTTGCTGGGTTGCTTCATCTGTATCCACCTGTTAAAGCCCCACAAGCCAAATGGGATCTTAATGTGATCATCAATGTACTTGGTCATAAACCTTTTGAGCCCATGGCCACCATTCTTCTTAAACTCCTGTCCTGCAAGGTATCCTTCCTGCTTGCCATCACCTCAGCTTGGAGGGTCAGCAAATTACAAATGCTTTGCAATGAGGAATCCTTTTCACAAGGATGAAGTAATTTTTTGCATGCCTCCTTTCCTTTTCAAGATTGTATAAGATTTTCATATCAATCAATCTACCGTCTTACCTGTGTCCTTTCTGAATCCCTCTTCCGAAGCAGAACAAATCTTACACAACTTGGATGTTATAAGGGCTTTTAATTTCTACCTGGATAGGACAAAGCACATTAGGACGTTCTCCAACCTGTTTGTAACATATGGGAACACCCACAATGTTTCCCAAGCCCAAGCTTCTACCTCTCCTGTTCCCTCCCAGGCCCTCTGCACAGCCTTGGCCTCTCATTTCCCCACTAAAACTCGGGACATCCTGCCCACCCTCTCCTCCTCTACCTCCTCTTTGTCCTCCTCTACCACTCATGGCCTGTCTGTGGCCGTCTCTACTCCTCCTCCTGCTTTGTCTTCCTTTCCCTTGTTCACCCCAGACAATGTTTCTAGACAAGTCCAATCTATGAAAGTCTCGTCAAAGCAGGTTCTCCCCTGCTTATCCAGAACCATCAAGAACCACATCAACACCCTTGCTCCAGCCTTGGCCGATATCTGCATTCACTCCTTTGCCACTGGAACCTTCCCCTCCCCCCTCAAGCACCCCCTTGTAAACCCCCTTCTGAAGAAGCAATCTGCCGATCCTTCCTCTCTGTCTCATTCTCACCTGATCTCCTTCACTCCTTTCCTGGACAAACACCTGGAAAAGCTGGCCATCTCCCAGCGTAATCTGCATACTGAATCTGCTGGTTGATCTTGTTTCCCACTGACCAACCCTCTCAGGTCCAACTGGGGTCTTTCCTCTCTTCTATCTCTCTGTCTACTTGTCGTGTACACCAGGAGTCTAACCTTTCTCCCTGGCTTTTCAACCACTACCTGGCACCTCTTGCCCACTGCATCACTACTTTCTGCTCCAATTTTCAGTGTTAGGCGGATTTCAGGCTCCCTTCAGCCACCTCTGCTCCTTCTTTCATACAGACTGTCTGGCCACAATTCAGGAATGGTGTGCCGCCAATGATCTCTGCCTTAATGCCAGTAAGACTGAGATCCTCCTCATCGGTACACCTGCTGCCTCCTTTCCTCACTCTTTCCGGCCGCCCACTCTGGGCCCTCTTCCTGCTCCCTCCTCTGATGCTAAGAACCTTGGTGTCATCTTCGACTACACACTCTCCTTCTCCTTCTCTCCTCACATCTCTGACATCTCTAAGAAGTCAAACTATCAGCTGCACCTCCTCAGAGGTATTCTTCCTTTTCCCACTTTCCCCTAGAAGCTCACTGTCTCCAGAGATTTGGTCCTCTCTAGGCTGGACTACTGCAGCCTCTTTCTAAATCTGCCTGCCTCTACTCTTTGACCATTACAACTTATCCAGAACTTGTCCTTGGCCTCAAGCCCAGGGATCGTATCTCTCCAGCTCTGAAATCTCTTCACTGGCTCCCTGTGGCTGTAAGGATCAAGTTCAAGACCCTGTATTATCCACAAGGCTTTCTGGGGCCTGGGACCGCACTACATCCAACTTTCTCTTCCTTCTCGAGGTCTCCGCTCATCCACCTCCAACTCTCTGAGGGTTAGACGCTTCTCCAAGCAGAGATTGGGGGGACAGATCCCTCTCCTTGGCTTTGGCCTCCCTCTGGAACAGCCTTCCTGCCTCTCTCCTTCCCCCAGAAGCTCATGGTATCCCAAGCTCTGGTTCTCTCTAGCTTGGACTATTGTAACAGCCTCTTTCTAAATCTACCTGCCTCTACTCTCCGCCCTCTGCAACTAATCCAAAACAGGACTGCAAGACTTGTCCTTGGCCTCAAGCCCTGGGATCATATCTCTCCAGCTCTGAAATCTCTCCACTGGCTTCCAGTGGATGCAAGGATTAAATTCAAAACCCTCTGCATTGTCCACAAGGCTTTCTGGGGCCTGTATCCAAAATACCTTCAGCTATCCCTCTGCAAATACCTCCCCTCTCGAGCTCTTTGCTCCTCTACCTCCAACTCCCGCAGGGTCAGTTTTTCTAAGAAACGAGCTGGGGGTAGATCTCTGTCTTCGGCTGGGGCCTCCCTCTGGAACAGCCTCCCTGCCACTCTAAAACTTGAGGAGAACCCTCTCCGGTTCCGGAAGCACCTCAAGACCTTCCTCTTTTCTTCTGCCTTTGGTCCCCCTCTCCCCTGCTGATCTGTTCTCTGTTGGCACCGTGCACCTGGCCACCCTCTGTCCTTCGGGCCCAGGTACCTGCTCATCCTGCCACCCTCCCGCACTGCCTCCGGGCCACCCCTTGCACTGGGGTCTGTATCTGTACCCATACAGCCCCCCTTTTTCTTCCTGCATTTAAGCCTAGCAGTTGCAAATTGCTGGCTGCATTACCACTGTTTGTTGCCTTTATTATTTATTTATTGTTATTTATCTGTTTCTCCTCTGCTTCGCACTTTCCACTTCCCCCCCCTTCCATGCACTTTTCCCCTCCCCCCTCTCCCATGCACTTGCGCGTTCTCAATGTCACTGGGCCTAGTAAGATCGCTGTTTTGTTCTCCCCTGTTCCCCTCCCTTGCCTTGTCGCGCTCTGAAACACTTGTTTACGAGCGTGATAGAAATAAAATATCAATCAATCTCTCAAACTTGAGCAGAACCACCTCTGGTTCCCGGAAGCAACTCCTTCCTTCCCGCTTCCGCTTTCTCTCTACCCTCTGAATTGGGCCCAGGCTCCTGCATGTCCTGTTGCCCTTGCACTACCTCCGGGCCGCCCCTGCACTTAAGGGTCTGTACCTGCAACCCTACAGTCCCATCTCTCTGTGCTTATGAGCCACCCGCTGGCTGCACTTATTGAGTTACCTGCACTTCTCCCCCCCCGGCACTTCAACCCTCCCTCCTCTCCGCACTTGCGCGATCCGAATGACAAAAGGCCTAGTAAGATCGTTGTTTTGTCCTCCTTTTGTTTTCCCCCATTTGTCTTGTCACGCCTGTTAGGCAGAATCCTGTGCAGTGCCCTTAGGGACCACTACACACAATTAAGACTACAAGTGGTAATACAAGTTCACCTTTGGTACAAGCCTGTACTACACTGTTAAAGTGGTAGCAGTAGCGGAGCAGCCAGCCTTATCTCAAGAGCAAATGAGCAGTAGTAGAGATTACACAAAGGACTACAATTACTGTGACTCAAGCAAACACTGACTAAAGGTTTTTGGTTAAAAAGTAAAAGTACATTCATTTCTCAACCATCTGTTCACAAAACACTTCACTTCTATTAATTTAAAACTACATGTAAAATACACTATACACAACCAATTCACTTTGTGCAGCATGATTCAAGGTAAGTACCTTTGGATTTGACAGACCGTTGTTGTGAAACAACGACGTTACAACAACGTTACTGGGGGTACAGATGGGGACACTTTTTGACAGTAATGACAGTTCGGTCTTACTAAAGATTCGCATACCCGCGGGAAGAAATGTTACCGTAGTTAAAACACACTTAGCACATGAATCAACACAAGAGAGTTGTGGATAAAAATCATAGGCAATACTTTTGTCAAGGCAGATAGAATCAGAGGACACTTTCCTACAAGTGAATAAAAGTCAATAGGCCTGCACCAGTGTCAAGTGGAACAGGGTTCCTATTGCCGAGGATCACACGGTTAGTACAGTTCACGATTCGGGATTGCCAGGATTACTTAGATATTGTCAACAGAGGAAGCAAAAGTTATAAGAGGGAAGGAAGATAAGGACAAGCCTTTTTGTGAGGAGAAAGGGGTTCACCCCAGTTCCTCGAGGTTGGACACAGTACCTTATTCAAAGTGAAGAAGAGCTGGTGCTATGGCAGTTGGTAGTTCCTGCAGACTCACGGTTCCTGTGGCTTCAGTCGTGCGGACAAGAAGGAGGACGTCTGGAGCGATCTGCACTACCCAGGGATGAAGCCAGCAGCAGCAAAAGCAACGGTGAATAAAATGTGCGCTCCTTTAAAACAGGAGAGGCTCTTCAGGTGGCTATCCGGACCACTACAGCTGTGTGCAGCGATTTCGACCAAGAAGAGGATCCTCTGCCTGTGGAAGATGAGCTGGTTGATCCCACCAGGCTCAAGGGAAGAATACTCTGGACTGGATCTTCTCTTGTCGTTGAAGGGTAGATAGCTCAGGACTGCAGCAGGGCTTCACCGAGACTCGGTAGTTGCAGCAGCCTTCTTTTTCTCTGCTTCTCTTCGGTTCCTTGCAGTTCCACTGGCAACTGTGACTTCCAGCCCAAGAGTCCTGCCTTTTATGCGACAATCCCCCATTCACACAGCCTGGCTGTTAATCACACACCAGGGGGGTTGTCCAGCCCGGACAACCTCTCCAGTCAATGGACGCAAAGTGTGACTTGGGTTTCCAAGGAGACCCTGTGCAGGGGGTGACTACACCCCTCCCTCACATTCAGCCCACCTAGACACCCAGACGAGCCTGCCAAAAGACAGTGAACAAAGAAGGCAAACCTGGTTTGCAGCGCAAAGTAAAACACAAGAAGGACTTTAACAAAAAGAAATGGTGAATAAACCCGACCGGAGCCAAAAGAAAAAGTATTTGGTCAAGCGGGTTTATGTTCGAGGCTAATATAATTTCCTGGAACAGTACCACGTTTATATAGTATAATCGTGGTAGAAAAGTTGGGTAGATACCACTGCCACCAGCCAAGTCTAAATGTTAAAAGAGCAAAACAAAGCTCAGAGAGGCACAGACAAAAAGGGATAGGAACTAACCCTTTCCAGTACTCCATGTAAGATGGGGTGTACTGGGTCTGTAGTTTTTACATGGCTACATAAAGTAAATGGCAACCTTACCTGTTTCTGGGGGACAGTAGTCAGCCCAAAAACAAATGGAGTCAGTGGGAAGTCTCAAAGACAACCCTGTGTCACTGCACTGAAGGTGCTGTGTAACATACATAAAAGTGGGGCTCATGGAGTGGTGTACTCCAGAGCCCAAGATCACACAAACAGTAGAAATACACATGGCAAAACACATGTAAGAGTGGGAAAAAAGCTCACACTCTTACCAAGTGGAAAAAAATAAAGTCCAGATATCCAGTAAAGCTGCTGGGGGACTCACTAGGTGAGGGAAATTAACCATAGAATGAGAATTCTCCCTCACAACGCCTAGAAACACTTGTGTACAGGCGTGTTATAAATGTTCTATCATATCAAGGCAACCATTTCCCATTAGATCACTTCCTGCATCATGGATGCTCACTCAGTTCAAGGCCTTCCCACATCCAAAGGTCTCCATGCTGATCTGTTGCGAGGGAAGGCTACCTGAGTGGCTTTTCAAAAATATGTCCCGTGGGAGTGCAGAACTAAGGTGACCACATGGTCCATCTCATCAGCCTTCTGTAGGTAATCCTGCCTTTATCTAAGCTCTATAGCGGATCCTCAGTTTTGTCAAGCGGTCCTCAGAATCCGCTTTAAGTAGTACGTTTTATATCAACCCACCCAGTATATATTCTCCAGTGCTTGGAATGTTCCTCTAAGTATGGAGGAAAGGGGATGGATTTAGGAGTAAATAAAAGTTACTCACTGCAGGGAATCGAAATTAAGATTGGATGAGCAGGAGCTAAAAGCAGCTCTTGGGTATCAAGTATTAACCAATCAGCAGGAGCCATCACTGGAGAATGAGGAGCATAGTTTTCTGCGAATCTAACTTCCACTTAAGTTGCAAACTAAACATTTTGCCCATTATTTGTGACCCCTTATGCTTCATAGGTCATAGAAGTGACATAATGCCTATTTATATTTTGTCCCAAACATGCAGAGGTAAGGTCACATAGGTATGTTTGTTTGGCATCAGTTGACCTGGTGAGCCAAAGGTAGCTCCTGGTTTCAAGCTAACCAGGCTCTTCTGGGCTAAAAGCAGGAGCTAAATATCTCCCAGATCCCCTCAATTTCGAACCCTGCACCATAGTGACTAACAAACTCCTAGTCCATAGTCCCATTTCCTTCACTCCCTGTTCCCTCTAAAAAGATTCCTTAAGCTGCTAAAATGTCTACCGACCATGGTGATCGAAAAGTACTGAAGGGTGAGGTGCGGCTCAGGACGGCAGGGTTAAAGCCGAACTCGTGTAAAAATGTAAAAAAGAATGTTTTTTGTGCTGCAAAACAAATGCTCCAGTCCCGTCCCAATGGACGGAATACCCATAAGTATGGAAGAAAGGGGAGACCTCCCTTTCAGAAGAGAATTACCTGCATCATTTTATATTAATAAAAAAACAAAAAAGCTGATGAATATTCTGTAACACACCCTTTCTCACTTTGTGGCCAAATTACATCCATTGAAGGGTGAGGAATTGTCTTTTCCAGAAACTATTGTATATGATCATCAATTATTCAGTGTGGTGGGGAAGTTGTCCATGACTGCTGAAGAGCCAGCTGTACTTAATCTGGCGGATCATAAAACGTATGCAGCCGCAAAGAAATCTTAGGCTGGGGCCCATTTGGCTCTGAGGGGCAACACAAATGTGTCCTATTCTGCCAAGATTGTATTTGTTGGCTTTCAGTAGTTGGTCTAGGCAATTATGGAAGAGGCTGTCTGTACCCATATCATGAAGGGCATGTGCGTTCAAGTGAAGTTCTTATTGGACCAGGCCTTTTACAGGGTGCACGGTACGACTATGGCTCTCGGTGCAATGGCCTCTGGAAAGTCATCATCTGCACCTCAAAACTGGCACTCTGAAGGTACTCAGAAGGTGGCATCCTTAAAGCAGCCTTTTGAGGGTGCTACAGTGCGGATGACTCACTGGAGGACAATGTACATAGGGTCTTCACAGCAGTCAAGGCCAATGTAGTTCTACCTGCATTGACATTGGTGTCTGGCTTCCTGGAGTTTGAGACGCTGTTCCCTCCGACTCCAGCTCTGAGGGACAGCTTTCATTGGTAGCTGGATTTGGGGACAATGCAGAAGGGTTTCTTTGCTGGTTTGATCAGTCTCAGGTATTTCACCTGCTAGGAGGTCTGCACCCAGCAGGAGAGAAGGCCTATCTTCGATTGGAATGAGTTGGCAGCAATTGTCTTGGCTCTGGTGATCTTTTCGAACTGGGTCCTTGTATGCTTAGCATAGGTCCGGACTGTAAATACAACGCTAGGAGCCTATGTCAAGCGTCAAAGAGGCACTCAGTCTCAGTCGCTGGAAGAGTCGTTCAAGATCTTGTGGAGTTACATCAGTAGTCCAGCAAGGTGGTGCATATCGGGGTGGACACCAGGACAGTGGACAGACCCAGTTGGTCGTTTCCATCCTCCTAGGAGGGAACGTTTCGGCCAGGTCGATTCAGGAGAATGGGGGCAAGATTTGATTCTCCATACCTGTATCTCTTTGCCAATCTAGATCGCTTAGCTCCATTTGCTCTTCCTCATGCTCCCAAGTAAGGAGCCTGGCAGTGGATGTGTGTGCCTGGAATCGCCAGGGGGGTCTTCTATATGCCTTTCCTCCCATTCCACTGCTTCAAGCAGTATTGTACTTGGCAGTAGGTCAAAGTACATTTTGGTGGTGCCCTACTGGCAAAGTAGATCATGGGTTCCCTTTCAGGTGAACTTGTGTGTGGATGTTAACAAGGTATCCGTTGCTGCTCAAGTCATTAAAAGAGGATCTGGGTTTGCCCCTGGTACAGTGATCGTTGTGGAAGATGAGAGTAGCAGGTAACAGCATTTGGGCCATACTCCTTAGGTGACACACATCATTCAGTGATGCAGGAAGCTGGCAACCCTGAAGTTTTATAATGAACATTGGGATGATTTTTTATTCTGGGACATGAACTTTGGGGTACAGACTCTGATGTTGCAGTGCTGCAGTTCCTATTGGACAGATTCAGGAAGAGACTAGTTGTCTCTACTTGGTGTGGACAGTGGTTGGGTGTGCAAGCATTCAATGAGCCTGAAGGGATTAATGGCACCTCCTTAAGGAGAACATCTGGTGGGACGCCTTTTGCAGAGTTTCCCTCTGTCTAGGCCAGTGAATGATTCAGGGGCTCTGCATTGAGGTTTCTCCTGGGGACGTCTTTTGAGTCTGTGCGATTGAAACTATTGACTGTGAAGGCTGTATTTTTCTTTCCAGTCATGGCTGCCCACAGTTTGTGGGAGATTGGAGCTCTTTTGTGCAAAGAGCCTTTTTTGAAGGTTCTACCGATGCAATGTTTTTTGCCGTCACCCTGCTTTGCTACCTTAAGTGGCAGCTAAGTTTCATAGGTTACAGGATATTGTGCTTCCAGTCTTAAAAGGAGAGCTGGCATAAGTTAGATGTCAGGAGGGCAGTGCTCATGTTCATTGGAAAAACAGCAGTCTTCTGAAACCATTTGTTTATGATATTTGGGGCCTCATGGGCGGGCAGGCAGGAAGGCCTTGATGGTCTTCATTCACTGGTGGATCCAGACTGTCATTTGAATGGCATACAAGGAGGCGGGGCTCTAGTGCTGGGAGAGTTCGACACTGGGCATGGACATTCTGATCAGATGATATGGGAGTCTCTCTGCAGGACATTTGCAGGGCAGATATATCGGCTGCTGAACACGTTCATCAGACATTAGCTGAATATGGCCAGTCAGGCCGCCTGCCTGTGCTTTTGGTAACTCTGTTCTGAGTCTTGGCACATGTAGCATGGGGGATGGTTCCAGTGTACTTATTGAGAGACAGGTGTAAGTGGTGTGGAGGGTCAGAAGAAGGAGTCAGACACGCTGAAGACATGATTCAACACCTTTCTTAAACATAAGAAAATGGCCTAACTTTTCCTATCTCTAAAGGGAATACCCTACCTATCTACGGAAACTAAAGTTTTTCGTCACTTGTCAGGACATACTAAGTAAAAATGTCCTCCATCCAAACTAACTCTATGGGCCTCATTACAGGTTGGGCGGTCCGGATATAACAGTGGCGGTAAACCTGCTGCCACTGTTAATTCCGGACCGCCCGATCCCGACTCCTGCAGGCGGGAGGTGATATTCCCGCCAGGTCTGACCTGGCGGATTTAACACCGCCCGCCCGCAGGCAGATGTGGAAACACCAGAACCATCACGAGATGGTGCCGGTGTTTCCACTTCCCCATTCCCATTGAGTCCTATGAGACTCAATGGGAATGGGGATTTACCGAATTCCGCCTCCGGAATTCCCGGGACACCAGGGTCGTAATGCCCTGGTATTTCCGGGAGTCACGGAGGTGGAATGGTAATACGAGTCCGGCGGTAACCAGGCGGTTTTACTGCCTCGGTTGCCGCTGGACTCGTAATGAGGCCCTATGTTAGGGAGAATTCTCAGTAATGTGCTAATTCCCTTCTACCTTAGAGACCCCCAGCTCTTTTGCTGGACTTTAGGACTTTTCATTTTTAACCTGTAGAGAGTGAGACCTTTTCCCACTCTCTCATGTATTTTTCTGTGATTTGAACTCTGTGTTTCTTTTGGTTTTGGAGTCTGACAAACTACACAGGCATCATCTTTTTACATTGAGTGCAGTGGCACAGAGAAGTCTTTCAGATTTCCCCAAGGTTTAAATACCTTCTCTTGGATAAACTACTGTTTCCAAGAGCAGTGAAGTGAAATTGACTTTACTTACATTTGTAACTTTCTAGACCCAGCACACACTATTTTACAATAGGATGCTGGAGGGGTTACTATCCCCTTTGTCTAGTTTCTCATGTAACATTTTTATGTTATCCTTTCTACAATTAATGGCTGGTGGGAGTGGTTTACTTTTAACTACCGTTGTGTGTTGTTACCGCGGGCTGCGTTCACAGCTCCAGTAAGGCACACATGGGTGCCCATTTTGTCAAAATGGCCCGGTTTTCTTTTTTCATCATTTCTTGCTGGAAAGGTCCTTCTTGAGATTTATTCTGCACTCCAAACCAGGTTTGGTCCCCTTGTTTGTTTTGTCTTTGGCAGGATTCACAAGTGAAGTCCGCCTCTGCTTCCAGAGTGTCTGGCAGGGGCAGGAAGAGAGGGAGCTGCCAGAAACTCCCTGTGCTTAATCCCCTTGGTTACAGGAATGCACCCAAAGATGATTGGCCGGCTGGCTGTCCGGGAAGGACAGCCACCCTGCTGTGTGATTGACAGGTAGGCTGGAATGAATGGGAGAAACCTGCATAAAAGGCAGGGCTTTTTGGCTTGGAAGGCAGAGTCGACTACTGGATGAAGGAATATGAAGAAGAACTTGTAAGAGACGCCTGCTGCAACTCCTGGACCGTTGGTTTACCCGGTGAAGCCCTGCCGCTGTGCTGAAGCTCCAAATTCGCCTTGACTAGAGAAGCCCTGCAAGGATGTCTTCTCCCCTTATTTATTTATTTATTGCATTTGTTAAACGCCCAACCCCTGAGGTATCATGGCATAATTACAGACATCTTACAATTGGTTTGACAGCGTTAGAAATACATATCAATAAAAATCAAGGATACAAAAGAATACATATTAAAAGTAGCTTTAAAAAAACATAGATTTATTTCTTTAAAGTTGAGTGGGACCAATCAACTCCAAAGTGAACTTGTCTGGACATCCTCTCGAAGCTGGCTGTACTTCCACTGCTGTTGCTGCTGGAACCGAAGTGCCAGGGAGAGGAACACCAGATTGGGTGCATCACTTTTAAATCAAACCCAAGCTCCAGGAAGATCCTCCGGACTCCCTGGAATCAGGACTGACCAAGCCTGAGCCACCTCAACAGAGTGCTGGACCCCAGATGTGAGGAAAGTCCAAAGTGGTAGCAGAGAACCGCTGTGGTGCTATTTGCGGAGACGCGAGGAGCTGAAACTGCAAAATGCCGCTGAATTGAAGTTTGACCTTTCCTGCTGCTGATCGTCCCATTGCAGTGCAGGAGTCCCCAGAAGTCCTCCCTCTTGTCCCCATGACAGAGGCCCAAGAACAACAGGATCTGCAGAGCTGCACAGGAACAGAAGCCAGCTGGAACCATTTCTTCTAACCAAAGGTACTATAAAACTAAGGGGACTTATCTCTTGTTGTGTAGCCTTACTTGTTCTCAGTTGAGACTTGTCTTGGTTGCTTCTGTAGAGTTGCTTACAGCTTTACCTCTCACAAGCCTCCCAGCTTGTGACCCTACATTGATTCTAATTTTCTACAAATACTACTAAAACATTACGCAAGACTTTTACTTACCTGCAAGGAGTGATTCAGCTCACCTAGACGTTTGCCCAATTGACATTGGCTGGCCTGGCTCCCTGAATTCCCTCTGACTGTGTGTTTTACCATCCTTCCAAGAAAGGGTTAACTTACTTTGCATTGGGTGTTCAAAAGTACTTACTTGCTTCAGAATATTTGTGTGATCTCTTGTTTTATTCTGATAACCCTTTTCTTTGACACCAAACTCAGTATTGCTCTAAGTGTACCAGTGATATATTAATGTCCACAGTGTCCTAGCTATTAAAGTCACCTGAGGATGTAGGAAGTGTCTGTGTGCCATCCCAAATGGGTACTTACTGATTTAGAGAAACTGATAGAGTGTATTTTGGAGTGTATTTGTGTGTTACTGTTATATTGCCCCTTCTGAAGAAGGCTTATTCAAACTGACTGTTAAATAAATTAATAATTGCTTAATCAAGAAAGATTGAGTGTAAGTGTTTATTTGGATACTTGTCATTGTGAATCTCTGTGTAACCACCCGACTGCTCACATTGACCCCTCTTGAGATAAGCCTGGCTGCTCAGCCACACTACCAACCTATGTAGTACAGACTTATACCAAAGGTTTGGTTCCTATTGCCCAGAGGTCAAGGTAGTTGTAGTGCACCCAAAGGGTACAGCACCAAATCTTGCCTAACACGCTTTCTGACCATACCACTATATTTAGCTCACTTAAATCGACTAAGAGAATGTTTTATCTTTCCCTGGCATTTCCTTTATCTTCCAACAAGCTTTTATTTACAGTCTTTCTCTAGGGTAGTTATTTCTCGACATAATCCCCTTGGATAGTCTTTGAGATCTATTCTTGTAGGTCTTCAAGAATAGTCTTGGCTTTTCTATTGTCTGTGATTCTATATTTACAACTTCTCTTCGGGTACTTTCTCACACTCTTGTCGTCACTTGTAAATTCATTCCTCTCTTTAAATTCAGGTTTTCCTGAAGTGTGTTTATCTCTAACCCTCTCTTTTTCATTACATATTCTTATGTTAGACTTGCTGCAGTCTTCATTTCTGAGGTCATAGGATTTCTTTCCTTCCTCACAGGGAACTTGTTTCCAGTCTCTGCTTGTTGCCCACCTGGGTTGCTTCAACCCCTCTGTTACAGGCTTCTCACTTCTTTTCTGAACTGATTTCTCTTTTGGTATCTCGTCCTTAGGACTGGGACGAGTCGCTCTGCATACAGTAACCCTCTTCTTTATTCAGGTTATTTGTTATTGCTTTATTAGTACAATTACACATTCTTAATGGTAGTTTCTCTTGCTGATGACTGGGCCAAGTTTCTCTCCATATATAATAAGCCTCTTCCTTATTCGGGCTATTTGTTACTTCTTGCCCACTCCAATTATACAGGCTGTCTTATTTTTTCATCCTTAAAACAAGAGACAAGTTTATTCTCTAATTTAATGATACCCCGGCAGCCTCTTGCTTCTCCTGGTTCCCCGGGACACCTCTCTTTGCCTGGGACCCTGGCGGGGTGAGGATCTCACTCAGGTGTGCTTTCTCGTTCCTCTCTCTCTCTCGCTTAGGATTCCGCTTCCAGGTTCCTTGTCGGGTTACTGTTCTACACTTGCTTGTGGTCGGAAACTTTTCATGCCTCCCGTACCAGCGGCCTTAGCATCGTTCTTTTGCATAATGCCCACTACGCTGCACCTTTGATCAACCCACCACTGGTTACCTCGTTCCTCTTCCTTGCTTCACGATGCTTGTCTCGCATTGACATAACGCCAGGCCTCCAGCGTCTCGTACTGGCATTCTCTGCATTGCTGGAAGTTGCGCGCTCTGAGACTTGCCTTCGCTCCACCTCCACAAGGCGTAATGATGTCAGGGGGCTTCCCCTGCGCACTAGGTTCTCCCTTTTCTTTCCTACTTGTCCCAGTTAAATATCTGTCTCTTGTTAAAGAAACATCTTCCTTTTCTTTCAGAAATGGATTTTGTTTTGCATTGCCGTCAGCCAATAGTAAAGATGTGATGTTACTTGTTCCAACAGGTAGCCCATGTATGCGGCTATGGTAGATGGTCTAGGGAGTTCCTCACAGGAACAGGAGTTCTTGTCCCCAAAGGGGGATTCTCTGCTGGTGAGATCCCACTTGCCTCGACCCGTAGGGAGGGGTCTTCCAGAGCGTGCTCACTTCTCTAGCCTCACAGGAAGGGGGCTCTCCCGTCACAGCGGACATGACAATACTCTTTGTAACCCTTCTTGTAAGACTTTAAAATGTAAACTGCCTTTTATCGGTCTCCAGCAACCCCCGCTTGCCTGGGTCCTGAATCACCTCTGTGCCCTTCTGTGGGAAGTAAGCCAAAGGTTAGGTTCAGATTCCTCCAAAACCATCGAGGGAAGAAATACTGTGTTATGATAACATGGCACAGAAACACAGACAGCAAAATGATGGCGTTTGGTATCTTTAGTTGGTCTTTACTGTTATTCCCTTCTCCCAGTACATCAGCAGAATTGTCTGGTTTTATATCTTAAAACGGAATCACACGACATTCATTACACTATTATCCTGCTAAGCAGGTGCATTACTAAAACAATAGAGAAGAGATATTTTCAAAAAAGTTCTTCAAAAATATAAGTCTTAAAAAATATATACAAAGAAGCTATAAACAGTGCACTGTGACTATGTATTAAAAAAAAAAAACTTTCCTTGGAGGCAGCCTGACCAGGGCCGTGTGAAGGTCCTTTCTGCTGTAGTTTGTTCTTCTACTCCTTCTGGATGGTGATTTGGTAGGCAGGGCAGCAGCAGCAGCCTGTGGTGGGCCCCAAAGTCCTTCTTTGGCTCGGCTGCTTATGCCAGGTGCAGTCCAGCAATCAGCAGCAAAAGTGTGGTTTGAATCCTTTTAATTATTAAAAGTAAATAGTCGCAACACAGTCGGTAGAGTCCAAAGTGATTGCAAATAGGATTACGGGAGGAAGGAAGGCTGCAGGAAACTGTAAAGTGTGGGTATGTTGCCCAATGCACCTGTAATGTCGGTGATAATTCACAGGAAGAAATAAACACTTTAATAACTGGCAGGTTATCCCAAAGACTCACCGGTACCTCTCTTCCTCTCCTTATGACTGCGACCTTCCAGCAGTGGGCAGAATCTGCTTGTTCCAACAGGGGGGACGAATGCGAAAAGCCTCCCAGATACCCCTTCTCCCCACTAGAAAACCAGAGAGGAAAAGAGATCTCAGGGAAACCCTCTGGGGAAGAAAACCCTGTGTCGACGGCTGCGGGAAAGTAGTCTTCAATGCAGCGGAGATTCAGGTGAAGTCTGGAGACTGGTGGTCTTGAAAGAGAAAGGAAATGGTCAGTACTTGTAGGTAGGTGAGAGGTGGAAATGTAAGAGATTATGATTCAGATTACCCTTAAACCGGAGTGGAATGCGAGGAAAGGTGCCAGCCGTAAACTTCTGAGAATCCCTAGGGTAGCATGAAATAGTGAGATTAGAACGAGTAAGAGGACCGGATAGAATCGGGTTGAGACCATGGGAGAATCTTTTACCTGGATAGAAAGAAGGGCGGAGCTTGGAGTTGATTCAGTAGTGAAGGGTTTGGAGCGAACGGGTGCGGTACCCGTGTCGCGTATGTCTGTAGATGTAAAAAGGGAGAAGGTAATTGAGTATGTAGACGTCGGGAAGGTGGAGGATCAGTGTCAAAGTGACGGATCTCGGAGAGTCTGAATGTCGCTTACCGCGTTCCGGAGAGGAACCGGTGAGCCGTTTGGAGTGAGAAAGTGTTGGAGTCCGGGGAGTCGGGAAACAGAGACGTGATACGCTAGGCACTGAAATAGAGATAGGATAAAGATTGTTTAAGATACAGAAAGGTTAGTAATATGCAAGACGTATCAGGAAGATCCTAGATGCGAACTCACGGAGCGTTGTTGAGGAGTAGCAATGCATCCATGCGTCGTTCACAGGAACAGATAAACCTTCTCTCGGGTAGGGGGACGGTACTTCCTGGATACTGAGGCGCGCAACATCTAGACCTGCATCATTAGTTGCGGCGGCCATCTTGCCAGTAAAAATGGCCGACACCCGCCGTCCCAAGGTCCATCGATGCCACAAGGACCAACGCCTTTGGAGAGGCGTGACAACACCACAATAAAGGAACAGTACAAAAACATTCAGTTTCACTGCGCCAAATTCCAAACGATTTCAAGCTTGATTGCAGATATTTTATTCTAATGAGGGCAGAAGTGTTGTATACATTGTAACCGTGTTAAGTGACACCCAATTAATTTGCACCAGTCATACATGTAAAAAACCAAAATCAAGTGCGGGGTCCAAGGAAGCAATTTTACATAGATTCATCATCAATTGTTGGCAATATATATTGGACCGCCATCAGTGTCAACAGATCATCAGAAATAAGACATTCATCAAGATTGAGAAGAAAAACAGAGAGAACATCAGCACAATGTGGGATATGCATATACAAAAGCAAGAAAAATAAGAGAGAAAACAAAGAAAAATTATGAAAACTTAATATGCATCCAGAATTCAAATGAACAAAAGTGGCTGTGTGTCAGGCGGATCACACCAACCCATGCACAGGTCGTCTCACTATACTATATACCTTAAGTCTTCTGATATTCTTTAATATCTCAACAAGAAAAAATCATGAAAAATATTGAAAAGTAATCTTGCTCCTAGTCCTATATTCTATGTCTACAGATTTAGTTAAAGCCCTCCCATCAGACACTTATAAATATTGTCAGAACGGAACTTACCCATTAAAGTAAAGCTCTGCTGAGATGCCACTTTGGCTGTAACAACTGTAAAATAGATATAAAGCAACACTCTTATATATCCACACCTAATTATCTCAGCCCTATAACCAGAATGGAACATCTTCCAAAAAAACAACAACTAAAGATTATTAAAATATACCTCTATATCTTCATGTTTGTGGGATGGTGCATATCTATCCTCCAATAGTCAAGTGCCACGGAAATTGAAACAAACAGCAGCCCCATATTGAAGAAAGCGGTGCACAATTTTCCAAAACGCTGCAGAGCAGTACATAAAAATTAAGTGAAAAACAAACTCATGAACACACAGTTCATCTCTGCACATAGCTTGCAAATGCTAATATTATCAAGCGCACGATCAGCCAAGTGGTCGTGTGCCAATGTTCTTACCTCTTGTGCCTTTCGGCTGTTGGGAAATGTTAACGCTAGGCTGCAGCTGCGTTTCCCCTGCTTACATCAATTAACCTTGTAAACGCTTGCGCTTTACATGCAATGGGAGAACCAGGCATTGGTCTCCGCCACCTTTGTTAAGTCCCTCTGGTACCGAGCCCTCAACTACATTTGTGAACATTAACTAAATACACACTAGTCTCTGCCTCTAGTTGCATACCCAAATGTTATATAGCGATCTATTAAAAGGCTTAAACTTACGGCATGTACAATAGGAGAATCCAACCCCGCTCACGCAATAATGTCTGCTAATTACGTACATGCAATGCTTTGAATCAGCTAAAACACCAGCTAGGCGAGGTTTGTGACGCGACATGCGCTTGGTCGGCGCGCGCCACCAACACATAAACACTTACTCAATACTGGTTCAAAGGGCACATTTTGTCATTTCTACATGAATCATTGCTTGGATTAGTACACAGTTATGTGTACACTTGCGACTGACATTGACAAAGTACCCCAAGGATCCACATATTGTTCATGAGTCAACAGTTAATGATTGAGTACCCATTAAAACAGCTGACACTGTCAGCCAAACAAAAACATACATGTCTATCATAGGAATACTGCAAATTTGTGATCTGAATTTAGACCTGTCTAGACTGTCCGATATTGGCAATTTAACCTTGCTTCAAGCTGTCTCAATTTTACCTCCAAATTACCACATCTCTGAGGCAAGTTGACCTTAGCCATGCCCACAAATGTAATGTCCTTCTTGTTTTCCATTTGATGGGTGTTTTGCCAATGAATGGCAAGCAGATATTTAGCTTCTTGATTGGCAATTGTAGATAGGTGTTCCCTGATTCTGATTTTCAGAGGTCTGATAGTACTGCCAATGTAGTGAAGACCACACACACAGATAATACAATATACAACACATTTTGAGTTGAATTTGTTAAATGTGTTGATGCGGTAGTCACCTAATTATTATTCCTGGGCTGCATATGCCAGGTGCAGCCAGACATTGTTTGCAGATGGGAAGCCCCATGTCTTACTCAAACCCGGGCTGCGCCAGCCAGCAGTGGCCTGGGGAGTCCTTGTGGGCTTCCTGGGACGGGGCCCAACAGCCCTTTATATTTAACTCGGCACTCCCTGTAAAGACTGGTAGGGGGTGTCTGTACTTCCGCTCTCTATATGGTAGAGGAGAGGCACAGAGGACCCCAGCCAAGATTCTCTATTATTGGTACGTGGTCGAGCAATCAAGGCCTAGCTTCTCAGGAGGTGATGCAGGCTGGTTCTTAAGTACAGTGTGGTCCCCGAACCCCCACAAAGGAATGTCCACACACTGGCCCTCATTACAACCCTGGCGTTAAGGGCTTAATGGCGCCGTAAAAGATGGCAGCGCCGTTAACCCCTGATTACGAGGTCCCTTTGCGGGTTGGCGATGTTAACGCCTGCTTTTTGCAGGCGTTAAAAACCAACCCGCAAAGGGACCTTGGTGCTAAGTACGGTGCCGCAATTTGAGGCACCGTACTTAGCGCCTTCCCCATTCCAATTGAGCCCTATGGGGCAAAAATGGGAATGGGGAAGGGCCATGGCGGCATCGGGAATTACCGCCCCGCCAACCTTGGAATGGGACGGTAATTCCCCATTCTGCCATGGCGGAGTCGGTAAGTTACCGACATGGACCATGGTGCTATTAGCACCATGGTCCAACACCAGGGTCGTAATGAGGGCCACTGTATTACTGAAAACACAGTCTTTATATAATTAATATTCAAAGGTATGTACACGATCACAATAACGCATTTTGTACTCGGAAGTCAATAATGATAAATATATACAATTCTAAAGTGGTACCACTAATGTTATCAAATCTCATTAAAGTGCATCAACTGTACGGTTAAAATGTCACATAGATCAAGAACGAGGAAACCAGCAATAGCGATAGGAAGGAACGCAAGATGGTTGAATCAATAGGCAGAACACTGATCCCTACCACTAGGAACAGTTCTGTGTGGAGATCCCCCCACCTGGGCAACCTGTAAATAAAGATATATAGCACAAGTCCAGTCCATATAATGTTCGATAGTCTTACTTCTTCCTATTAAGGTTTTTACCCCCCCGAGGTACCTGGTGGAGTAGAGTTCTCCGACGATGCGCCGACCGATCCTTCTTGAGTGCCTCCCTTTCAGGTGGGAACCACGGATCGTCGAGAGGTGTCGGGGAACTTGGCGTTCGGTGTCGGGGAATCGACGGCCCTTCTTGAGTGCCCTCCTTTTAAGGCTGGAGTCACGGGTCGTCGAACGTCCGACGGTGAACAGGGTGAACTACGGCTGGGAAGTGGCAGCTTCATTCCTAGCGGTGCTCGTCGACGAAAGAGCGTTGGCGTCCTGCAAGGAAGAGGCGTGCGGGGCACCTCGCTGACGATAGTTCTGGACCGCAAAGAGATGATGAAGAACTGTGGCCCAGCAAGGGCGTCAAGTTGTCGTTGTCTCTGCGGTCTGTAGGTGGCGGGAAACCCACCGGTGGATGCTCCTTGGCGCGTCGACGGTCGGGCCTTCTCCAGCGGGAGACAAGCGGATGCCGATGCAGACGAGAGCGTCCGATGATCAATTGAAGTTCTTGGGCAAACGGGAGCACGGCGGCTCCGGTCGGCAATGGCGGTCATCGACAGTGGCGGACAACAGTCCGAGTGCTTCTCCTTGGAGTTCCGCAGCAGTCCCCGTATCGGGTCGGCAGCCTGTCGAAGGTCTGTCTACCAGGGAGCGTTGGCAAAGATCAGCTGTGCACGATGGTCCCTCGTAGCTCGGGAAGAGGGCGCCTTACCAGGTCCTCTCTGGGTCAGTCCTTGGAGCCACAGCAGCTTTTGGATTGTGAAGGAGAGCAACAGCAATTATTCTCGTCCAGCAGGGCTTCAAGGTCAAGCGTCAGTTAATCCAGTTACTCGTCGTAGTGGACTTCAGCTTCTGAACACGATTCCTAGCAGTGAGAGGTCCCCAGATATACTGTTGATCTCCCATTCATTCCGCTGGGTCACACTCAAGCATCCAATCACGACTACGGGCATTCATGCAGGCAGGCAATCAGGCACACAAGGTATTCAGGCCATTCACTTCTCTCCAGACACTCACAACAAGGTATGTGTATTGGGACAAGTACCGAGCCATTCAACACTCCAAGCTGCATTCATACCGGTTTCGGGCAGGGTAGTCTCAGTCATTGTGTCAACCACCAGATACTAGACACCCACAACACAGAATGCATATTCGTCACACACTCTATTCACCCAGGTCCCACCCACAGGAGGTACCCACAACATACATCACCGGGAAGGCTCCAGCTAGTCTAGCTGGGCCTTCACAACAACACCATATATGGCATTTCCACCCAACAACCAGTTAGGGGGAAGGGACAGAGTCAGGGCTTCTCAGGACTTTGGGAAAACAAGGTAATGGGTAATAGAAAGCAAGAGGCCACCGGGGCCATCTTGTTTTCCATCAGGAATCAACTGATCCCAATGGCAGGGCCGGGGTATCCCAAAATGGAGGATACACTGCGCACCTGTCAAATTCAGCATGGAGCTGCCACCAGCCCATACCCTGCTCTGCGGGCCACCCACAGGTGCCCAAAAACATACACTAGGGGCACAGGGTTGTACCTCCACCCATGGGTGCCATAAGGGTATCCCACGGGTCTGTTCACCAAACCAAAAGAAAGAGAGCTGCACCGCCAAGAGTCCCACACGAACTCCTGCGTGGAAAACACAACAGAACACACGATGAAAAGCAGTGAAGGACAAGGATACGGAGGCCCTGTCCCTCCGATGCATTTCCACATCACAGTCGCCCCCCCCCAGACTGAGGTGGAGGGTGCCTAATCTCCCACGGGATAGACACCCTCATCCAGACGGTCAACATACCTTCTGGAAAGGCCATCTGCATTATCGTGACTCTTCCCGGGTCTGTGCTCTATGGTGAAGTCTAGCCCTTGCAGGCTAATGGACCACCTGAGCAGTTTCGGGTTCTCACCATTCATCTGCATAAGCCACTTCAGGGGCTTATGATCTGTTTGGACCTTGAAGGTTGACCCCGTAAGGTAGGGCCTAAATCGCCTAAGGCTCCAAACTATACTAAAACATTCCTTTTCAACAGTAGCCCACCTAAGTTCTCTACCCTTGAGTTGTCTACTGATGAATATGATAGGATGTTCTCTCCCTTTGTCATCTAACTGGGACAAGACAGCTCCAATTCCGGTGTCGCAGGCATCCGTCTGGACGATAAAGGGTCAGCTGTAGTCAGGCGCACACAACACGGGTGCCCGACACAGACTTTCTTTCAAGCCATCAAAGGCCCTCTGACAGTCTTCAGTCCAATTAACCTTCCTAGGCTGTTTGGGTGAAGTCAGAGCTGTCAGTGGTGCAGCTATGGTTCCATAGTCCGCCATGAAATTGCGATAGTACCCGGTGAGGCCCAAAAAGGCTCTCACCTGGGTTTGAGTAGTGGGAGTCTCTCAGTCCTGTACATCCTGTACCTTACTGGGGAGAGGTTGGATTTGACCCCCTCCTACCTCATGACCAAGATACGTGACTTTCCCCTGAGCTATCTGGCACTTGGTGGCCTTGATAGTGAGGTTAGCCCTTTTTAAGGCCTGCAACACTCTACCCAGATGTGTCAAGTGCTCTTCCCAAGTGGAACTGTAGACGGCAATGTCATCTAAATAAGCCACACAAAAGGCTTCCAGCCCACTGGGAGCATGATTGACCAATCTCTGGAAGGTGGCAGGGGCATTCTTTAACCCAAAAGGCATGACCCTAAACTGGTAGAGTCCCTCTGGTGTGGAGAACGCCGTCTTTTCCTTGGCATGGTCTGTCAGAGCTATTTTCCAGTAGCCTGAGGTGAGGTCAAAGGTGCTCACAAATTTGGCAGCACCTATGGTGTCCACGAGCTCATCAGCCCGGGGCAATGGGTGTGCATCAGTTTTGGTGACGGCATTGACTCCTCGGTAGTCCACACAGAACCTCCAATCCTTGGTACCGGCCTGGGAACTTGCCTTGGGGACAAGGACCACGGGACTGGACCAGGGACTGGTTGAGGGTTCAATAACACCCAGATCCAACATCTTGGCGACCTCAGCCTGGATGTGGTTCTTAACCGTATCTGACATTCGGTAGCTCCTGCTCTTGACAGGCACGCTGTCACCAGTGTCAATCTCGTGCTTACACCACGGTGTAAGGCCTGGCGTCAGCGAAAACAGAGAGGCATACTGATGGAGCAAAGTCCTGCAGGCCCTATGCTGCTCAGTTGTCAAATCTGGAGAGAGCTGCACTCCCTCCACTGAGCCATCCTGAGGGTTGCTATGCAGCAAATCAGGAAGGGGCTCACTCTCATCCTCTTCTTGCTCTGAAGCCAGCAAGAGACATGAGACTTCTGCTCGCCTGTGGAACGGCTTGAGCCTATTATCATGGAATACCTGAGGGGCTACCCCTGGGATTCCCATTTCGACCAGATAATTGACCTCGCCCATCTTGGAGACTATCCGGAAGGGTCCAGTCCACTTATCTGCCAATGCCCGAGGCTTGGTAGGCTCCATCACGAGGACCTCCTGTCCCAGAGTCCACTCCACTTGCGATGCTTAAGGTCATGCCAGTATTTGTTCAATTCCTGGCTGGCCTTGTGATTCGCCATTGCTTGACCCATCATCTGTGTCATCCTCCGTCTGAGGCCTAACACATAGTCCCCCACTTGTTTGGCGGGACCGGGAGGGGTGGCTTCCAAACCTTCTCTAATCAAGGCAAGGGGCCCCCTCACGGGATGTCCAAAGAGTAGCTCAAAGGGGCTGAAACCAACACCCTCTTGAGGTACCTCTCTGTAAGCAAACAGCAGGCATGGCAGGAGGAGATCCCATTTCCTCCTTGGGTGCTCTTCCAAAGCACCTAGCATGCCCTTTCGAGTTTTATTAAATCTCTCAACCAGACCATTGGTCTGCGGGTGGTAAGAAGTGGAGAACTTGTAGGTTACCCTGCACTCTTTCCACATGGTTTTCATGTAACTAGACATGAAGTTGGATCCTCGGTCAGAGACAACCTCCTTGGGGAATCCAACGTGGGTGAAAATGCCCAGGAGGGCCCGGGCTACCACCTTGGCAGTAACAGTCCGAAGGGGTATAGCCTCAGGGTACCTGGTGGCATAATCTACCAAAACCAGGATGAACCGATGTCCACCTGACGTGGGAGGGTCAAGGGGACCGACGATGTCGATGCCCACCCTCTGAAACGGTGTGCCAACCACTGGCAATGGCTGCAGTGGGGCAATGACACTGCCTCCAGTCTTGCCAGACAACTGACAAACTGGGCAGGTCCTGCAGTAGGACTCCACTTCTACTCCCATCCGAGGCCAGTAGAAATGGGCAGAGAGCCTCTGCTTAGTCTTCTTGGTACCAAGATAACCAGTCAAGGGCACCTCATGCGCCAACTGCAGTATGAAGGGCCTGTAAACCTGGGGTACCACCAACCTCTTGAGGGCACCAGGTTCAGGCTTAGTGGGCTCACTAACAAGGAGCTCACCCTCCCAATAAATCCGGAAAGTCCTAGGCACTTCGCCTTGTGCCTGGGACAGGGCCTGTTTCCTCAGACCCTCGAGAGAGGGACACTCTCTCTGTCCTTTACAGAAGTCTGCCCTGGAGCGTCCCCCTTCAGCTAAAAAGCATTGAAGATCGGGATGATCCTCCGGGTTGAGAACCTCTCCCACAGGAGAGTCTTCTGGCTCTTCTCCCACAGGAGTTAGAGACAGGGTTTACCACTGGACCCAGCCCGTCCGGAGCATGGATCCCAATGGGTGCTGGAGGAACAGCAGGAAGAGAAGGGGCTCCCTCCACAAAGATGGCCTTCTTGCTCTTCCTTCGTCGTGCCTTAGGCCGCGCCTTCGGCTCGGGTACCTGATTCACAGCCAGACCCGGTGTCACCTGTGACCTAGTGACCGCAGCAGCAGTCATGGGAAGACCATCCATGATCAAGCCCAACTCGACTAGATCGTTACCTAACAGAATGTTAGCAGGGACGTTGTCCTGAACCAGGACAGGAAGCTTTGCTGTCTTGTCTCCAATTACGAGTGTGACTTGGGCTACAGGCGATAATTTGGGAGGCCCACCAGCTAACCTGGTGGTTCTCAGAGGAGCATCTACATAGTCCTCTGGCTTGAGCAGGGTCCTGTCCACCACTGTCAAGCTTGCCCCAGTGTCTCTCAAACCAGTAGAAGGCTGGCCATTCAGGAGGACACTTCTCAAAAATCTACGGGTGTTCTGTGGGATAGTCGCCAGTACTTCCCCGTACTGGTCCCAGGCCCCAAGGGACACTAAGGAAATCTCTACGGGAGCACCAAAAGTGATTCCTGTAGAGGAGGGGAGGGCAGTGGCCTCCACCTCAGACATGGGGTAAGGGTAGGTCAGGCTGACAGCCTGTACTCCGAGTGCCTTACCTTTACACTTGGAGTCACCCCTTTTGTGATCCAGAGCCCCACAGTCCCAACAACTGCCGGGACTGCGGGGTACGGTACTGGAACCACTGGGAGCCTGCTTTGCAGCAGGTGGACCACTACTCTTATTCCCGCCCACAGATGACTTATCCCCACTAGATTTTTGGGTCTTAGGAGAGGAGGGTTTAGGTTTATTCGACTGTGACTGCTTTTGGGACTCCTCAGCTTTCTGAGAGGCCCCTTTTTCTTTGTCCTTGTCCTTCCCACTGGAGTCCTTAGGGGACACCCGGTGGGAGACCCACTTGCCAGCCAACCTAGCCAGCTTAAAGGGATCCAAAATGTTCTGGTCAGCAACATACTGACGCAGCTCCGGTGAACAGGCTTCAGAAAAATGCTCAAAAAACAACAGGTGTGACAATTCAACAAAAGTTTTCACCTTGTAACCATCAATCCACCCCATCATATTCATGTGCGCAGCACTCACCCAGTCGACCCAAGACACATTCTCTCTTTTCTTAAAATCCCTGAACCTTTTAAGGTATTGGGTAGGCGTCTTGCCAAACTTGGCAATCAAAGCAGATTTCCTACACTCATACTGACCCCTTTCTTCCACACTCAGCTTCAGAATACAGTCATATCCAGTTTGAGGCACTCTGCTTAGCAATCACTTAGCCCAATCTCTTTTGTGAACATCATGAATTGCACAAGCCATTTCAAATGCTTCAATCCATTGGAGGATATCAGAACCCTCCGAAAACACACCAACCAAATCCTTCATAAATTTAGTTATTGGGGACGTGACACTCCCACTGGGTTTCGCAAAAGTCTCCACTCGAGCTTTCTCTAGCTGGATTCTCTGACATTCAGTGTCCTTGTCTTTGAGTTCAAGATCCTTATTCTTGAGTTCAACTTGTTGAGCCAGCTCCTCCTTCTTAAGTTCAGCTTCTATTTCCAACTTGCGAAATTCAAATGCCAATTTCATCCTTAATAACTCAAGTTCCAAGGAATTGCTGGGGTTCGGAACAGAGGCAGCAGGAATGGCGGCATTCCCAGAAACAGATTCAGTAGAAACCCCAAGGGGCAGAGTCCTCATTGGTTGCATTTCCCCCCTCATCAAGAGTTTCACCATCGGTCTGGTAGTCCACCAGGGCAGCTATCAGCTCAGCCCTAGACTTATTCACAAAGTCTAACTCCCTGGCTTCACAAGCACTCTGGAGAGCCTCTAAGCTCATCCGAGTCAATTTACCATTCGCAATAGACTCCATTGCTTGTAATGCAGTTATTTTGTACACACCCAAACCTTAATCTAATAAAGTGCAGATATTTTGTAAGTGGCACGGTTATACACTGATTCTTAAAACCATAAGCATCCCACCGCTGCCACCAGTGTAAAGACTGGTAGGGGGTGTCTGTACTTCCGCTCTCTATATGGTAGAGGAGAGGCACAGAGGACCCCAGCCAAGATTCTCTATTATTGGTATGTGGTCGAGCAATCAAGGCCTAGCTTCTCAGGAGGTGATGCAGGCTGGTCCTTAAGTACAGTGTGGTCCCCGAACCCCCACAAAGGAATTTCCACACACTGTATTACTGAAAACACAGTCTTTATATAATTAATATTCAAAGGTATGTACACGATCACAATAACGCACTTTGTACTCGGAAGTCAATAATGATAAATATATACAATTCTAAAGTGGTACCACTAATGTTATCAAATCTCATTAAAGTGCATCAACTGTATGGTTAAAATGTCACACAGATCAACAACGAGGAAACCAGCAATAGCGATAGGAAGGAACGCAAGATGGTTGAAACAATAGGCAGAACACTGACCCCTACCACTAGGCACAGTTCTGTGTGGAGATCCCCCCACCTAGGCAACCTGTAAATAAAGATATATAGCACAAGCCCAGTCCATATAATGTTCGATAGTCTTACTTCTTCCTATTAAGGTTTTTACCCCCCCAATGTACCTGGTGGAGTAGAGTTCTCCGACGATGCGCCGAGCGATCCTTCTTGAGTGCCTCCCTTTCAGGCGGGAGCCACGGATCGTCGAGAGGTGTCGGGGAACTTGGAGTTCGGTGTCGGGGAATCGACGGCCCTTCTTGAGTGCCCTCCCTTTAAGGCGGGAGTCACGGGTGGTCAAACGTCTGACGGTGAACAGGGTGAACTACGGCAGGGAAGTGGCAGCTTCGTTCCTAGTGGTGCTCGTCGACGAAAGAGCGTTGGCATCCTGCAAGGAAGAGGCGTGCGGGACACCTCGGTGACGATAGTTCTGGACCGCAAAGTGATGATGAAGAACTGTGGCCCAGCAAGGGCGTCGAGTTGTCGTTGTCTCTGCGGTCTGTAGGTGGCGGAAAACCCACCGATGGATGCTCCTCGGCGCGTCGACGGTCGGGCCTTCTCCTGCGGGACACAAGCGGATGCCGATGCAGACGAGAGCGTCCGATGATCAATTGAAGTTCTTAGGCAAACGGGAGCACGACGGCTCCGGTCGGCGACGGCGGTCGTCGACAGTGGCGGACAACAGTCCGAGTGCTTCTCCTTGGAGTTCCGCAGCAGTCCCCGTATCGGGTCGGCAGCCTGTCGAAGGTCTGTCTACCAGGGAGCGTTGGCAAAGATCAGCTGTGCACGATGGTCCCTCGTAGCTCGGGAAGAGGGCGCCTTACCAGGTCCTCTCTGGGTCAGTCCTTGGAGGCACAGCAGCTTTCGGATTGTGAAGGAGAGCAACAGCAATTCTTCTCGTCCAGCAGGGCTTCAAGGTCAAGCGTCAGTTAATCCAGTTACTCGTGGTAGTGGACTTCAGCTTCTGAACACGATTCCTAGCAGTGAGAGGTCCCCAGATATACTGTTGATCTCCCATTCATTCCGCTGGGTCACACTCAATCATCCAATCACGACTACGGGCATTCATGCAGGCAGGCAGCCAATCAGGCACACGAGGTATTCAGGCCATTCACTTCTCTCCAGACACTCACAACAAGTTATGTGTATTGGGACAAGTACCGAACCATTCAACACTCCAAGCTGCATTCATACCGGTTTCGGGCAGGGTTGTCTCAGTCATTGTGTCAACCACCAGATACTAGACACCCACAACACAGAATGCATATTCGTCACACACTCTATTCACCCAGGTCCCACCCACAGGAGGTACCCACAACATACATCACCGGGAAGGCTCCAGCTAGTCTGGCCGGGCCTTCACAACAACACCATATATGGCATTTCCACCCAATAACCAGTAAGGGGGAAGGGACAGAGTAGGGGCTTCCCAGGACTTTGGGAAAACAAGGTAATGGGTAATAGAAAGCAAGAGGCCACCGGGGCCATCTTGTTTTCCATCAGGAATCAACTGATCCCAATGGCAACGCCGGGGTATCCCAAAATGGATGATACACCGCGCACCTGTCAAATTCAGCATGGAGCTGCCACCAGCCCATACCCTGCTCTGCGGGCCACCCACAGGTGCCCAAAAACATACACTAGGGGCACAGGGTTGTACCCCCACCCATGGGTGCCATAAGGGTATCCCACGGGTCCGTTCACCAAACCAAAAGAAAGAGAGCTGCACCGCCAGGATTCCCACACAAACTCCTGCGCGGAAAACACGACAGAACACACGATGAAAAGCAGTAAAGGACAAGGATACGGAGGCCCTGTCCCTCCGATGCATTTCCAGCATCACACTCCCCTCCCTCTAACTTTGAGCGCTCCATATGTCAGTAAGAAGCCCGGGAGGCGGTGGTGAAGACAGACACAACCCGCTCGGGGAGCGCTGGGGAGGCAGTGGTGATTTGGGAGCTCCCATCCAGGTTAGCCTCTCAACCCTCCTCAGTGAGGGTTGAAACCAAATGTACCAGGAAACCCACACTTGCAGTCCCAAATGTTTATTTTTCATTTGTTAAAGGATCCCCTTAATAGTGGTCCTTTTACCTTTTTTCCCTATTTTTGTGTTACGCCTACAGGGGGTTACACACACCCCAAGGGTAGTGAGTGTCAGCGGTCTGTTAATAAAGGTATTGTCACGCTTTCACCTCGTCACACCTCTCATACATCTAGGCCAGGCAACATTCATACTGCATCAGTTACTTTGCTCCCAACCTCATTACCCCTTACCCACGTTCGGGGAATGGCACGTGAGCGTGTTTATCCCAGGGGCCGAGCGTTCCGCTCACACAGGCACGAGGATTCCCCATTCGTCCGCTGGCAGCTTCCCTGGCGTCTGCGGGATGCTGCGCGAGGGCGGTCGCTACGGCAATCACTGGGACGAATCCAGCGGTCACGTGGCACAACCCCAGGTCACGTGACACGCCATTCCACTTCACTCGCGGATAATGTGACGCGGGGGCAGTGACTACTTATGCAGTGAACTCCCGCGGCACCGCGCTTCACAACTGTTCACTTCGGAGGACTCTGTACGGCGCTTTGGATACTTTGTTTCACGGCTTCTTGATCACTGACTGTTTTACGGACTTCTAGGATTACGCTCTCTGTCTATACTGCCTGAATTGTTTACTCGACCTCGGATTGTTATTTGGACTGCCTCAGACTTCCCTATCTGGATCTGTCTTTCCTGCCTTCAAGCTCCATCAGTCTTTGTGATTCCAGCTCGCTTTCAGTCACTACAGGCGGGGAGGTTGGGGTTCACGCCCAACCTGCTGTTCCTCCTTTCCCCTCTATCATCGGGGAGAGCCTGCTCACGTGTCATCCTCCACGGAACTACACCAAGCATAGGATATAGGGTCACAACAACCCCTTGTTTAGGTAAGCCCCTGTATACTTATTAAGTCTCTCTTGTGTACTGTGCTCATTTGATTGCTAATCTAAGCTTTCCTTTGCAGCGGTCTTGGGGTTATCAACATTCCGTGGATCTGGGCTTTGAGGACTACCCACCTGTGGCCCCAATGATCGCATAGGGAGTGATCTTGTATTCTCTCTCTGTGGTACTTGGGGACGGAGGTTCCATACACTTCACGACAATCACGATACATGACAGACTGTGAAGCCTTTCTTGTTGTGCAGAGTATGGAGGGCTCCACGGATGACCCCATGGTGGCTATGGTTCAAGCGATCACAGTACTAAGAGCAGACATGGCCGCAGCAACCTAAGCCCTTCATCAACGCCTGGATGCCATTCAGAGCGTCTGCTATCCGTTACCCGCAGACTCAGAATTCGGAGACCCCATACCACCAGCCCCAGTGCCCCAGGCCACGAGACCAGCATCTACCGCCCCTGTGATCCTTTCCTCTCCTTTTCCCCTGGCTGCACCCGAAAGATTTCAGGGAGATCCCAACAAATTCTGCACCTTTATCAACCAGTGCAAGTTACACTTTCTGTGTCGTCCCACTTCCTTCCCAGATTCTACTTCGAAGGCGGCCTTTTTGTTGTCCCACTTGTCTGGTACGGCTGCAACCTGGGCCAATCCCCTTCTTGAGAATGGCAGCCCCGCATTGTATGACTTTGATCTTTTAGTGGCCGAAATGTCACGCATCTTTGACACCCGCCATAAAGTACAATCCCGGGATCTGGAACTGTTGGAATTACACCAGGGTAGAGGAACACTCATTGAATACCTCACGCGATTTAACCAATTGTCTGCTGAGACCTCCTGGCCAGAGAATAAGAAGGCTGTTGTTTTCTATAGGGGGTTAAATAATACCATGAAAGACTCTCTCTCAGTAGTGCCCTCCTTGCCACGTTGTTCCCAGACTTAGTGGATCTGGCTCTTCAAATCGATGCCAGACGTTCAGAACGAAGATCCGAAACTGGCTTTTCTGGCCTCACCTCCTCCATGGCATCCTCTCCCTCTGAGGCTGTTACAGAACCCATGCAAGTCGGAGGACTCCGTAGTCCGTTAACATCCACTGAAAAGGAACGCAGAAGGGTGGACAATGCATGTTATTACTGTGGGTTGGTTGGTCACTTTGTAAAGGAATGTCCCCGCCGCCCAAAACCCAAGGCTCAGGGTTTTCGGGAAGCTCGGTCATAATTCCGGGGATGGGATTGAGCACCCCCTGTCCAGCCCCGGATCCCACACCTGCCTTCGGTACCATCACATCCATTACAGTACAGGCGCTGCTACAACCCACCACTGATGTCACACATCCAGTCACCATTATCATTGACTCCGGTGCTACTGGTAACTATATGGATATCACTCTGGCCCTTTAATTTAACCTTCCACTCATTTCCAAGACACGACCTAAACCAGTTCAATCCATAGACGGGAGCTCCTTGGTCTCCGGCCCTGTCAAACAACAGACAGCCCCTCTTACATTGATCATACAAACCACACATAAGGAGACCATCAGTTTCGACTTAATAACCATGCCACAATATGGTGTCATCCTGGGCATTCCTTGGTTGCGGTTACACAACCCGTTAATCAATTGGAAGACAGGTACCGTGCACTTTGAATCTGATATCTGTCAAGACTTTTGCCCTCGACATCACCTAGTGGGAGTAATCCAGCCCAGGTTCTTAGCTCTGTTGCACAATTGTCCTTAGAGACGCCTCCGTCCTCTGCGACCGAGACACACTTAGTGGGCCTGGTAGCGGGGGCAGCCCCAGAAGCCTATCAGGATTTCCAAGACGTTTTTGATAAAGGCTCATCAGAGGTCCTCCCACCCCATAGGGAATACGACTGTTCCATAGAACTGCTACCAGAGTCCGTGCTTCCCTCAGGGCGTATATATTCCTTATCACCTGTGGAAGAACAGACGCTGAAGTCCTACATAGAAGAATCCTTACGCAAGGGCCATATCCGTCCATCTTCGTCCCCCGCTGCCAGTCCCATCTTCTTTGTACCGAAGAAAGAGGGTGACCTCCGCCCATGTGTCGATTATTGACGCCTGAATGCTATTACCAAAAAGGATCGTTATCCAATACCACTTATCACACCTTTGTTGGATCGCCTCATGCATGCATCAGTGTACACCAAGCTTGACCTTCGGGGTGCGTACAATCTGGTACGCGTGGGAAAAGGGGACGAGTGGAAAACTGCCTTTTGCACTCGTTATGGTCTTTATGAATATCTCGTTATGCCGTTCGGCCTTTGTAACGCACCTGCCACATTTCAACGATTTATGAATGAGATATTTAACGACATTCTGGGCGTTTACATGGTGGTCTATTTAGACAATATCCTCATCTTTTCACGTTCTCAGGAAGAACACGTCTTGCACGTGCGGGAGGTGTTGAGGCGATTGCGCACCTTCTCCCTTTTTGCAAAACTCGAAAAATGCCAATTCCACACTGACAACATTGAGTTCGTAGGGTTCCATATCTCCCCTGATGGCCTCGCTATGAATCATACCAAAGTCAAGGCGGTTTTGGAGTGGCCGGTCCCTACGACCCGTAAAGCATTGCAGTCCTTTCTGGGGTTCGCAAATTTCTATAGAAGGTTCATTTCCGGGTTTTCCTCCATTGCAGCCCCTCTCACTCTCCTCACCAGTCCTCTTGTCCCGTACAAATGGTCTGACGAACAGCAGTTCGCATTTGACGCCCTTAAAGCAGCATTCACCACGGCCCCTGTCCTCCAGCATCCAGATCCCGAATTTTGTATTTGAGGCTGACGCATCCTCTTTCGCTCTAGGGGCGATCTTGTCCCAGAAATGCCCTGCTACCGGACAGCTGCATCCAGTTGCTTTTCATTCTCGGAAATTCACTCCCACGGAATGCCACTATACCGTGACCGAGAAGGAACTCCTGGCTGTTAAGGAGGCTTTCCAGGTTTGGCGCCACCATCTCTTAGGGGCGAAACACTGGGTGACGGTTTTCTCGGATCATCAGAATCTCCGCGACCTGGCATCATTCAAGTGCTTGAATAGCTGTCAAGTCAGGTGGCATTTATTCTTTGATGCATATGACTTCCAGATCACGCATGTCCTGGTTCGGCCCATGGTAAGGCGGATGCCTTGTCCCGTTCTCCTGGTGGGGTTTCATTGCCCACCTACCCCGAGACTCTACTTGACAAGAAACATGTCATTTGTCTTTGTACACCGTCTTTACCCCTCCTGGATAGAGTTCGCACATGGACTACTGCCCACCTGTCTTTACTCCCAGACTGGGACTTAGTGTTGCAGGACGGTCTGCCTTTCTTTCAAAAAAAATTATTCCTGCCTACCACTGACACCCGCAACCTGGCCCTTGAATGGTCTCATGACCTTCCTGTTCATGCACATCCCGGTCAACGAAGAACACTCTCTCTACTACAACGCTGGTGTTGGTGGCCTTCTATGAGACGGGATGTAGAATGCTACGTCAACACCTGCGCTGTTTGTGCCCAATGCAAACATTGGAAAGGACGTCCATTGGGTATTTTGCAACCCTTGCCCATTCCCCCCAGGCCTTGGCATACCTTAACAATGGATTTTGTGATGGACCTTCCAAAGGTGCAGGGTTATGACTCTGTCTGGGTGGTGGTGGACTCGTTCACCAAGATGGCCCGGTTTATTCCGTGCTCGGGCATCCCTTCAGCTCCCACCCTGGCAGGGCTGTTCTTTAGATCCATCGTCTGTCTTTTTGGTTTACCCTCGATTTTGGTATCTGACAGGGGTCCTCAATTTACTTCCCGTTTCTGGCACACTTTGACTAAATTGGTGGGGATTGATTTGCGTTATTCTTCGGCCTATCACCCTGAGACGGACGGGCAGACTGAAAGGGTCAACCAAACCATGGAGCAGTACCTGCGCTGTTTGACGCTTCAGCACCAGCGATCCTGGTTTCATATCTTGCATTTGGCGGAATTCGCATATAACAATGCGGTCCATTCTTCCACTGGTTTTTCCCCCTTCTATGCCATGTACGGTCAGCATCCGAAAGTCTTGCCCATTCCCGATTACTCTCTATCTGGTAATCCAGCCGCCTCTGCCTGCATCCGTGATGTTGCTGCCATCCATGCGCAGACCCTGCTACATCTTAGGGAAGCCCAGGCTTCGATGAAGGCCGCTGCGGATCGTAGACGTTCCGCTGCTCCTTCATTTTCCGTGGGGGATAGGGTTTGGCTCTCTTCCCGTCATCTGCATTTGCAGGGCTGCCGTAAATTGCTGCCCCGATTTGTTGGGCCCTTTGTGGTCTCCCTATTGATCAACCCTGTGGCTTACCGCCTTCAGGTTCCGACTTCGTGGCGGCTTCACCCTGTCTTTCATGTGTCCCTTCTCAAGCCCTGTCCTGCTCCTACCCGCCTTCGCACTCCGGCTGCCCCGGTTTCCCCCTCCTCTCCGGATGTGTTTGAGGTATCTGGTATCCTGGGATCCCGGGTGGTTCGGGGTGGTTTGCAGTACTTGGTGGATTGGTGGCATCGCGCTTCACAACTGTTCACTTCGGAGGACTCTGTACGGCGCTTTGGATACTTTGTTTCACGGCTTCTTGATCACAGACTGTTTTACGGACTTCTTGGATTACGCTCTCTGTCTATACTGCCTGAATTATTTACTCGACCTCGGATTATTTGGACTGCCTCGGACTGCCCTATCTGGATCTGTCTTTCCTGCCTTCAAGCTCCATCAGTCTTTGTGATTCCAGCTCGCTTTCAGTCACTACAGGCGGGGAGGTTGGGGTTCACGCCCAACCTGCTGTTCCTCCTTTCCCCTCTACCATCGGGGAGAGCCTGCTCACGTGTCATCCTCCACGGAACTACACCAAGCATAGGATATAGGGTCACAACAACCCCTTGTTTTGGTAAACCCCTGTATACTTATTAAGTCTCTCTTGTGTACTCACTCATTTGATTGCTAATCTAAGCTTTCCTTTGCAGCGGTCTTGGGGTTATCAACATTCCGTGGATCTGGGCTTTGAGGACTACCCAGCTGTCGCCCCAATGATCGCATAGGGAGTGATCTTGTATTCTCTCTCTGTGGTACTTGGGGACGGAGGTTCCATACTCTTCATGACAATCAAGATACCTGACAGGTATTGATAGGGTGTTTAATAGCATACATTTTGTATTGTGTGGTGTTTTCATAGGCTTGATCATGGCTATAGTTGGTATTCCTCAAAAGTAAGTACTGGCAGAAGGAAGGAGTGTACAGAGGTATTGCTTAGATTAGTTACCAGTGATCCTCCTTATTCCTAATGCTACTCTTCTGCATTGCAGTACTTATAACCAACCTCACCCTCCCAGAGGAGTAGGGCTTGTAATCTTCGGTGAGAAAGGGTTAACTGTGGATTGTGGGTGGAGAAAGGCATTATACCTCCAGGAGTTAGGGGCATGCCGCTTTAGCTGGGAAGGAAGAGGCATGGTGGTTGGGGCGCATAAGCATCTCTGTTGGGTGGCAAAGTGGGGCAATTGCCTGCCCTAATTGCTTTTTCGCCCCCCCCACCCTAATAGCTGCCCTACTCCACCCTGGCAAACATCTATTTTTAGAAGCCCTAAAGGCGTTCCTTCGACCTGCGTTTGGGCAAGCATGTTTACATCTTAATTGTTTACTGAGCCTACTCTGTCTTCTGGCCTTAAGGGGCACATCAGGAATAGATGGGCCATGAATATCATTGGGGAGGGGCCCTCTTTGTTCAAAGCAGGCTTTCCACATGCTGGGATTTACGTCCGAAACATCCCATCACAGTCACAGCTTCAACCACCTAAACATTTACACATAAGAAAATGCACTGCTAATAAAAAATGAATGGTTAAAAAGTAATTGCCAGGCCCCTCTTAAGGTGCAGCTTGCGCACGAGTGTCCCAGACTCCATAATCATGAACATGTTGTCCACCTAAAAGCTCTGGAGGGGCCTGTGAGCAACAAGTACAGCTCATTTAGGAAAATGGTGTTGCGTGCCCAGTAAATACACTAGCAGCCCTGTAGCTGAATGTTGGATCTCCTTTTATTCTGCATGGTGGGCCCTGAAGGAGACCTGATGGGCATTGTTGGTGTGGGAGAGAGAAAGAGGAAATAGGCTCTGTGCATGGGCATATTTCTTCCTTGTGTACAGTTAAATTAAATGCTTTATTTTTCACCTCCCCCCATAATGGACTACTGCTACACTCCTTCATCTTGAAGAAATCCAGGTAGTCAATGTGGTAAACATGAGAAGTGCAGGTTAGGGCCGTCCCATTGAAATCACTAACCATAGAGATATAAACTCAGTCATGTCAGTCTTCCCAACATTTTCGCCCCATCATACATAAAACACTGAAACCACTGTACAGTCATAAAATGGAATCCAGAACAGTAACACCACCTCATCAAGATGAATAACAACACAACTTGAACTCTACCTATTCAGCATAACCCTAAATTTCTATTAGGACTTCTCAGGAGCCACAGCCCAATTCTCCCTTCCCCCAACCTTTCAATCTATAGCACCTTTAAATTACTGGTGTCCACCACGAAGCACTAAAACCAACTAGAAACGCGATGGAGGAACCACTACAACCAAATAGACAAAATGAACTACTAACTACAAATCCGGCTATACAAATCGACAGTTCTGAAAGCCAAGAAAGAATTATTTTCCATGAGCATCTAATCGGCAACAAACCCAAAAAAAGATGTGTTTAGAATCATCAAGGAAATAAAAACCCAACTTTATGCAACAACATCTTGCCCTCGAAAACTCTGTGTGACAGGATCAAGGCCCACCTCAGAGCTAAAAAATAGAATTAATACAACAGGCCATCGACACATCCCACAGGACCGCAAACATATTCCCAGACACCAGCACCCCAACAACCAACACAACACTTGATTGATTTAAGTGAGGAAATCTTTGACAAACTATTAAACGATATCAAGCGACCCATGCCCACGGTGACGCACCCACAAAACACCAACCCTCTATATCTGACTATTAATTAATCTTTCCCTAAACACTGGAATAAAGTAATTGAAATCAGTGTACGTGAAACCTCACCTAAAAGATGAGCCGGGAAATGCAGTGGATCCTACCAACTACAGACCCATATCAAACCCACCATTCCCAGTGAAAATCTTGGAGAACCACGTGTGCAAAGAAATACTCAATAATACAGAAAACAATGGAATACTTGACCAATCTCAGGTCGGTTTCAAACCCACGAGAGGAACAGAATCAGCACTCCTGTCCATATGGAACGCCCTAAATAATAACGAGGGCAACACCCAATCGGTCCTCGTACTACTGGACATTTGAACTGCCGTTTTTACGATCAGGCACACAATACTAATCAAGATACTGGAGGAATCCAGTATTCAATTGCTGAAATCTTTCCTCATCGACTGAACAGAAAGAAACCACATTCCAACATTCACATCGAACACAAAAAATATTACCTGCGGTGTACCACAAGGATCAAGCCTCTCCCCATTCCTCTTCAAAATCTGTATGACCCCCTAATGAAAGTCATTCAAACCCATGGACTGACAGCCTACAAGTACGCAGACGACACCCAAATCATCTTCAAGATATCAAACAAAAACCCAGACAAGGCCCTCGATAAATGCATCACCGACATAAACACCTGGATTGCAGACAACCTCCTCAAACAAAAGCCAACCAAAACAGAAATATTAATCACCCGACAAGAAGACAGTCCAACACAGACATCCCTCACTTCACCTCCGACCATCAGAATCCAACCGGAGAAGTCCACAGTGATAACAAATCTGGGAATCCTCATGGATAACGACCTCACCTTGGAATCACAAGTCAGCTCAATAGTTAAAGAATTGTCTACCTGCTTTGATTAATAAGAGGTATCCTCCATTACCTCAACTTCGCACACAGAACCCTCGCAATCATCTTTTTGGTATCATCAAGGATAGACTAAATGGATTAGGGAAAGGCTGCCCTTGCTCATGTAATTGTGCACACAATTGTTGAATTTCTTTAGTTTCCAGAAAATACCATTTTATTTTAGCTGCTATTTTTTGGTGTAATTATTTGGGGGTTATTAGAAGGCTGCATTTGTCACTTTAGGACTCCCAATCTTTCTCGACCAGAAAGTCTTTCTTTTAGCTTCATTGCTGCGTCACGCTCCCGCTCTTCAGGCTGAATTTAAGAGCAGCATGGGGCGGACGCAGGGTCGATTAGGCTGCCCTTACTTGTGTAATTGTCCACACAATTGTTGAATTATTTTAGTTGCCAGACTTTTAAAAACAACAAATTTAATAAAATTGAAATACCATTTTTTTTAGCTCCTATTTTACGTGTAAAAGTCTGCATTTGTCACTCTAGGACTTCTGATTCTTCTCGACGGAAAGTCTTTCTTTAAGCTTCATTGCTGCGTTCCGCTCCCACTCTTCAGACAGCATTTAAGAGCAGCCTGGAGCAGACATGCCCAGCAGGCGCTCACAATGCGTGCAAAAGGCGAGGCTCGTCTAGGCGCGTCTAGGCGCGTCCGGGCATAAGATGGGCCTTGGGCCCATGCGCTATGTCAAAAAACAGATCAATATGTTATTTTAGATGGACATTTGTTAGAGAGGGGCCTTAGAAAATATTCACGTACCAAACTCCTTGATCTTGCCCCACCTGGCTCTGGGCTGCCAGTTGGAGTTCAGAAGAGGAGCCAGGCCTGTCTGTCCAAATTGATGAATCCCTCTCATAAGGACAAAGCAGGGACTTTGACATCAGAGGAAAGTAGAATGGGGAGTGAAGGGAAAACTGCCCCCACGAGGGCTTTGAAAGGAGTGCTAATTAATGCTAGGTCAGCTGGGGTACATCGTTATGACATCTACAATGTACTGGAGGAAATGTCCCCAGACATTTTGTGTGTGACTGAGACTTGGTTTTCAACCAGCTCTGGCCTGGATGTTTGCCAAATGCTGCCTGAGTCATATGTCATGCTACGCTTGGATAGGCCACGCCTATCCAAGGATACGCTTGGAGGGTGGTGGCCTAGCAGTGATTCACCATGACGCCCTTAAATGTCTGCACATTCCTGTAGAACATTCACTGTCTTCTGAGCTCTTTATGGTAAGAGTACAGGTGACCCCGGTTAGGAAAGATTTCCATTAGCTGCCATTTTCCCCTCGATTTATGGACCCCCCCTCCAAACTTTTAGCTTTTGTTTGGCTAACATAATCTGACTTTTTCCAGGCGGCACTGCCTTCAGCTGCGCTCCTCTGGGCTTTTGCCCATCTGTTACAGGGAAACTGACACGGCTTTCAGGCTGTCAGTACTGGGAAACTATGTTTTTCTTAGTCTTTAACTATGTTTCCATTTCTTGGTAACTTTTTATCTATGTGCCAAGTATCTTACTGTACTGTGCATAGATGTCTTTTGTTTTATGACCCTAGACACCCTCTATGGATTGGTTGGTGATTGTACAAGTGTGCCTAGGACGAACTGGTGTCAGCAGTTAACTTGTATAGTACTTTTACTTCTTTTTAATGAAACATATCGCATTTACCACGTATGGCTCAAGACTGTGGCCAGTGCCGAAAAAGGCCGTGCCAAAAAGTCTTTTGTTCTGTCCTTTGGCCATCTTGTCCCTGTGCCTTCCCCCAGGTCGAGCCTACCTTATTTGAGCATGCAGCCTGCCGCAAAAACTGCAACTTTCGTGGGCTCCTGCATGTCACTTGTGCTAGTGCTTAGGAAGAGGACTGGGACTGTCTGGTCCCAATCCACTCTACTAGTGCCAGTATGTCTGGTATGCCTGAATGACTGGGACCACTTGGACCGTGATTGGTCTATATCACGTCTGGTGTGCATGAAGAGAGCAGATCTTCGATTGATTATCCCAGATTTGATTGCAAAACAAATCTTGGATAAGAGAAGGATGTTACGAACATCCGTCCTGCTCCCCACCGCAAATGCCCTTCGCACACAGCACTCTGCAACACACCGAAATAGCCACATGGGAGACAAGAACTAAAAAGTATTTGGCATGTATTGAAAGTAGGAACCAAACGCCTGGCTGGACTGCTCTGCCACCTCAGGCCAGTTGCATCCTTATATACAGACATGGTGGCTACTCCAGTCCTCATCACTCATGTTACAGTGTTGCCTGCAGGCTGTGTCTGGGCCCATGTAAGGCATGTTGGGGCAAACGAGGGATAAGTGATAAAAGTGTCCAGGTTCTGAGAATAATGTCTTCCTGCGAACGGGGCATTTTAGCCTTGGGGTCTGGTTACAGCTTGTAGCCACGAACAGGGTGTACTTCTTGAGGAGATGATGTCCGTCACGCATTCCACAGCCTTTGTGACCTTGCTGGCGCCAGCCCAACCTCTCCTTGCGCAGGGCCTCAAGAAAGCAGATAAACACATAGATAGATCTCGTAACAAAGGGGCTCCGCATCCATTCCAGGTCGATCACCTGAAGTTCACACCGAATTACAGAAGGAGCCAAGTATCTTGAAATGCTAAAGCAGACCTGTGGAACCGTCAGAGACGTGCTGAAAGGTTTGGCACCCTGAGCCCGCTGTTGTCCCGTCGAACCTCTGTTTTTCCATCAATCATTGAAGGCCTGCAAGGGCACTTCGACCCTTTGGAGTAGTGGGAACAACTACTCTCGGCACCCCCCGATTACCGTTCCAAAGAGCTTCATCGGAAGTGTTTGTGGGCTATCCAGCGAACTGACCAGCTCGAACCTGGGGTATTGCTTAGGAGCGCCGCCGTCCCGAGCTGACACTCGAGAATTAAGGAATCGCCATCCTGTGGTCCTGGAACCTCTCCTGCCAAATTTTGTAGTCCTAGCTCCTCTGTGTCGCGATTTAAGAGAGTGTGCCATGCTGCAAGCATGTGTGGTCCCTGTGTCACCCTGCTGTGGTGACGGTCACTGTAGGAACCTTGCCTGCCTGCCCCCCGTACCCTGAGAGGGGCTGCACTCAACTGTTCTATTTTCTTCATAGAGAGTTGAGAAAAAGCTACTCTCACACCACAGACGATCATCCCGTCCCGCAGCCGCTGAGATCCGGAGCGACGTGCGGTTAGACCTACAAGCGACCGGGCCTAGACTGGCAAAGTTTGGCCTGGACTGTGTTGAGGGTCGGTGAGTACTTGCATCACTTAACGGTGGCCCCCTGGCACAGCCATTGTTCTTTATGCACGAGAATACCCAAAAAAGATACTCACCTTAACTGGGCTAGCCTGTGCTCCCTAGCTATTCCCAAAACCCAAAAGCCGCTCTACCTGCAAGGGTAGACCCTCCACAGATAGGAGGACACTGTTATTCATCACCTCTAGCACCTTCCTGAACTAGTAGAACTCCCTGAAAGGACACACGTTCTCTAATTACGCACGACCGCACGTTTTCAACGCACTACTGTACTTTTGAGCATAAGGCTCCCCACTTCGTAGGGCTGGACTGCTTAAGTTAGGGATCGATTCTGAAGAACTGCATAATATTATATTTGTGTTAACCTACCCTTCTGTTGCAGGTTGTGACTGTGTTTTCGCCTTTACAACATTAGGCGAAACCTAACTGTATATATGTTAAATAGTGAAAGGTGTGTGTGGTAATTGTTTTATATTACTGTGGTTTATTCGTGTTTAATTATTAAGGCCTATAATAAATGCATATGTTTTTTGTATATACACGTGTCTAAGTGTATTCTGTGAAGTTTTACTGTGTGGGCGCATTGTGGGCTTCCGATCACTCTCACCCCTCCTGAGACTTAGTCGTGACCACTTGCTAAGCTACCATGATTGGTCTGGCTTGTCCAGAAGGTTCCCCTGTTCCAGTAAACTAGGGTGGCCTCCTACATGTCTGCCCACTAGGTCAGAGTTTAGAAATCCATCTTAAACCCTAATGTGTCGACTCACTTCCTCCTGATGTATAGAGCACTCTCACTCAGACTTGCACATGTTGTTATTGACTTTTCACAGACAGTTTACTGACTTATAAGCAAGTTTGCCCCCGCCTGGAGAGGAAATGGTGGATAAACTAACGCCAGGAAGCAGGTGCTACCTATAAGCAAGCAGTATCACTTTATCATAAGATGATTGCTGCAGAACAATCGAAATTCTATGCTAACAGGATTACAGAGGCTGCATGCTCTTCTCGGGAGCTGTTTAAAGTTGTGAAAGAACTTTCTTCTTGTCCTTTAAAGTTGACTGTTAATACGCCTGACTCTCAAGCACAACGTGATGCCATTCGTGTTTTCTTTTCTGACACGATCAGTGGTATTCGGCAGGCCATCCTAGACACAAATCTGGTATCTGAGGATGCTGCCTTGATGGTTAGTCATTCTAGGGAGTCTGTTACACCTACTCCAGCTGGTGTTTTCCTGCTGGAACCTATGGATGATGCCACTGTTGTTAGGACTTTGAATATGCTTAAGTCAGCCTCCCCTCTTGATCCGATACCCTTTTATATTTTAAAAGCACTCCCGCTGAAGACCATTTCTATGTTTACAGCAGCTTTGCAACGCTCCTTTTCTTCAGGGCGGATTCCTGCTCCCCTGAAGCATGCAGTGGTTAATCCTCTCCTAAAAAAAAACCCACATTGATCCCACTTTGGTTGACAATTACCGGCCTATATCTTTGTTGCTGGTCCTGATGAAGCGAACACCGAAGAAGCAGGTGAGTGCAGGCGTTCCCATTGTGCCCCCATTTGCCCACCTATTTTCCAAAAAAAAAAAATGAAATGCTCCCAGGCCCCGTGCGCCCTGCAATCCCTGGTTCCCATTGTGCCCCCATTTGCCCACCTATTTTCCCCCCAAAAAAATGCTCCCAGGCCCTGTGCGCCCTGCAATCCCTGGTTCCCATTGTGCCCCCATTTGCCCACCTATTTTCCCAATAAAATGCTCCCAGGCCCCGTGCGCCCTGCAATCCCCGGCGACCATTTCCTGGTCTCCCCTCTCCCTCCCGCCTCCCAACCCGCCCACCGCTTCCCATTGGTGAATCCGATGCTGCCGGCTGGGGTCTAGCAACCCACTCGCCGCCGCCTCCCGCTTCATTTACACCGAAGAAGCAGGTGAGTGCAGGCGTTCCCATTGTGCCCCCATTTGCCCATCTATTTTCCCCAAAAAAAAATGCTCCCAGGCCCCGTGCGCCCTGCAATCCCCGGTTCCCATTGTGCCCCCCATTTGCCCACCTATTTTCCCAAAGAAAATGCTCCCAGGCCCCGTCCGCCCTGCAATCCCCGGCGACCATTGTGCCCCCATTTGCCCACCTATTTTCCCAAAAAACTGCTCCCATGCCCCGTGCGCCCTGCAATCCCCAGCGACCATTTCCTGGTCTCCCCTCTCCCTCCCGCCTCCCAACCCGCCCACCGCTTCCCATTGGTGAATCCGATGCTGCCGGCTGGGGTCTAGCAACCCGCTCGCCGCCGCCTCCCGCTTCATTTACACCGAAGAAGCAGGCGTTCCCATTGTGCCCCCATTTGCCCATCTATTTTCCCCAAAAGAAAATGCTCCCAGGCCCCGTGCGCCCTTCAATCCCCGGTTCCCATTGTGCCCCCATTTGCCCACCTATTTTCCCAAAGAAAATGCTCCCAGGCCCCGTCCGCCCTGCAATCCCCGGCGACCATTGTGCCCCCATTTGCCCACCTATTTTCCCAAAAAACTGCTCCCAGGCCCCGTGCGCCCTGCAATCCCGGGCGACCATTTCCTGGTCTCCCCTCTCCCTCCCGCCTCCCAACCCGCCCACCGAATCCGATGCTGCCGGCTGGGGTCTAGCAACCCGCTCGCCGCCGCCTCCCGCTTCACTTAACACAGAATCGGGTGCGTCTGTGCATGGGCTGCCTCCAGTTGGCCAGCAGTGGCCTCGGCAAGCCCATGCCATCCCCCGAACCGTCCTCTCCTGCGGCTTCCCTCCCTCCTCCCTGCTCACCCCCTGACCCCTATTGGTCCATCGAGGTTTTTAACCCACCTTCCCAGGGCAGCCCCTGCCCTGCAGCCCCTGCGGCTAAGGACCCCGAGGCGAAGGACCGCTATGCGAAGTGTCTGCAGGTGTCCGCAGGGGGGCAAAAGAAGCAAACAGACACCAACTAAACTGTAAGTGTGGCATGGGTGGGGAGTTGAGCAATCACTCAACTCCAGAAAGCCCTCTGCACTCTACCTTACCTCTCCTGAACGCATACTGCCATAGATTCACACCATGCATACCTAGAGATATTTGTCATCCCCAGCCTCACTCCAATATTGGCCTGACTGTAAATGTTGGAATGCATTTCGCACTAACACAATAGTCAATGTCAAATAGCGCCATATCGGTAGAGAAATGTCATGATTAGCCTGCATCACCTTTAAAAAGGTCTGACAATGTTAGCATGTACCACACTTAGCTGGGATTCTCAATTTTGGCTTACGTCACATCTAGATAGAAATGTGAATGTTAGCATGTAACACAACTAGATTGTACCCAATTGCATTTAGGTGTGTACCCAATTGCATCCAGGAGTTGTGACCAATAGCCTCCCTGAGGAAAGTTGAACGTGGAAGTGTACCCAATTGCATTTAGATGTGTACCCAATTCCATTTAGAAGTGTACCCAGTTGCATCTAGGAGTGTACCCAATTGCATTTAGAAGTGTACCCAATTGCACCTAGGAGTGTACCCAATTGCATTTAGATGTGTACCCAATTCCATATAGAAGTGTACCCAGTTGCATCTAGGAGTGTACCCAATTCCATTTAGAAGTGTACCCAGTTGCATCTAGGAGTGTACCCAATTGCATTTAGAAGTGTACCCAATTGCATTTTGAAGTGTACTCAATTGCATTCAGAAGTGTACCCAATTGCATTTAGAAGTGTACCCAATTGCATCTAGGAGTGTACCCAATTGCATTTAGAAGTTATGGCCAATAGCCTCTCTGAGGAAAGTTGAATATAGAAATGTACTCAATTGCATCCAGGAGTTGTGACCAATAGCCTCCCTGAGGAAAGTTGAACGTGGAAGTGTACCCAATTGCATTTAGATGTGTACCCAATTCCATTTAGAAGTGTACCCAATTGCATCTAGGAGTGTACCCAATTGCATTTAGAAGTGTACCCAATTGCATTTAGAAGTTATGACCAATAGCCTCTCTGAGGAAAGTTGAATATAGAATTGTACTCAATTGCATTTAGAAGTTGCGCCCAATAGCCTCTTTGAGAAAGCTGAATTTAGAAGTGTACCCAATTGCATTTAGAAGTTGTGACCAATAGCCTCTCTGAGAAAGTTGAATCTAGAAGTGCACCCAATTGCATTTAGAAGTTGTGACCAATAGCCTCTCTGAGAAAGTTGAATCTAGAAGTGCACCCAATTGCATTTAGAAGTTGCGCCCAATAGCCTCTCTGAGAAAAGTTGAATTTTAGAAGTGTACCCAATGGCATCTAGAAGTTAAAACCAATAGCCTCTCTGAGAAAAGTTGAATTTAGAAGTGTACCTAATAGCATTTAGGAGTGTACCCAATTGCATTTAGAAGTTGTGACCAATAGCCTCTCTGAGAAAAGTTGAATTTTAGAAGTGTACCCAATGGCATCTAGAAGTGATAACCAATAGCCTCTCTGAGAAAAGCTGAATTTAGAAGTGTACCCAATTGCATTTGGGAGTGTACCCAATTGCATTTAGAAGTTGTGACCAATAGCCTCTCTGAGAAAGTTGAATCTAGAAGTGCACCCAATTGCATTTAGAAGTTGCGCCCAATAGCCTCTCTGAGAAAAGTTGAATTTTAGAAGTGTACCCAATGGCATCTAGAAGTTAAAACCAATAGCCTCTCTGAGAAAAGTTGAATTTAGAAGTGTACCTAATAGCATTTAGGAGTGTACCCAATTGCATTTAGAAGTTGTGACCAATAGACTCTCTGAGAAAAGTTGAATTTTAGAAGTGTACCCAATGGCATCTAGAAGTGATAACCAATAGCCTCTCTGAGAAAAGCTGAATTTAGAAGTGTACCCAATTGCATTTGGGAGTGTACCCAATTGCATTTAGAAGTTGTGACCAATAGCCTCTCTGAGAAAAGCTTAACAAAAATGCATAGAACAGACCTGTCCGCACGGAATCGTGTGACGTACATAATATGCTTTGGAATGCAGGGAACATTTGAAAGGGCATACATCATACCACACCCCACGCTTACTCTCTCCTTTACACCACCACTCAACTAGAACACAGAGATACTATGACACCATTCGGTATAACTGTTCTCATATTAACATCTCCCGCTCACTCCACATCACTCTAAGTAAACATTGCTGGTTTCACACTCCCCAGCCAGGCGTTCTCCTCAGGCCTAACGCAGCCACAATCGGTCTGGATAATTCCGGCCAGAGCGAACACATACTCCTGATCTCTCAACCACCACACCTACCGCTAAGAAGCAGCAACCACATGAATTCCAGACCAGCTGCACACATACCTGGTGCGCACACGCACTTTTTGGACTCTCTCTACTGACCGGAACTTCGGTTCCCAAGGGCGTTCAACCTACCAGCGCCTTCAGACCATACCAATGGTATATAAGGCGCTATATAAATGCAAAATAACATAACATAACATAATGGAGGCTGTGATTACTCTGCTTTTTTCTCAGTTCTTGGAAGCAAATAACTATCTGCATTCGTTTCAATCAGGTTTTAGGCCCCTAATGGGGAGAGAATCAGTCATGATCTCACTTTTGGATCATCTTGCGCTTCTTCATGGCCATGTAGGTATCAGAGTGTTGATTTTCCTCAACCTCTCTGCAGCCTTTGATACAGTGGATAATGGCATTCTGTTGGCCCGTTTGGGCCAGATGGGAATTGCAGGGGCTCCACTGGCATGGTTCAATTGGTGTTTTGGTTGGACCCCCCCACGACTGAGCCTCCTGCCAAATCGAAAAACTGCCTCGCTACTATAGGCACGTAGATGTCTGCCAATTGGTTAAAACACACTTCTAATACTACAAGTTTTCGGAAGTTTTTTTAAACTGTTCTTAACCAGCTTCTTCAAAAATATATATTTGCTGAAACCAGTTCGCCCTGTTGCCCCTTATTTAAAGTGCTACCATCTGGCCTCCTTGTTCTATTTCCCCCGTGTTTGCCACCACTTAGATTGATTTGTAGAGAGAGGCCACTGCTGGAGAGGCAAAAGTACGGTGACGATGAATAATGAGAGTTACAGGCAAACAATTTTAAGCATTAATGCTGTGCAGTTTCAGCTCCATTCCCCCATTCCGCAGCGAAGTTTGTCACTCTCCTGAGGATTTGTAAACACTAGCTTCTGGAAGGCGGGAATTTTGTAAATGGCTACTTTGCAAAGTTGCAACATTCGAAGGTACTGAGAGCCTGCCTCGCATCTTAATTTGGACAGCTGGGCCTGGCGAAGTCAGTAGGCCCTTACATCGCGAAGAGCTCTGGTTTCTTGCCTGTATAATGTTCTCATCCTGCAGAGGCACTGGGTGTAGAAATATGTGTTGCAACGGATGGAGCTTGGCGTGCCGGTGCGACGTTACACTACACCGGTCACTTCTCCAAACACCTACCGGAACTGCAAGGATGAAGAGGCTGGAAACTGCTGTGGACTCGCTGCCGTTCCTGGTCAGGTAGGCCCTTTCTTAGCCCTAGCCGTTCTCTGCCTTTAGGAGTTTGTCCCAGCTCCATAGCACACGCGGCTTTGTCGAGTTGCTGAATGTAAGCCGCAAAGACTCTCCAAGATGGTCCCCATCTTGTCTCAGGGTTCTGACATCGTGCTGGGTTCTGAAAAAATCGACCAAGTTAGTACAGTGCAGCCCAGCCCATGCGCTTCTTCTCCCCCTTTAACTCTCCACCTCCTCCTTGTCTGCACTCCCAAACATTCATTTTCTAAGGTCGATTACCGGGCACACCTGTCCCCATTTTGGCCTCTGTTGTTTGCTGGGGGAAAACACCAGCATGAACTCGTATGCGTCTGTTAATTTTGGCGGGCTCTTTGTATAAGCGTGTATATCTGTGCATGTGGTTAATTAAATAACACGTTATAATTCCATAACGTTTCTCAATGGCGCCATTGACTCGATGTGACACCGTGCTGCCATATCAACCAAGTTTCAACGTCCCGGTTCTCATAATTGGCCAAATTAGAAATCCTTGATGGGGTGGTAATGTCTATTCTGACGTATGAATGCCGGACATTTATTTAGCCACCCTTTCGAAAAAAATCTGCACACATTATTTATATGGCACACATTAACAATATGAGAAACTGTGTTGTCTGCCTTTTCCTCACTATGCTGCATTCATGCACAAAAGAATGCGAAGACTGCAAGCCAGAAACGGCAACACATTTTCAATCACTTTTATAAAGTACCTTTAGGAGAAATAAGTATACCAACAGCAAAGTGTTTTTTTGTGGATGCATGTTAAAGGATATGCGTGCTCTGTGAATGTTCCTTTTTAGACAACATTCTTTTGTGATGGTGCTTAAATATGGTGTTCATTTATTTTCTGCAATTTGATTAAGTTGCCTGATTGTCAAACAAAATGTATGTCAGCAACTGGATCCAATTCTATGTCAAGACAGGAGGCTTCATATTATGCATTCATTCTTTACTTTTACGTTAACAATTAAATATGTTTGTTCAACTGAAACAGAACAACAGTAGTCCAAGGGAATAATCCCATTCCAACATGGAGGCTAGGTCATGCCCTGGTGCAACCAATAGGGAGAGGCCCACCCCCATATAAATCCATTCCTCCAATCCCAACTCCTCTTGCTTTGTTGCTGACACCACAAGCTAAATCACTCCTTCCTAGTTGTGTACTTTGTTGCAGTCAGTACTTTCAGTCAGAGTTTTGGATACTTTGCATCATGTTGCTTTGTATCATGTTGTTAGCTTCTAAGAGCTTAATTAGTATTGGTGTGTAACATGGGCACTTGAGTTTATTCCTTCAGGTTAAGGTTGCTTAAATAGTGTTTACTGTTGAAATATCTTTGCCGTGTGCAACCGTCGCATTATTTTTACTTTACTAAGTGTTAGGCAGAAACCTGTGCAGTTCTGTTAGGGACCACTGCAAAAGGCTTAGGACTACAGGTGTTGGCAGTAAACCCAATTGGTAGCAGTCTGTACCACCCAGATTTACCTGGTAGCTGTGGCTGAGCAGCCAGACCTCTCTCAATAAGAGTTTGTATATAGAGTATACAAGATAGGTACCAAAACACAGTAGCACAAGCAAACACTGACCAGAGCTTGGGTATACAAGTATATAATTATTTATTTAAAAACACACTTTGTAATATACACTAACACTAATATGGCAAGCAAGTTCAAACACAGTCACTATTAATATATATACATCCCTGATTACTTATTGAACAAGTCTTAGTTAAAACACCACTTATTTTCAGACAGAGGTGAGCGCTTAACCTAAGATGGCACTCCAATAAGTTAGTTAAAAAGGGAGGGAAAAAGGCAGAATTGGAAAAATACACAATACCAACACTTTAAGAGAACCAGAGCATGTCAGAAAAGGCAGAGTCTACTGAGGAGCAAGAAAGTCATAGGCCAGGCCCACTCTTGGAGAGAGCAAGGCGGAATGTGTCCAAGATCACACAGTTGAATAGTACTTTAAAGAGTCTTTGCAGATAGTTCGAAAAGGGTTGGATCAAGACAGGAAAAGTTAGTTTGCAGGTCCCAAGTCACCCCAGGATAGAAAGTCAAGGATTTACGGGACACCTTGAACAGTCTGTTGCAAGGGAGACCAGGCGGGACACAGTACCTGAAATGGTGAGGAAGCTCCAGCGGGGGCAGTTGTTCCTGACAGCGGGTGCAAGTCGGTGCTTCGTCCAGGGGAAGAGGAGATCTCAACGTGGAGGAAAGCTGGAGGTTGTTGCACTGCCAGGGAAGAAACCAGCCGCAGAGTTTCCCGGTTAAAAGGTACTACCCTTTTATTCGCGGTAGTGGTGAAGCGTGGCTATCCGGCCGCAGGGGTGCTTGGCACGGGCGATTCGACCACGAGACGATCCAGGAAGGCAAAAAAGAGGGCGAACTGGTTATCCCCATAGTTCAGAGGAAGAAGACTCTCCGGGATGAAGATCTTCTCTGTCGTTGGGAAGTAGTGAGACGGTTCAGCAGGGCTCCACCGGTGGTGTCGTCGTTGCAGGTCGGCTCAGCTTCTCCTTCTTCGGATTCTTTAGTCCTGTGGTGACTTCTGAAGTTCCAGTCCCCAAAGCCCTCCTTTTATGCAGAAAACCCCCATTCATCAGTTCTAGCTGTCACTCAAACATGCTAAGTGGTGAGCGGGGGCGGCTCACCACTGGGCTAATCACACAAGAGTGCGACTTGAGTTGCCAAGGCAACTCAGTCCAGAGTGCCTAAACCCCCCTCCCACACATCCTGTAGACCCAGACAGAGTGGCAACACTTTTGCAGGCTTCTGTGTAGAAGCCTGCCAAAAAGTGGAACAAAGGGCTCGACTTGGGTTGGAGTTACAGAGGCGAATACAGACGCCATTTTGGCATCGAGTTCTGGCAAAAAATCCCAACCGGTGAATTAATATTAATTTAATAAACCGGCGGTATGTTTGAGGCTATGCTAAAAAGTGGTAGCCTCGAACAATTGGAAAATCCCATAGAAATATATTTGCGGTCGAATTTAAAAAGTAGTATCCACTGCCACCAGCCAAAACTCGAGCAGGGGGGACTGGACAGTGCCCCCTCGAACAACAGACCCAGGGGCAATCGAATTGCCCCTACCAGTGCGTCCACAATATGATGGTTTGTACTGGTTCTGTTCACAATTTAGGACTAGTAAAGCCAATGGTGACTTTACATGCCCTGGGAGACAGTAGTCAGTCCCAGGGTGCGGAGTCTATGTTTGGGGGTCACTATGACACCCCTGTGTTACTGCACAGAGGGTGCTGTGTAACACACATACCAAAAACACATGAAGCCCTATGGTGTAAAAGACCCCATAGCCCATAAAACACATTACAAAGTCAAAGGATACCAAATCATGTCTAAGAGTGGGAGAAAAAGAGTCTCACTCTTAGCAGGAGAAAAAAATAAACCTCAAAAATCCAGCAAAGCTGCTGGGGGACTCACTAGGTTTGGGAAATTTAGCCTGAACAGAGAATTCTCCCTAACAGTAAGCAGCGGTCACACACGGTGTGAGCTCTGCCTCAGAGTGGAACACATTTGCAATTCTTTCAAGCCTGACGCACGCAGGCCTTTTGTATGCACAAGGGGGTCGGGGTGTCCCTTGTTTCGGGAAGCTTTCCCGAAGTCAGAGGCCCCCCCACACGCCACATGACGAACACCTGCTCGGCTGCAGGCTTTGCCTGCCCATGACTTGGCAAGGCGTTTTCCCTCCTTGCTGCTCTTAAGCAGCTATATATTTATATACATATACTTCGCATGCTCAGCGTTTTACTCGCCCCGCCCCCCAGACTAAGGGACAGGAGGATTTAATCCACTCCTGGATGAATCTCATACCTCTAGACAATGACATACATCCTAGAGAGACCATCAGCATTTTGGTGGTGACACCCTGACCTATGTTCTATTGTCAAATCAAAGGTTTTCCTTTGTAAGCTATATGACCTACAAACCCTTTGAGGAACATCAGTCTTTTTAACTATAGAGGATCTGGTTGACCAGTCCCTCAGAAGTTGGTACAACCTCTGAACCTGTGATAGGCTTTTTCAAGGGGTTCTTATAAAGGATTGCCTTAGATCTAGAGGGGCATCCAGAGTTCCTCATCACTTCTCTGTTGGGAGAAGGTTGGGTTTTGGGCCTCTTGGTTGGAGGGGATGGAGATAAGCAAGGTACATGCTTGTCCTTCCTCTTAGATCTATCCTTACCTACTTTAGGAGTTTTACTCCCAAGATTAGGATTTGAGTTGGAGTCTTCAGTAGAAGGTCCAACAGACTGAAGGTTTTTGGCCTTAGACTTTTCTTTCCTGGTTTTCCACCAGCACTGAGAATTACCAGTTCCCTTAGGCCTAGTTAGGGGTCCAGTTGGTCTACCCACCTCTTCCTCAGAAGCAGGGGGAGTTACAGACTCTAAAACTGGGGGAATAATGATGGAGCTTGGTTCGGGCTCCCATTTCCCTAACATTTTAACCTGAAATTTGCCTGGGTCAGAGGTCAACTTACCAACACCAGGGCTTGTAGTGGGGTTCTCAGTAGAGGTTCCCACAGGCTTAGAGTGGTTCCTTAAGGTGGCCTCCCTAGCCAATTTGGTTTGGTTCTGGGTCTCCATACTGGGAGGCCTGGGGGTACTGGATACTACTCCTAGAGTTCTTAGATCATTCCCCAACAGGACTCTCCCAGGCACCTCAGTTTGAACACTGACAGGAATCATCACTGTCATGTTGTTACACTGTATGAGGGCTGGTAGAATTGGAACCCTTTGGACAGGCCTCCTGACATCTTAGTGGGACCTTTGGGTGCCTTAGCAACATCCTCAGGCCTGAAAAAGCTTTCATCCACTACTATTCTGCTGGCCCCAGAGTCTCACCTGGCAGGAGTATCCTGGCCATTGACAAGAACACTGTCCACATAATGAACTTTAGAGTTTTCTGGTATGGAGTTGTACACACTCCTATTCTGATCACTAACCAGACCCATGGACTCTACTGTTACACTTGCTTGAAAACCCAAAGGTTCTTCAGCAAAGACTTCAAAGTGAGCACTAGCCATTTGGACTTCCTCCTCAGGAGTGAAGGCTAAGGAGACTGTGCTGATCCCTGCAGGTGTACCCTTACACCTGGGATCTCCTTTGATATGGTCAGTTGCCTTACAGACATAGCATACTCCAAATGCTCTCTGAAAGGGTGGCTTGTTCTGACCTCCTTCTCGTTGGTGACTAGAAGGTACACTAGCCTGTTGTGGTTTACCCTGGGACTTACCCTGGTTATTTTGTTGTTTGGGGCCCTCTTTGGTTTGGGAGGTATTAGAAATCTCTTGGTTCCCTTTTGGTGGCTGCTTTCCCTCATCCTTTTTCTGAGTGACCCCTGAATCCTTGTGAGTAGCCCTGTTGGCAATCCACAAGTCAGCAGCCTTAGCTAGCTTCCTGGAACCAAATTCCTTTGAATCAGCCAAGTGCTGTATGAGCTCGGGAGAGCAGGCATCATAAATTGACTCCAACAGAACAAGATTTCTCATTCCTTCACAGGTGTTCACCTTGTAACCCTTAATCTATCCCTCTAAGTTTTTCAAACTTTCACTTACCCAGGTAGCCCAAGGGGTACCATCATTCTTTTTGAGGGTCGTAAACCTCTTAAGGTACTGGGAAGCGGTCTTCCCAAATCTAGCTATTAAAGCTAGCTTCACACATTCATAATCCTTTCTATCCTCCTCCCCCAACTCCATTACCACATCAGTTGCAACAGGGGGGAGCCTAGAGAACAACCAGGAAAGCAACTCATTTCCTGTGATGTTCTGGAACCCATGATTATACTCAAACAGACTCAACCAATCAAACACATCCAACTTAGGCTCATACATACCCACATGCTCTTTAGGCATCCGGGGTCTTTTGGGACTGGAACTCCTAGAGGATCCAGAGAGAGAAGCATTTTCAACAGACAATTTCTTCATCTTTAGCTCATGCTTGAGCTCCATTTCTCTGAGCCTTAGTTCTTGATTCAGTTCTTGGTGTCTTTGTTCTGCTTGAGTATTAAGTCTCTTAAACTCCAATTCAAGTTTCATTTTCTCTAGTTCCAGATATTGATGACTAAATGTGGTAGTGGTGAAGCGTGGATATCCGGCTGCAGGGGTGCTTGGCACGGGCGATTCGACCACGAGACGATCCAGGAAGACGAAAAAGAGGGCAAACTGGTTATCCCCACCAGTTCAGAGGAAGAAGACTCTCCGGGATGAAGATCTTCTCTGTCGTTGGGAAGTGGTGAGGCGGTTCAGCAGGGATCCACCGGTGGTGTCGTCGTTGCAGGTCGGCTCAGCTTCTCCCTCTTCGAATTCTTTGGTCCTGTGGTGACCTCTGAAGTTCCAGTCCTCAAAGCCCTGCTTTTATGCAGAAAACCCCCATTCATCAGTCCTAGCTGTCACTCAAACATGCTAAGTGGTGAGCCGGGCGGCTCACCACTGGGCCAATCACACAAGAGTGCGACTTGAGTTGCCGAGGCAGCTCAGTCCAGGGTGCCTAAACCCCCCTCCCACACATCCTGTAGACCCAGACAGAGTGGCACCACTTTTGGAGGCTTCTGTGGAGAAGCCCGCCAAAAAGTGGAACAAAGGGCTCGACTTGGGTTGGAGTTACAGAGGCGAATACAGACGCCATTTTGGCATCGAGTTCTGGCAAAAAATCCCAACCGGTGAATTAATATTAATTTAATAAACCGGCGGTAAATTTGAGGCTATGCTAAAAAGTGGTAGCCTCGAACAATGGGAAAATCCCATAGGAATATATTCGCGGTCGAATATAAATAGTAGTATCCACTGCCACCAGCCAAAACTCGATCAGGGGGGACTGGACAGTGCCCCCTCGAACAACAGACCCAGGGGCAATCGAATTGCCCCTACCAGTGCGTCCACAATATGATGGTTTGTACTGGTTCTGTTCACAATTTAGGACTAGTAAAGCCAATGGTGACTTTACATGCCCTGGGAGACAGTAGTCAGTGCCAGGGTGCGAAGTCTATGTTTGGGGGTCACTATGACACCCCTGTGTTACTGCACGGAGGTTGCTGTGTAACACACATACCAAAAACACATGAAGCCCTATGGAGTAAAAGACCCCATAGCCCATAAAACACATTACAAAGTCAAAGTATACCAAATCATGTCTAAGAGTGGGAGAAAAAGAGTCTAACTCTTAGCAGGAGAAATAAATAAACCCCAAAAATCCAGCAAAGCTGCTGGGGGACTCACTAGGTTTAGGAAATTAGTCTTAACAGAGAATTCTCCCTAACAGTAAGCAGCGGTCGCACACGGTGTGAGATCTGCCTCAGAGTGGAACACATTTGCAATTCTTTCAAGCCTGACGCACGCAGGCCTTTTGTATGCACAAGGGGGTCGGGGTGTCCCTTGTTTCGGGAAGCTTTCCCGAAGTCAGAGGCCCCCCCACACGCCACATGAGGAACACCTGCTCGGCTGCAGGCTTTGCCTGCCCATGACTTGGCAAGGCGTTTTCCCTCCTTGCTGCTCTTAAGCAGCTATATATTTATATACATATACTTCGCATGCTCAGCGTTTTGTTCGAGGCGTTTCCCTCACTCGCTGCTCTTAAGCAGCTACTGTAATTTCGTTTGCTCTGCGTTTTTGTCCCTCATTGTCAGCAAGTGCTGTATTGAGCAGTAGTTATCTGCATTAACCCGTACCTGCTAGCCTGAGCTGCACATTTTTCCTGTCACAAGTGTTTTCTTTGTTTTTCAATAGGATTCATTTATTTTGATTCATTGCATATTATACTGATTGGGTCATGGCTAATAAAGGGCCTGAGGGTCCCTCTTCAGCCGATGCCAGTACCCAGGTGAGACCTTCCTAAGAAAAAGTGAGAGGTTGGGGGATGAGGCTGTTAGCAGGGCTTCAGGGGAGTTGTCCATTGCTGGCCAGCCTTCACAAATGTCCGTAGACTCTGCCCTTCAGGATCTAAATTCTACGCTGGTCTCTGCCTTTGATAGGCTTATAAATAAAATCTCTGAGTATCACCCTTCCTCTGAGGAGAACTCTGAGAGGCCAGTACATGTTCCCCGTAAGTGTGCCAAGAAGTCTAAGCCTTTACAAGGACAACTCAGTCCGTCTAGCTCTCCGGGTCAGGTTTCCCCGCCGGGAAGGGGTCTAAAGCGTAAATTGGAGAGTTCCCAACAGTCCCAGTCAGTCCCTGCTTGGCCAGATAATTCACAGCTTCCTGCAAATGCCCATCCGGCCACTATATCGTCTGAGGACAGTTCAGAGGATTCAGACTCTCCTCCAAAAAGACGGACGAAAAAGGGATACCCAGTAGTTCTATCTCAGGGCCCATTATTGTATTTGGGGGGTTCCATTCTTTGACCCGTCCCTCCTTCAGCATCCAAGGTCAGCAGAATGGCACCCCTCGGGCGCCCCTTACCCAAAGAGGACAGGAATAAATTACGTTCCGAGTGTCCCAGACCAGTGGTCCAAGACAAAGTCCATGGTCTCCTTTTTGTCCCAAAAGGGGAAAGACCCCAAGAAGGACGTTGATAAAGCCTGGAGGAGCTGCCAGGACAAGTTGTTGGACGTCTTCGGGCCTGTGATTCAGATATTTGAATTGACAGAAGAGTCTGCGCTTTCCAATTCCCCTGTTGACATGCCCCTCCGGGGCTGGATTCAGAGGACGGTTTGCTAAGGAGCGGCGAAGCGCAAGTCCCTCCTTATGTGCCTTGACTCCAAGCTAGTCGATATGGCGGAAGGGGAAGCAGGGCCTAAGGCCCAGGGTAATTTGTTTGGTGATCGATTCACGAAGGATTTCTAAGCCTATGTGCACACTTTCACTGCTCTGGATAAGGCTCAGGTTAACATAAAGAAGGTTTTTGGCCCAAAAGTTTTGACAGGGCCAGAAGAGGTAGAGCCCGCTCCTCTGGCTGTTTCCCTCACGGCTCTACCCATCCCCGACAGTATGCATCTAGAGGGGTTCACAATTCCTCATCTGCTCAGGGAGCCCAGGCTGAGTACTACCCCGAGAGGGGGTTCTACTGGAGAGGACGTGCCAGCAGAGGTGCTGGTAGAGCAAGGACAGCTCCAGGTAATGCCACATGTTTTAAATATTTTTTCACTCAAAAGTTTAGGGGCCAGGTTTTTCCCCAGTGGGAGTCGCTAACATCCGATCCTTGGGTGTTGCAAACGGTGAGGGGTTTTCACATAGACTTTTATTCCCCCCCCCCGTCAGCTGTCTTTTCTCCTTCCGTTTGTATTCGATGAAGACCAGCAGAACCTAATAGATGCAGAAGTCCGGGACCTCATTTTCAAGGGGGCAGTAGTCCCAGCTTCTTTCAGAGCCTCCCAGTTCCTAAGCACAATATTTCTGGTTCTGAAGCCCGAGAAGGGTTTTCGCCGAGTCATAAACTTGCTAGCCCTCCACTCATTTGTAGTATATCACCACTTCAAGATGGAGGGAATTCATCTCCTTGCGGACACCCTTCTCCCGGCAGATTGGATGGTCAAGATAGACCTCAAAGATGCGTACTTGGTAGTGCCAGTCTTTCCTTCCCGCCAAGAGTTTCTGCAGTTCCAATGGGGGTCTCGCACTTGGCAGTTTGCCTCCCTTCCGTTTGTCCTCTCGTCAGCCCCCTGGTGCTTCACCAAACTAATGAAGCCGGTGATGGCTCACCTCAGGTCCATAGGGATTTGCATAATAATTCAGCTGGACGACATGCTTCTTCTGGCTCAGAGTTTTCAGATTCTTCAGACTCATCTGGGTTTGACAATTTCTCTGTTGCAAACATTAGGTTTTGTGATAAATGCGAAGAAGTCCATATTCCAGCCTACACAATGTATCCAATTTCTGGGCTTCAATATAGATTCCAGGCAGTGCATCCTCCTTCTTCCAGACTGCAGGTTTTCCAAAATACAGAAGGAAATCTGCTTCTCCAGCATGGGGTCTGGCATGGATTCACATGCTCATGAATATTCCCTGTTGTCAGGCTGGGAATCCTCGGTAAAGAAAAAAGCAGTCTCAGTTTTGTTTCTGATCTGTCTTTCTTAGTAGTAACCAATCACTGATCTCTGGGTCACTGCCCCCAGCCAATGACTGCCCTCTCCCTAAGCCCCTCCCCTGGCAGCCATCCTCAGATTTTTACCACACGTTCAAGTGTTGGGAGTCCTTGTGCTTAGCTCTCGAGCTTTTACTGCGTCTTCATGCTTTTTCAGGAGATTTTCTCATTTTTTCAGTTTAATCGAGCCTCAAGCTCCACCGTTTCCACTTCCGATAACGGGGACCCGTTTCGGAATTCTTCTACGCCCTCAAGGGTGAAGTTTTCGTCGAGTTACGCTTCTTGGAGGTTCCAGAAGATCTGAGGCCTACCTCAACGGACATGGCCCAGGACAAGGGAAGCTCGACTCCCGGATCCAAGCTGTTCAGGAGCTGCCTGGGATGCGGATTGCAAAATGTTTTCAAGGAGGACGAGCATTTGAGATGTCTCTACTGCCTTCATGAGGACAAGACGCACGTGGAAAAGGACTGTGCGTTCTGCAAGAACCTGTCGGAACGGACCAAGCAAGATCATCGTTCCCGCCTCGCCGCCTGGCTGGAAAAGGGCACAGCAGGTTAGAAGGCGAAGAAAAAGTCTGAGCAGTCTTCTAAGTCCTGTGAGGGTGCCCCAGCGACAGGGGCCCAACAGAAGGCCAAGCACCGCGAGTCCGTGGGCACCGGGAGCAACGAAAGGTCAGGCTCTTCGGCTGCCAAGCAGGGTGCGACTTCCCCGGGATGATCAACCGCGAGTCAGCGCTCTGGTTCGGGGAAGAGGAAGTCCGAGAACCCGGGTAAGCTTCTGGAGAGGCCCCAGTCGATCTCGAAGGGAGCCGAGGGGGAGAGAGGCGATCACCCTCCCCCCAAAGCGAAGGCCCAGGACGCACCTAAGGTGGTGAGGGCCTTGATCCACCCGGCAAAGGCTTCTATCGAGGTAGTCGCAGCGGCCCTGGCAAAGCCGGAAGAGACTATGCCAGTGGAGGCGGCCTTGGGGCCCAGAGTTTCCCTGCCAGCGCGGAGGGTATCCTCTTTCCAGCCCATCGTTAAGACCCCTGTGAAGACCTCGGTGGAAAAAGAGGGGGGGGCGGTGGCCATTACGGACTCGGATTCAGCCTCCGAGGAGGATCTGGTGGAAACTGTGAAAGGCCTCAACGAGAGGTTCGAAAGCCTCAACGAGAGGTTCGAGAAGGTTCGATCCCAGGGGAAGGATCCTGCTGATGTGATCGAAGATAGCGACAATGGCGACGACGAGGGCCCAGTGGAGCAGCCATCCCGCCCGTCGCAGCCATTGCCCGAGGCCCAGGATAGCTCGGCGGCTATTTTGTTGGCGATCCAATCCTTATGTACTGAGATAAGGACGAGGTTCCCACAGACCCCGACGGGGGATCCAGAACCTGGACTGTCGGGAAGCCCTCCGAACAAGCAGAGGAGAGTCCACCCCGCACCGCCCTTTGTACCCACAAGGCCTGTGGACCCCTCATCCCCCTCGCCGGACACTCGGGATGATACGGCGACGGATACAGTGATGGGAACGGACGACGACGGTGGCGATGATACAACGGACATTCCTTCAACACCCCCCCCTCGGGCCTCTCCGCCTCGACGAAATTGGCTCTTTCCACGCCATGATAGCCAGGGCATCCAAGCTCTTCCAGCTCTGCCCTGAGGAACAGAAAAAGGAAGGCTTTCTTTACCAACGACGGGAGGCCAAGAGAAAGATGGTCCTCGCGGTACCGTTGCTCGACGACATCTGGGACGAAGGGCTGGCTATCCTGAAGAACCCTTCCACGACACCCGGCAAAAGGGACAGGTACGAGAAGAAGTACCGGGAACCCGACGCCGCCCCCTTGTGCCTCAGGGCCCAGCCTACACCGGATTCGGTCGTCTCGGCAGCGGCCAAGAAGAAAGCGGCGGGTGCGGCGGCTTCAACTTCCACTTCCCCGCCGGACAGCTAGGGCAAGAAGTTGGACTCCATGGGACGATGAGTCATCTCGTCGGCGGCGACGACGATTAAGGCGGCCAATGCCTTAGCGATTGTGGCCCGTTACGACAGGGAGCTCTGGTTCAAGATAGCTCCCCTGCTAGACTTCCTACCGGACGACAAGAGGGCGGAGTCCCTACAGATTCTGCAGGAAGGTGAGGTGGCGTTGGATCACGCCATAACGGTGGCAACGGACATTGCCGATACCGGATTTCGCCAGCTGGGCAACGGGTTTGCCTTCGACGACAAGGATGGCTCAAGGCTACGTCCAGACCAGAGTGTTGGATATGCCGTTCGACGGTAACAACCTGTTTGGGAAGACGGTGGATGAGTCCCTTCAGGCCATCAAGACCGACACAGAGACAGCCCGAGCCCTAGGAGTCCTTCAGCAATGGCAGCCCTTTCGGAGCTCCGTAGGCAGACAGGGAGCCTCCAAGGGATCCAGCGGTGGCTCTTCTACGTACTGCCAGGCGGCCCGCTCCTCGTCCCAGGAGGCCTACAGAGGTCGCGGCAAGCAAGGAGGGTCACGCCGCCGTCGTCAAGGAGGCCAAGGCTGCAAGGCCTCTTCCAAGCAGGACTGAACCGGCCGTAGCGTCGGGCCCCCACCGAAGCACCCCAGTGGGAGGCCGGCTGACGAAGTTCATCAGCATGTGGGAGTCCATCTCCACTGACCGTTGGGTGCTGGACACCCTGGCCCGCGGACACTCGCTAGAATTTCAAAAGAAGTGTCCTCGCAGTCCTCCCGTGGCCAGGAAGGAGAATCACGTCCCTCAACTGCTGTTGGAGGTAAGGGCGATGCTCAAAAAAGGTGCCATCGAGCTCGTCCCCAAGAGGCTCCTGGGCTCCGGAGTATACTCAAGGTACTTCCTCGTCAGAAAGAAGACAGGCTGTTGGCGCCCCATCCTGGACCTGCGTCGGTTAAACAAGTACATCAAGGCACAGAAATTCAGGATGGTCACCCTCCAGCACGTGCTGGGACAGCTGGAGGAGGGCGACTTCCTATCGTCGTTGGACCTGGAGGATGCTTACTTCCACATCCCCATTCTAAAAGGACACAGAAAGTTCCTCAGATTCGTAGTCCAGGGGCGTCACTACCAATTCAGAGCCCTGCCGTTCGGATTAAAGTCGGCACCCAGGGTGTTCACCAAGTGCCTCGCACCAGTGGCGGCGCGGCTGTGCCTGCAGGGGATCCACGTCTACCGCTACCTGGACGACTGGCTAATCCGTGCAAGGTCAAGAGAACTCGTAGTCAAACACACAGCGAGGACCGTCCGCCTGCTCACGGAACTGGGATTCGCCATCAACTACCCCAAATGCCACCTGGTTCCGTCACAGGTGGCACTGTTTCTGGGAGTGAAGCTCGATACAGTGGAGCGATTGGCATCTCCATCAGAAGAAAGGACAAAGGCCATTTTGGGCAAGGTGCAGCGCCTGTTAGCCACGGCTGTGGCCAGAGTGAGTTCCATCAAGTCCCTCCTCGGGATGATGTCCTCATGCATCTACCTTGTGCCCCTTTGCAGACTTCGGATGCGTCCGCTACAAGAGTTCCTCGACGCCTGCTGGATTCAAGCGGCAGGCAGCTTCGAAGACAGGATCCAGCTCGACGAAGAGTTCCGTCGGGTGATTCTATGGTGGGGTACCCGTGCGCACCTCATGGCAGGCACAGACTTTAAGACCCCGGCGTATCAGGAGACGGTGACGACGGACGCCTCCCTGGAGGGATGGGGGGCCCACACCGAAGATCTCCACGCAAGAGGCCTCTGGCTCCCGGAGGAGAGGTCTCTCCACATCAACATCCTGGAGCTATGAGCCGTGTTCTGGGCGCTCAAATTGTTCCTTCCGTCCCTCAAAGACAAAGTGGTGAGGATCTTCACCGACAACACCACCACGATGTTCTACATCCGGAAGCAGGGAGGCAACAGATCCCCAGCCCTATCCAAGGAGGCCCAGGATCTGTGGCACTGGGCCGTCGCCCAGGGGATGTTTCTGGTTCCCTTCCACTTGGCAGGAATAAAAAACACCATCGCCGACTCACTCAGCAGGGAGCTGCGCTCGTGCCACGAGTGGGAAGTACGCCAGGACCAGGTGGATCGGCTCTTTCAACGATGGGGCAAACCCCAGATCGACCTATTTGCGACAGCGACGAACTCCAAGTGCCAGAGGTTCGCCAGCAGGTTCACACAGCCGAGGAGCATGGGCGATGCTTTCTCATTCCCTTGGGACGGCCTGTTCCCGTACGCGTTCCCTCCGTTGCCGTTGCTGCTCCGTCTCATGAACCAGCTCAAGAGGTCCAGGTGCAGGATGGTCCTCGTCGCACCGGCGTGGCCGAGACAGATCTGGTTCCCGGACCTTCTGGACTTGTCAACGTCCCCACCTATCAAGCTGGCGACGGACGCGGATCTTCTCTCCAGAGAAGGAGGCGCCATTTTTCATCACGACACTGAGTCGCTGAACTTGCAGGCTTGGCTCCTGCAGCACTAGAGTTTGGAGGATATGATATCCCGGCTGACTGCAGAGAGGTTCTTGCAAAAGCCAGGGCGTCCTCAACTCTCAAGTGCTATGGACATAAGTGGAAGAGGTTCTCTGTCTGGTGCCGTGCACAGAAGATTAACCCTCTTGCGGATTACGGCCCCTCAAGTATTGCCGTACCTACTGTCGCTGGCCAAAGCTGGACTGGCTCACGCCTCCATCAAGATACATCTGGCTGCCATCTCCCGATACACCAGAACTACAGGACGGGCGTCCTTGTGGTCTCATCGCCTGGTGAAGGAATTTATGAAGGGACTATTCCGATCGTTCCCACTGGTGAAGGCTCCTGCCCCGGCATGGGAGCTCAACGTGGTGGTGACCAGGCTCTATGCATTCGGCGCCGTTGAAGTTCCTGTCGTGGAAGACAGCATTTCTCGTGGCCATCACCTCCGCACAACGAGTGTGAGACATCCAGGCCCTATCGTGCAAGCCTCCATACTTGACTTTTCACAACACGAGGGTGGTGCTGAGGACGCACACCTCCTTTATGCCTAAGGTGCCGTCACACTTCCAGCTCAACGAGCCATTGGTGTTGCCAGCTTTCTTCCCGTCGCCTTCGTCGCAGGCTGAAAGGACTCTGCACTCGCTGGACGTAGCTAGAGCGCTGGAGTTCTACGTGGACCGCACGAAGATTTTTCGGAAGACATCACAGCTGTTTGTGAACTTTGGACCTGTGAATCAAGGGAAGGCTCTCTTGAAGGCTTCCATTTCCTGATGGCTCTCCGGCTGCATCATGCACTGTCACCGGTTGGCAAACCGACCGCTGCCCGGCCGTCCGAGAGCCCATTAGACCAGAGCGATCGCTGCTACCACGGCGTTCCTGTCTGGTATGCCCCTGCTGGACATCTGCAGGGCTGCTACGTGGAGGTCGATGCACACCTTCACAAGATTCTACTGCGTCGATCGGGACTCCAGGGAGGAGTCCAGGGTCGGCCAAGCAGTGCTGCGCAACCTGTTCGCTTAAGGTGAGCCTGGTGAGGAGGTAAGAGATGCTTAATGTTGAGTTGTTGTATTGCTTAATGTTGAGCCTGTTGCCACCTCCCGTGGTTGTGCATGTGTATACTGCTATGTATTCTTATATTCATGAGCATGTTAATCCATGCCAGACCGCATTCTGGAGAAGGAACAAGTTACTTACCTGTAACTGTTGTTCTCCAGCATGGGTCTGCCATGGATTCACATGCGAACCCTCCCTCCTTCCCCTCTGCGGCTCTTCACTTGGTCATACTGCCACTTTACGTGCTACCAAATCTGAGGATGGCTGCCAGGCGAGGGTCTTAGGGAGAGGGCAGTCATTGGCTGGGGGCAGTATGACCCAGAGACCAGTGATTGGTTACTACTAAGAAAGACAGATCAGAAACGAAACTGATACTGATTTTTTCTTTACTGAGGATTCCCAGCCTGACGACGGGGAATATTCATGAGCATGTGAATCCATGCCAGACCCATGCTGGAGAACAACAGTTACAGGTAAGTAACTTGTTTCTTCCTTCTCAAGAAGGGGTGGGTCTCCATCAGGCAGCTAGCCAGGGTCTTGGGGATGTTGTCAGCCTCAATTCAAGCCATTTTTCTGGCCCCCCTCCATTACAGAGCGTTATAACGCCTCATGGGCAAGCATCTTCGCAGGAGTCTATCTTACTCTCAGATAGTGGTTCTGTCTCCCGAAGCCAAGTCGGCACTCCTGCGGTGGCTCAGGCACATGGATGCTTTGAATGGCAGAGCGATTTATGGGCTCACTCCGGATGTCAGTCTGGAGTCGGATGCCAGCAGAGCTGGCTGGGGTGCCAGGATAGGACAGGTGGCCACGGGCGGAAAGTGGTCGAACTTAGAGAAGAGGCTGCATATCAACTGTCTGGAGTTGTTAGCAGGTTCCTTTGCAGTCAAGAGTCTTCTCAAGGATCAAGGGAACTGCTGTGGCCTTCGGATGGACAATATTTCAGCAGTTCTATACATAAACCATCTGGGGGAACTCGGTCCAAGGCCCTAGCGGATTTGGCAAGGGAATTCTGGCATTTTCGCCTAGACAGGAACATTGTGTTGAAGGTGGAGTATCTTCCAGGGGTCAACAGTGCAGTAGCAGACTGGAATTCCAGACATCGCCAAGACAGGAGCGACTGGATGTTGGACAGAGCTATATTTGCCAACATTTTGTCTCTCTGGGGTCCAATTCAAGTAGATCCCTTTGCCTCCAGACTCAACTGTCAGGTTCCCCGGTTCGACAGTTTGAGACCAGATCCCAGTGCGTTGGCAACCAACGCTTTCCTCCAGGGTTGGTCGGACCCTCTTTCCTATGCCTTCCCCCTATTGCCATGTTAACCAGGGTCCTAGTTCAAGTGCGCGACAGGCTGCAACGCTGGTGTCAGTGACCCCCTTTTGGCCCTCTCAGGTGTGGTTTCCAGCCCTCTTGGAGTTGGTGGTGGATATTCCTCTCTTTTTCCTCTCCACCCTCAGCTATTAATAGACCCGTCGGGTCTCCCGCACAAGCTGGTCCTTCAGGGGCATCTTCCCCTTATGGTTTCAGCTGGGCATGTGTTGGTAAAAGGGGAACCCGTGGATAGGCACTTCTTAGTGCACACAGCCCTAAAGTCTATTCGCTTCAACTTTTCTCCAAGTTAGCCATGTTGTTATGCCTTATTTCCATTAAGAGAGTTTCGGATATCAAGGCATTGGATGTTGATAACAAGGTGTTTACACCGCAGGGGTTACTTTCTTTGTTTCCAGGAGAACTAAGTGTTTGATTTCCTCCATTTCATATCCTGCTTTCCCAGAAGATCCAAAGCTGAGTGTGGGTCAATGTTTAAAATATTTTCAGTTAAAGACAGATTGGCTTTGGCTTCCTAATACCTCTCGGCTGCTTATTTACTATAGGAAACCTCCCAAATCAGTGTCCCCAGCCACGTTAGCCAGGTGGATTAGGTGGATTATGAAGGAAGCAGGGGTTGACACTTCCTTTTTGGTCCCTATTCCGTTAGGGGGGTTATGGCCTCTAAAGCCACCTTCCTGGAGGTTAGTTTGGAGCAGATATTTCAAGCAGTTGATTGGTCCAGAGAGTCCACGTTCAAAACATTTTACCACAAACGTATTGATCATGTTGCAATTAATGTGATGCAAGGGCTTTAAACTTGCATAATATGAAGCCTCCTATCTTGACATAGAATGGTTAATCTCCCTCACTATCGTGAGAGGGGGTTTAGATTCTATTAAAGACAAGGAAGCTAGTATTATCCCACCCACCCACCCTTTTTATTTGTTTTACATACAGCTTCCAGGTGAGGTGGTCCAGTCAGGAAGAGGCTGTCATCGTCCTCAGATGCTGCGATGTGTGAGATCCTCTGGGTTGGTCGTGGATCATGTCTACGCGTTAGTGTTAATCTTCAAGGTTGGCGTCCGGTGTGATGCAGCTCCAGAAGAGAAGTTGGGATTGGAAGAATGGATTTATATGGGGGTGGGCCTCTCCCTATTGGTTGCACACAGGGCATGACCTAGCCTTCATGTTGGATTGGGATTATTCCCTTAGACTACTGTTGTTCTGTTTCAGTTTTGAGTTGAACAAACTTATTTATTTGTTAAAGATTTTTCTTTGCTGCTGTGGTGTCAGAAGTAAAGAATTAATGGAGAATACTCGCCTCCTTGTCTTTAATAGAATCTAAACCCCCTCTAACGATAGGGGGATTAACCATTGAGTTACCCCACCATTGATGCAGTGAGCCTTTACAGGCTCATGCTTTGGGATGACACATTGCCCTTGTATACATTCTAGTTGATTCTTACCAAATAGCTTCTGCTTGATTCCGTTGCTCATAGATGGAAGCCTGTACAACTCCCGAATTTCTATCAATTAAGGCCCAGGAGTGATTTTATTTGATATGGGCAATTCCATTATTAAAATCTATATGTTATAACTGGATCCAGTAGAAACTATTTCTTAGTTGTCAATTATATGTTCTACTAGCATGAGCTACTCGCAGCTAACATGGAACTACTTGCAACATTCTATCCGTGATCCGCCTCTGTGGTTCTATTCATTTATTTGTTACTTAAAGATCAGGTCTCCTGTCAGAAATTCTACTTTCCAGTTTCCAAATAGTTTCTAATGGATCCAGTTGCTGACACATGTATTTTTGTGTACATCTCCCGAATAGCTATGAAGTTTTAGTGATGATTTTTAGCCCACCCTGTACATTACACCACACTCCCTCTTCCTGTCCACTCATCTTCAGCCACATGCATGACAACTTTATCCATTACATTTGTAAAATGCTAGTCAATTCCTGGTTTTAACTTTGTGTTCTGGAACTTGTAGTCCTTGATTTATAATGGGGAAATCGCGGTTCAATCAGCAGCAGCTGAAATCAGCTCTTGGGTGTCAGGCATCACCCATTAGGTTGGAGCTACAGCTGTGGACGAGTGCAAGGTGCACCACAAATCTAATGTCTACCGGAGAGGCAAACCTCAACTTTTTGTCCATTTTGTAGGATCCCTTATGTTTAAATGTGTATTATATGTTTCCCAATTCTTTTTTATTAATATTCTCAAATGCTGAAAGTTACTTGCACCTATGTATGTTTGTAAGGCACCAGTTGGCATGGGGAGTCAAAAGTAGCTATTGGTAGCTGTTAGTTTCAAGCTAACCAGGCTCTCCTAGGCAAAAAGTAGGGGCTAAATAGCTCCCAGCAATTTCAAACCCTGGGAAAGCCAGGACTTCAAGTCCCAGAATGTAAAGGTAAAACCAGAATTGACTAGCATCTCCAAAATGGAATGGATAATGTTGGTATGTTATTCAGGGAGTGTCATGCAAGCGCCATACTTTAACTCGCAAATTGCCACCCCTTTTCCCTCTCACAATTTTCACTCACCACCCCTCTTTTCCTCACTGCCTTTCCCTCCTCACAGACTTTACAGTGTTAATTCTTTAACTAAAATGAGAAATGGAATGGGGCTTTTAACAAGGCTACGAGGACTACATATGGGCAGCGATGGGGTGGGCACTGGAAATGGCTCCCATCTAAAGCAGTGTCACTTATGGTTCAAAAGTTTTTATTACTTGTTTCAGCAAGTGTGTTGGGGCAGCCCCCTCTCTCTCATATCTAGAAATAGCATTTTCTGCCGTAACCCAGGATTAGTAGACAGATAATTTAGTAGAAAGAGAATATTGACCCCTACTATCTATTATCTAGCTGGCTATTCATGAGAGCTTCAATGTAAATCGCCTTCTCTAACAAGACTCCCTTAGGAGCTTCCTAATCTCGCCCTATACTACCAATTGGGAAGAGTGTGAGAAGCCCGCTACTGAGAACGAACATGGGTCAAATACCCTGTTCTATGGAATTTCTTCCACTGAAGAGGGTCTATAACCACATTTTAGCTCACTTCACCCTTCACAGAGGAGAAATAGCCATTTGCATATCAGCCTGGTCCCACCCACAAAGCAAGTTCAGCAACGAAATGCTAGGCCATTCTCCTCTGAACAAGAGTACCATCAGCAACCCCAGACACTTGTTCGGCCTTGTTGGCCTCCTCAGTGAGGTGAAGCTGGTACTCTTGTTCAGAGGAGAATTGCCTTGCATTTTGGTGCTGGACTACCCATGTGGATGGGACCAGACTGATATGCAAATGTATATTTTTCCTCTGTGAAAGGTAGTGAGCTAAAACGTGGTTGTAGACCCTCCAGAGTGGGCACTTTACCATATAACAGGTTATTTGGCCGTGTTTGTTCTCAGTAAAGGGACTCTCAGACCTCTTTGAGTACACTGTCAATTGGTTAGTCTCTACCCAAGGATTTGGGAATTGTGACTTCAGACACTTCTTCAATCAGTTGTCTTGCTCTCGCACTGTTTTGTTTGAGTGCAGCTCTTCATTCTTATCTTTTGGTGAACATCACCCATGGGATACCCTTATGATAGCCATGGTGGGGGTACACACCTTTACCGCTTATGTGTGTTTTTGGGCACCTGTGTGTTGCCCACAGAGCAGGGTATGGGCTGGTGGCTGCTACATGCTGACTTGGTAGTGGCCCTGAGTGTCCTCCATTTCTGGGACTCCTAGACCCTGCCATAGGAATCAATGAGTTCCTGTTAGGAGGCAAGATGGCCCCTGTGGCCTCTTAGTTTCTATTGCCTTTTACCTTGTTTCCTAAAGTCCTAGGAAGCCCTGAACCTGTCTCTTCCTCCTGAATGGTTGCTGGGTGGAAACATCATATATGTCTCTGTTGTTCCCTTTACCCCTGACTGGCTGTTGCGTGGAAATACCATATATGGCTCTTGGGCTGCCTCCTGTCAGACTGACTGGAGCCTTCCCAGGTGTTGTGTGTTGTGGTACACCCTAGGGGTGGGACCTGTGTGAATGGAGTTGGGAGTCAACTCACATTCTCTGTTGTGGGTGTCTGGTTTCTGTGTGTGTGACAAAAGGATGAATGAGACAGCCCTGCCTGAAACTTACATGAATACAGGTTAGTGTGCTGAAAGGCTGGCCACTTGCCCCAATCCACATTCTTTTATAATGGGTGTCTTTGTGGAGTGAATGGCCTGAATGCCATGGGCCTGATTGGCTGCCTGCCTGCATGAATGTCCTACTGTGTGATTGGCTGACTGAGCCTGGCTCAGGCAGAGTGAATGAGGGACAGATGTGTATATCTGGGGACCTCTCACCAATTTGTTCAGTAGCTGAATTCGAAGCTTAGCCAGAAGAAGCTGCTCCTTGAAGCCCAGCTGAAAGAGAAGTCTGCTGCTGCATTTCTTCAACAATCCGAAAGCTGAAGTGTCTCCCAAGGACTGATCCAGAGAGGACCTGCAAAGGAGATCTCTCGTGAGCCATGAGGGACCATTGTGCAAAACTATTACACTTCATCGAAGTATCCTGGAAGTATGTGTGCCTGCCGTCCGGAGAAGGGGGTCTTCAAAGTCCAGAGGAGGAGTCATCTCGAGCCAGAGAAGTCCATTGATGTCGCCCAGGGTCCGGAGGTGCATTTCGTGACCGCTGGAAGCTGTTACTGTCTACCGCCCAGAAGAGGGGGTACCCTAGCAAAGTGCTGCTAGACCCCCGGAGCTGCGAAAGTTCCAGACTGCCTGAGAACATTTGAAAGGACATCCTTGCAGTCACCATTGACCACATTTTCCCGCTGCAGGTAGCCCAGAGTCGTTGGGTGGCCTGGAAGGTCAGCCGGTGGGTTTCCCACCACCAGAAGCTATTGAAGTCGTCCCGAGGGTCCAGACTTGGTGAGGGTCCGAGGTCCACTCCAGTGGTCGAGTTCAGGTTTCCAGAAGCTGCCCAGAGGTCCATCCTGTGGCTGCAGCACGGAGAACCGAAAGTCAGAAAACCGCGACATTCTGAAAACTGATACCAAAAGTGACTTATGCACCCGTCGCCGCCAGAAGTCATTGAAGGGTCCCAGGGGTCTTGTCTTTATCCACCAAGCCTTTAAGGTGACCACAGCAAGTTTCTTCTTCACAGGACTTCTACAGTCGGAGAAATCGTCGCCCAAAGGAGAGCACTGCGAAGAGTCAAACTGCTGCCATTCCTAAAGACTTTGGTTCCTTTTTATTCTTGGACTCAGCATCCCAGTGGCTCCTTCTTCCAAGGGGGTCTATCATCATAGGGAATCGTCGAGTAAGGCCGAAAATCTCTGGTACTTCGCCTGCCAAGGCACCAAAGGTACTGTGACGAGGAAGAGCATTTTCTAGCCTCAGGAATCGTCCAGGGGTCCCCGATTCATCTTGGATCCTGTTCTCCTGTGGCCTCCCAGGTACTAAGGGGGTGGTAGAACCTTTTAAAGGAAAGCACAAAGTTATTGAACAATATTGGACTGGGCTGTAAAAGACCACATACGTTACTCCCTAACTTTTCACATACAGGTTGCCCAGGTGGGGGGATCCTCACTCAGAATTACGTGTATAGTCTAAAGAAAGCATTCTGCCACTGTTCATAACTAACCTGCCCTTCTTTCCTATTCTATGCTGGTTACACCTTATTTAAGAATTCACCTGCTATTTAAAATTGTCTGCAGTTAGTGCAGTTCTTACTGGATTTAAGTAGTGTGTGTTACCACATAGAGTGTATATTTACCATTCCCTGAATAAATTATACATGTACAAAGTGTTATTAGTTATATGTATATACTGTGGCTATATGTAGCAAACCTTATTTTATATAAAGAAGCTGGGCCTCATTATGAGAATCGCGCTAAAAACGCAGTCAATACCGGCATGGTGGTATTAGCGCGTCCGTGCACCCTTGACGCCACTAATAGCGGCTGATTACTAGTGCGCAAGCATGCGCAAACCCCCATGCCGGTAATGGCTGCACCGCCATGCCGCTAAAGGCCCCCCCAAACCCCTGATAGTGCCATCACGGGACCTGCCGATACCGCCTCTGCCCAGGAGCAATCCCTTAATAACGGACCCAGCAGTACCATCATGCAAATACCGGGCTCGTAATACCGGACCTGGAAGTATCGTCATCGCGCCGGAACGGGAAATGCGCCGGCGGCCATCTTAAAAAACACAATCCATTGCAATCCTCTTAACACAGCAGTGCTACAGAGTGGAGAGCAGGCCCAATCAACCCATCATGTCAAAAGCAACTCTGAAGTCCACCCCCCGCTTGCGCAAGAAGCGCTTCTCCGATGAGGAGCTAAACATGCTGGCAGATACGCTGGCAGCCCATGCGGATGAGGTGTTTGCCAATAATTTGAAACGCGAAGACCAACTGCGAAAAAAACAAATATGGGAGGAGGTGGTACGGAAGTTGACAGCGGTTGGCACCACCCCCCGCACGGTGAAAGACTGCAAAAAACGGTGGGACGATCTACGTCTCCGGGTGCGAAACATACTACCAGCAAACCGCAGGGAGACCATGGCTACAGGCGGCGGGGACCACTCACCCACCAAATTGATGCGATGGGAGGAGACGTGCAGAACCATGATCAACATGGAATTGATTGAGGGCATTGGAGAAATGGAGACAGGTGTGCCGTCATCGGGAGACACAAACCCCAGAGAACCAAAGCCTGACGTAGCACAACAGATGTGAAAGTGAACCAAGCCAATGCATGGGCCATCATACACACATATACAGATCCATGTCCAGATGGTGGCCCAAACCCTGGCACAATGAAAGGCATGCTGCGTGCCAATCCCATTACCAACAGACACCCAACACACATGGATCAATCACATGTCACACATCACGCAAACCGCAATACAACTGTATGCCACCTAGTACACATCAGTACTGAATGGAGAGCCCACTAGAGGGACTCCCTATGCCAATATGGCCTCCCCCCATTGAAAGTACCCTGTGTGTCACACCTACAAGAATGCAATATATGAAACATGAAATACTGAACAGCACCAAATCATGCATCATGTATGAACAGCATCACTGATGCCCTGCATCTCTTGTTCCCCCACAGGCACAGACGCATAAAGTGAAGGCCAGGACCCTACCCCAAGGGCCTCGACATCCTCAAAGGGATCCAGGGCCAGACAAGAAGGCACTGGGCCTTCCACCTCCAGGACAGCACCAACGCCCAGAGTGCAACCCAGGGCAGCAGTATAGCCCAGGCCAGCAGAGGAGGATACTACACCAGCCGACGACACTGCCACTACAGAGTGGGCAACACTTGCAGAGGCAGAGGGTGATGGAACGCAGTCCGCTGCCACCAGTTCCATTGGGGAGGTAGCAGTCATTGCCCCCCTCAGTGACGTGGAGGGCCATGCTGAGGAATTGGCCAACATGGACAACAACATCCATGCAGTATGTCCGCATACACCCAGTCCCCAGCCCACCTCTCTGCACTCCACCCAGGGCACACCAGTATGCCCCATGCTAGAACATGCCATATTACTGGGCAGTCCACATCTGTCCACCACATCAGAGGGCAGTCCAGCATTGAGCCACCCTGCCACTGCACCTTCCACCTCCACAGCCCCCACAGACATGGAGGCCCGCCTCGTGGAGGCCCGGCAGGACAGTCGGATTTAGCTGGTCCGCCAGTATGTGGCGGAGGGGGAACTGACCCACCGTGAAGGCAAATGCGGCTTCCATCACTGCCATGAATACCAACACCAAAGTGATCAGAGACAACTTAGCTGCGGTTACACAGGTCCTTGTCAGGATTGTAGAGAATATGCAGCAGCAACCAACTGTGCCGGCGGTCACACACCCATCAACCTCCACCCCATCCACCACACCTGCCAGCTCGACTCCCTCAAGTCCTGTGCGCATGACCAGGCGCAGCACACGCTAAACAGACATGCTGCCCCCAGACCCAAAGAGAGGTCGGAAGTAGCAGGACCACCCTGCAAGTGCTAACTGCCACCTTGCATAACTCAAAAATGGCACATCGTGTGTGGTATGACAATGGGTGAAGGGGGGAGGTGGTGTTTGGGGTTTTGGGGGGCATGGGGTGTTGGAGGTGTGGTGAGGGGGCAGGGTGTGTGTGAGGTGGAGGGTTCTAGCACTATATTGTTAATTTTCCAATACACCCGTTGTGTTAAAAATCATATCATGACTGGACATTGTTTGTTTCGTATGTGTTTATTCAATTCATGACAGCGCACAGTGCCCAACTCCCCACACACCCTGTGTCCATATCCACATGATCCAAGTGCCCAGTGTAGTACTAACACAGACCCATCAGCATCCCTGTGGTTCAGAAGAAATCGTCAATCAGTGATTGGCGCACATCACGGCCATCTTGTGTATCGCGAACTGGCAGGGCTGCTGGTCCTCCTCCATCATCATCATCATCCTCCTCACCCGGTGCATGCAGGTCAATGTCAGGTGGCAATGGAACGTTTCTCCGGATGCACATGTTGTGCAGCATGGCACAGACCATGGTGATCTTTGCCACCTTCTCAGGCCCATAAAGGAGTGCTCCACCAGACCTGCTGAGACAGCGGAACCGTGCCTTCAACAGGCCAAAGGTCTGCTCGATCAGAACACGGGTACGGATATGAAACCGATTGTACTCCTCTTTGTGCCTATTCTGCGGGTTGCGTACAGGGGTAAGTAGCCACAGCTTCAAGGGATAGCCACCATCACCTGCATGGGGGCACAATGAGGTATGTTTTAGTCGATATCAGACCTGACACCTTGTTAATCACTACCATGGATGCAGCTATTCGGTGTTCACATGCACATGTCCCTGGATTCATGCGTGCAGGTTCATTTGACGCAATGTGTACGGTAATATGTTCTGCTGGTGTGGATTGCGGTGTCCAGCTGATGCAAGGCGTTCAGTTGCATGCTGATGCAGATGTACTGTGGATACGGAACAATGGGCCTCATTATGACCCAGGCGGTAAGGGGTTAACAGCACCGTAAAAGGTTGCGGCGCCGTTAACCCCGTCCCTTTGCGGGTCCCTAACTTAACGGCTGGTCTTGACCAGCCATTAAGGATTGGACCTGCAAAGGGACCTTGAAGGTAATTACGGTACCGTAATTACCGCCCTCCCCATTCCCATTGAGCCCTATGGGGGAAAAAATGGGAATGGGGAAGGGCCAGTGGTGAATGGGGAATTACCGCCCCGCCAACCTTGGAATGGGGCAGTAATTCCGCCATCCACCATGGCGCAATCGTTAAAATACCGGCGTCAACCATGGTGCTAATAGCGCCATGGTAAACGCCTGGGTCATAATGACCCCCAATGTTTAGACACCAATGTTGGTGATGTGTGGTACTCTGTATGTATTCCCAATACTGGCATTGCTACAGGTGTGATCATGTTCTGTCATCCATCACTTGACATTCCCATGGTGGTGTGATGCTGGAAATGCATCTGAGGGACAGGGCCTCTGAATCCTTGTCCTATTACTGTTTTTACCGTGTGTTCTGTTATGTTTTCTGCCCCGGAGTCCATGTGGGACCCCTGGCAGTGCAGCTCTCTCTTCTTGGTTTGGTGAACAGACCCATGGGATACCCTTATGGCACCCATGGGTAGGGGTACAACCCTGTGCCCCTAGTGTATGTTTTTGGGTGACCCCAGAGCAGGGTATGGGCTGGTGGCAGCTCCATGCTGAAATTGACAGGTGCTCCGGGTATCCTCCATTTTGGGATACCCAGGCCCTGCCATTGGGATCTGTTGATTCCTGATAGGAAACAAGATGGCCCCTGTGGCCTCTTGCTTTCTATTGCCTGTTAACCTGTTTTCCCAAAGTCCTGGGAAGCCCTGTCTCTGTCCCTTCCCCCTGACTGGCTGTTGGGTGGAAGTTCCATGTATGGTATTGTTGTGAACGCCCAGCTAGACTGGCTGGAGCCTTCCCAGTGACTGTATGTTGTGGGTACCTCCTGTGGGTGGGACCTGGTTGAATGGAGTGTGTGACCAATATACACTTCTTGTTGTGGTTGTCTGGTTTCTGGCATGAGAGACAAAGACTGAGACAGCCCTGCCCGAAACTGGCCTGAATGCAGTGTGTATTGTTGAATGGCTGGGTACTTGTCCCAATCCACATTCCTTGTTGTGAGTGTCAGGAAGGGAGGAGTGTGGCCTGAATGCACTGTGTGCCTGATTGGCTGACTGACTGCATGAATGGCCTGCAGTATGATTGGCTGCTGAGTGTGTGCCAGCAGCGTGGATGAGAGAGAGGATAGTATATCTGGGGACCTCTCACCACTGGAAAAGTGTTCAGAAGGGACCTTTGGTTGAGAAGCGACCATTGTGCTCCTAAAGCAGCCAGGGAGCTGAGTCCCCACTCTACGAGTAACTGGAACTGCTGATCCTCGACGTCCAGCTGGAAGAAGAAGACTTGCTGTGGCATTTGCTTCGACCGATCCGAAGGCTGACGAATTCGTCGAGGGCTGACCCGAGAGAGGACCTGGTAAGGCGCCCTCTTCCCGTGCTCCGAGGGACCATCGAGCACCGCTCCATCTTCGCCGAAGCGCCCTGGAAGGCAGACCCTCGAAAGGTTGTCGACCCGAGACGGGACCGCTGAGGAGATCGAAGTGAAGCACCCGGACATCGACGCCGTCGGAGTCCATTGCCGTCGACCAGGGTTCGCAGGTTTGTGTAACCGCTGGAGGCCCGTCGAAGTTGTGTTGCCCAGCCGTGGGAACCACTTGACGCCGTGCCGCCGACGACTGGAGCCGTCCGCTCCTTTGCCTAAGAACATTCAATTGAAGGACTCTCTCGACCGCATCGTCGACCGCTTATCCTGCCGGAGAAAGTCGAGGACGACCAACGCGCCGAGGAGAAACCTGCCGGTGGGTTTCCCGCCACCCGACGACCTCAAACTCTCGGACGACTCGACGCCCTTGCTGGGCCTCCGTCTCTACAATCTTTGCGGTCCAGAACTATTGTCATTGAGGTGCCCCGCACACCTCCGCCGTGCAGGACGCCGACGCTCCGACGCCGACGAGCACCGCTCGGACGAAGCTGCCGCCTCATCGACATCGTTCTACCTCGTTTGTCGACGGAAGTTCGACGCCCCGTGCCTCCCGCTTGAAAGGGAAGGCATTGAAGGAGGGCCGTCGATTCCCCGTCGCCGAACAGCGAGTTCCTCGACGTTTGTCGACGCCTCTTCGAGGAGCTCGACTCCACCAGGTACATTGGGGGGGTAAAACATTATAGGAGAGAATAAGACTGGCAGGGAAATATATGGACTGGGCTTGTGCTATATCTTTATTTACAGGTTGCCCAGGTGGGGGGATCTCCACACAGAACTGTGTCCAGTGGTAGGGGCCAGTATTCTGCCTATTGCTCAACCCTCTTATTTTCTCTCCTCTCTCTATTGCTGGTTTCACTCTATTGGTCTGTGTGACATTGTACAGTATTGTTAATGCACTGTAATGAGATCTAGGGTGGTACCACTGTAGAATTGTATATATTTTCCATTGTAGATTTTGCCGGAGTACAAAGTGAGTTATTATGATAAATGTACATAACCTTAACTATTGATTATATAAAGACTGTGTTCTAACCAATACAGAGTGTGGATATTCCTTTGTGGGGGCTTGGGGGTACACTGTACTTAAGAACCAGCCTGCATCACCTCCTGAGAAGCTAGGCCTTGATTGCTCGACCATTGCTACCGAATAGAGAATCTTGGCTGGGGTCTCCTGTGCCTCTCCTCCACCATATAGGGAGCAGAAGTACAGACACCCCCCACCGGTCGTTGAGGCCCGTCTCTCACACTGGTGGCAGCGGTGGGATGCTTATGGCTTTAAGAATCAGTGTATAACCGTGCCACTTACAAAGGATATTTGCCCTTTATTAAGTTAAGGTTTAGTTGTGTACAAGGTAACTGCATTACAAACAATGGAGTCTATTGCGAATGGCAAATTAACTCGGATGAGCTTGGAGGCTCTCCAGAGTGCTTGTGAAGCTAGGGAGTTAGACTTTGTGGATAAGTCTAGGGCTGAGCTGATAGCTGCCCTGGTGGACTACCAGACTGATAGTGAAACTCTTGATGAGGGGGGGAATGCAACCAATGAGGACTCTGCCCCTGGGGTTTCTGCTGAATCTGTTTCTGGGAATGCCGCCATTCCTGCTGCCTCTATTCCAAACTCCAGCAATTCCTTAGAGCTTGAGTTATTAAGGATGAAATTGGCCTTTGAATACCGCAAGTTGGAAATAGATGCTGAGCTTAAGAAAGAGGAGTTGGCTCAACAAGTGGAGCTCAAAAATAAGGACCTTGAACTCAAGAGCCAGGACACTGAATGTCAGAGGATCCAGCTAGAGAAAGCTAGAGTGGAGACTTCAGCTAGAACCAGTGAGAGTGTCAGGTCCCCCGCCACCAAGTTTATGAAAGATTTGGTTGGTGTATTTGTGGAGGGTTCGGATATCCTCCAATGGATTGAAGCATTTGAAATGGCTTGTGAGATTCATGATGTGGATAAAAGAGATTGGGCGAAGTGTTTGTTAAGCAGAGTGCCTCAAACCGGGTATGACTGTATTCTGAAGCTGAGTGTGGAAGAAAGGGGTCAGTACGAGTGTATGAAGTCTGCTTTGATTGCCAAGTTCGGCAAGACACCTACCCAATACCTTAGAAGGTTCAGGGATTTTAAGAAAAAGGAGAATATGTCTTGGGTTGACTGGGTGAGTGCTGCGCACATGAACATGATGGGGTGGATCGATGGATACAAGGTTAAGACTTTTGTTGAATTGTCCCACCTCTTGTTTTTTGAGCATTTCTCTGAAGCCTGTTCACCAGAGCTGCGTCAGTATGTGGCTGACCAGAACATTTTGGACCCCTTTAAGCTGGCTAGGTTGGCTGACAAGTGGGTCTCCCACCGGGTGTCCCCTAAGGACTCCAGTGGGAAGGACAAGGACAAAGAGAAGGGGGCCTCTCAGAAAGCTGAGGAGTCCCCCAAGCTGTCACAGTCGGGTAAACCAAAACCTTCCTCTCCTAAGACCCAAAAATCTAGTGGGGATAAGTCATCTGGGGGTGGGAATAAGAGTAGTGGTCCACCTGCTGCAAAGCAGGCTCCCAGTGGTTCCCGTACCGTACCCTGCACTCCTGGCGCTTGTTGGGACTGTGGGGCTCTGGATCACAGAAGGGGTGACCCCAAGTGTAAAGGTAAGGCACTTGGAGTACAGGCTGTCAGCCTGACCTACCCTTACCCCGTGTCTGAGGTGGAGGCCACTGTCCTCCCCTCCTCTGCCGGAATCACATTTGGTGCTCCGGTGGAGATTTCCTTAGTGTCCCTTGGGGCCTGGGACCAGTATGCGGAAGTACTGGCGACTATCCCACAGAACACCCGTAGGTTTTTGAGAAGTGTCCTCCTGAATGGCCAGCCTTCTACTGGTTTGAGAGACACTGGGGCAAGCATGACAGTGGTGGACAGGACCCTGCTCAGGCCAGAGGACTATGAAGGTGCTCCTCTGCAAACCACCAGGTTAGCTGGTGGGCCTCCCAAATTATCACCTGTAGCCTTAGTCACACTCATGATTGGCGACAAGACAGCAAAGCTTCCTGTCCTGGTTCAGGACAATGTCCCTGCTAACATTTTGTTAGGGAATGATCTAGTAGAGTTGGGGTTGATCTCGCATGGTCTTCCCATGACTGCTGCTGCAGTCACTAGGTCACAGGTGACACCGGGTCTGGCTGTGGGTCAGGTACCCGAGCCAAAGGCGAGGCCTAAGGCAAGAAGAAGGAAGACCAAGAAGGCCACCTCTGTGGAGGGAGCACCTTCTCTTCCTGCTGTTCCGACAGCACCCATTGAGATCCATGCTCCGGACGGGCTGGGTCCAGTGGAAAACCCAAACTCAACTCCTTTGGGAGAAGAGGCAGAAGACTCTCCTGTGGGAGAGGTTCTCAACCCGGAGGATCATCCCGACCTTCAATGCTTGTTAGCTGAAGGGGGACCCTCCCGGGCGGACTTCTGTGAGGGACAGAGAGAGTGCCACTCTCTCGAGGGACTGAGTAAACAGGCCCTGGCCCAGGCACAAGGAGAGGTGCCTAGGAATTTCCGGATTTATTGGGAGGGTGAGCTCCTTGTTAGTGAGCCCACTAAGCCTGAACCTGGTGCCCGCAAGTGGTTGGTGGTACCCCAGGTTTACAGGCCCTTCCTACTGCAGTTGGCGCATGAGGTGCCCTTGGCTGGTCATCTTGGGACCAAGAAGACTAAGCAGAGGCTCTCTGCCCATTTCTACTGGCCACGGATGGGAGTAGAAGTGGAGTCCCACTGCAGGACCTGCCCAACTTGTCAGTTGTCTGGCAAGACTGGAGGCAGTGTCATTGCCCCACTGCAGCCGTTGCCAGTGGTTGGCACCCCATTTGAGAGGGTGGGCATCGACATTGTCGGTCCCCTTGACCCTCCCACTTCAGGTGGACATCGGTTCATCCTGGTCTTGGTAGATCATGCCACCAGGTACCCTGAGGCGATACCCCTTCGGACGGTTACGGCCAAGGTGGTTGCCAGGGCTCTCCTGGGCATTTTCACCTGTGTTGGATTCCCCAAGGAGGTTGTCTCTGACAGAGGATCCAACTTCATGTCGAGTTACATGAAAACCATGTGGAAAGAGTGCGGGGTAACCTACAAGTTCTCCACCTCTTACCACCCCCAGACCAATGGTCTGGTTGAGAGATTTAATAAAACTCTCAAGGGCATGCTAGGGGCTTTGGAAGAACCCCTAAGGAGGAAATGGGATCTCCTCCTGCCATGCCTGCTGTTTGCTTACAGGGAGGTACCTCAAGAGGGTGTTGGTTTCAGCCCCTTTGAGTTACTCTTTGGACATCCCGTGAGGTGGCCCCTCGCCTTGATCAGGGAAGGCTTGGAAGCCACCCCTCTGGGTCCCGCCAAGCAAGTGGGGGACTATGTGTTAGGCCTCAGACGGAGGATGACACAGATGATGGGACAGGCAACAGCAAATCTCAAGGCCAGCCAGGAATTGAATAAGTACTGGCATGACCTTAAAGCCTCGCAAGTGGATTGGACTCCGGGACAGGAAATCCTTGTGATGGAGCCTACCAAGCCTAGAGCTTTGGCAGACAAGTGGACTGGACCCTTCAGGATCATCTCCAAGGTGGGCGAAGTCAATTATCTGGTTGACATGGGAGCCCCTGGGGTAGCCCCTCAGCTATTCCATGTCAACAGGCTCAAGCCTTTCCACCGGCGAGCGGAAGTCTCATGTCTCTTGCTAGCTTCCGGGCAAGAAGAGGATGAGAGTGAGCCCCTTCCTGATTTGCTGCATAGCAACCCTCAGGATGGCTCAGTGGAGGGAGTACATCTCTCTCCAGATTTGACAACAGAGCAACAGAGGGCCTGTAGGGCTTTGCTCCAACAGTATGCCTCTCTGTTTTCACTGAAGCCAGGCCTTACACCGTGGTGTAAGCATGAAATTGACACTGGTGACAGTGTACCTGTCAAAAGCAGGTGCTACCGTATGTCAGATACCGTCAAGAACCACATCCAGGCTGAGGTCGCCAAGATGTTGGATCTGGGTGTTATTGAACCCTCAACCAGTCCCTGGTCCAGTCCAGTGGTCCTTGTCCCCAAGGCAAGTTCCCAGGCGGGTACCAAGGATTGGAGGTTCTGTGTGGACTACCGAGGAGTCAATGCCGTCACCAAAACTGACGCGCACCCATTGCCCCGGGCTGATGAGCTCGTGGACACCATCGGTGCTGCCAAGTTTGTGAGCACCTTTGACCTTACTTCAGGCTATTGGCAAATAGCTCTGACGGACCATGCCAAGGAAAAGACGGCCTTCTCAACACCTGAGGGACTCTACCAGTTTAGGGTCATGCCTTTTGGGTTGAAGAATGCCCCTGCCACCTTCCAGAGATTGGTCAACCATGCGCTCAGTGGGCTGGAAGCCTTTTGTGTGGCTTACTTAGACGACATTGCCGTCTACAGTTCCACCTGGGAAGAGCATTTGACGCATCTGGATAAGGTGTTGCAGGCCTTGAAAAGGGCTAACCTCCCTATCAAGGCCACCAAGTGCCAGATAGCTCAGGGTAAAGTTACCTATCTTGGTCATGAGGTAGGAGGGGGTCAAATCCAACCTCTCTCCAGTAAAGTACAGGATGTACAGAACTGGGAGACTCCCACTACTCAAACCCAGGTGAGAGCCTTTTTGGGCCTCACTGGGTACTATCGCAATTTCATGGCAGACTATGGGACCATAGCTGCCCCCCTGACAGCTCTAACGTCACCCAAGCAGCCTAGGAAGGTTAATTGGACCGAAGAATGTCAGAGGGCCTTTGATGGCTTGAAAGAAAGTCTGTGTAGGGCACCTGTGTTAAGTGCGCCTGACTACAGCCGACCCTTTATCGTCCAGACGGATGCCTGCGACACCGGAGTTGGAGCTGTCTTGTCCCAGTTAGATGACAAAGGGAGAGAACACCCTATCATATTCATCAGTAGACAACTCAAGGGTAGAGAACTTAGGTGGGCTACTCTTGAAAAGGAGTGTTTTAGCATAGTTTGGAGCCTTAGGCGTTTTAGGCCCTACCTTACCGGGTCTACCTTCAAGGTCCAAACAGATCATAAGCCCCTGAAGTGGCTTATGCAGATGAAGGGTGAGAACCCGAAATTGCTCAGGTGGTCCATTAGCCAGCAAGGGCTAGACTTCACCATAGAGCACAGACCAGGGAAGAGTCACGATAATGCAGATGGCCTTTCCAGAAGGTATGTTGACCGTCTGGATGAGGGTGTCTATCCCGTGGGAGATTAGACACCCTCCACCTCAGTCTGGGGGGGGGCGACTGTGATGCTGGAAATGCATCTGAGGGACAGGGCCTCTGAATCCTTGTCCTATTACTGTTTTTACTGTGTGTTCTGTTATGTTTTCTGCCCCGGAGTCCATGTGGGACCCCTTTCAGTGCAGCTCTCTCTTCTTGGTTTGGTGAACAGACCCATGGGATACCCTTATGGCACCCATGGGTAGGGGTACAACCCTGTGCCCCTAGTGTATGTTTTTGGGCACCTGTGGGTGACCCCAGAGCAGGGTATGGGCTGGTGGCAGCTCCATGCTGAAATTGACAGGTGCTCCGGGTATCCTCCATTTTGGGATACCCAGGCCCTGCCATTGGGATCTGTTGATTCCTGATAGGAAACAAGATGGCCCCTGTGGCCTCTTGCTTTCTATTGCCTGTTAACTTGTTTTCCCAAAGTCCTGGGAAGCCCTGTCTCTGTCCCTTCCCCCTGACTGGCTGTTGGGTGGAAGTTCCATGTATGGTATTGTTGTGAAGGCCCAGCTAGACTGGCTGGAGCCTTCCCAGTGATTGTATGTTGTGGGTACCTCCTGTGGGTGGGACCTGGGTGAATGGAGTGTGTGACCAATATACACTTCTTGTTGTGGTTGTCTGGTTTCTGGCATGAGAGACAAAGACTGAGACAGCCCTGCCCGAAACTGGCCTGAATGCAGTGTGTAGTGTTGAATGGCTGGGTACTTGTCCCAATCCACATTCCTTGTTGTGAGTGTCTGGAAGGGAGGAGTGTGGCCTGAATGCACTGTGTGCCTGATTGGCTGACTGACTGCATGAATGGCCTGCAGTATGATTGGCTGCTGAGTGTGTGCCAGCAGCATGGATGAGAGAGAGGATAGTATATCTGGGGACCTCTCACCACTGGAAAAGTGTTCAGAAGGGACCTTTGGTTGAGAAGCGACCATTGTGCTCCTAAAGCAGCCAGGGAGCTGAGTCCCCACTCTACGAGTAACTGGAACTGCTGATCCTCGACGTCCAGCTGGAAGAAGAAGACTTGCTGTGGCATTTGCTTTGACCGATCCGAAGGCTGACGAATTCGTCGAGGGCTGACCCGAGAGAGGACCTGGTAAGGCGCCCTCTTCCCGTGCTCCGAGGGACCATCGAGCACCGCTCCATCTTCGCCGAAGCGCCCTGGAAGGCAGACCCTCGAAAGGTTGTCGACCCGAGACGGGACCGCTGAGGAGATCGAAGTGAAGCACCCGGACATCGACGCCGTCGGAGTCCATTGCCGTCGACCAGGGTTCGCAGGTTTGTGTAACCGCTGGAGGCCCGTCGAAGTTGTGTTGCCCAGCCGTGGGAACCACTTGACGCCGTGCCGCCGACGACTGGAGCCGTCCGCTCCTTTGCCTAAGAACATTCAATCGAAGGACTCTCTCGACCGCATCGTCGACCGCTTATCCTGCCGGAGAAAGTCGAGGACGACCAACGCGCCGAGGAGAAACCTGCCGGTGGGTTTCCCGCCACCCGACGACCTCAAAGACTGGGACGACTCGACACCCTTGCTGGGCCTCCGTCTCTACAATCTTTGCGGTCCAGAACTATTGTCATCGAGGTGCCCCGCACACCTCCGCCGTGCAGGACGCCGACGCTCCGACGCCGACGAGCACCGCTCGGACGAATCTGCCGCCTCATCGACATCGTTCTACCTCGTTTGTCGACGGACGTTCGACGCCCCGTGCCTCCCGCTTGAAAGGGAAGGCATTGAAGGAGGGCCGTCGATTCCCCGTCGCCGAACAGCGAGTTCCTCGACGTTTGTCGACGCCTCTTCGAGGAGCTCGACTCCACCAGGTACATTGGGGGGGTAAAACATTGTAGGAGAGAATAAGACTGGCAGGGAAATATATGGACTGGGCTTGTGCTATATCTTTATTTACAGGTTGCCCAGGTGGGGGGATCTCCACACAGAACTGTGTCCAGTGGTAGGGGCCAGTATTCTGCCTATTGCTCAACCCTCTTATTTTCTCTCCTCTCTCTATTGCTGGTTTCACTCTATTGGTCTGTGTGACATTGTACACTATTGTTAATGCACTGTAATGAGATCTAGGGTGGTACCACTGAAGAATTGTATATATTTGCCATTGTAGATTTTGTCGGAGTACAAAGTGAGTTACTATGATAAATGTACATAACCTTAACTATTGATTATATAAAGACTGTGTTCTAACCAATACAGAGTGTGGATATTCCTTTGTGGGGGTTTGGGGGTACACTGTACTTAAGAACCAGCCTGCATCGCCTCCTGAGAAGCTAGGCCTTGATTGCTCGACCATTGCTACCGAATAGAGAATCTTGGCTGGGGTCTCCTGTGCCTCTCCTCCACCATATAGGGAGCGGAAGTACAGACACCATCCACCGGTCGTTGAGGCCCGTCTCTCACAGGTGGCCTGCTTGTACGTCTGGCATATTGTCATTGCTGTGCAGCATTGGTTTTATGTATGGCATTGATGTGTCATGTTCAGGTTGGGATGTTCAGGGCTACAGTGTTTCGCTGTATGTGCATTGTCCACTCACCACCCAATCTCACCCAGGTGGAGTATGCGTCCCCCCCAATCTCACCCAGGTGGAGTATGCGTCCCCCCCAATCTCACCCAGGTGGAGTATGCGCCCCCCCGGTCTTACCCCCCACTGCACTGCCATGGGCCTGTCAGGCAACTTACCAAGCAGCCAGGCACGTCGTCCAGCATGTCGCTCCATGTAGCGGGGTAGCATGGAGTTCTGCAACACCATGGCATCATGTGTGGATCCGGGATATCGGGCACAACAATGGGTGATGATCTTGCTGGAGTCACATGCCATCTGCACATTGATGGAGTGGTATCGCTTACGATTGCGGTACACCGCCTCTATGGCATGAGGTACCACCAATTCTACATGTGTGCAGTCGAGGGCACCAACGCAATTGGGCATGCCTGCCAGTGTGTGGAAGCCAACTTTAGTGTCAGCAAGCTCCTGGGCAGTCCGTGGTAGGGATATGTGGGTGCTTGCATGCTTCAGGAGGGCATCCATCACTTGGGTCAGCATGCGTGAAAAGAGAGGTTGTGATATCCATGCAGCTGTCCCACTGTGTGCTGGTAGGTGCCTGTGGCCAGGAAGTGGAGCACAGACACTACCTTCAATAGGGAGGGGATGGCAGTGCGGATTTCTATCAGGCTGACTATATTGTCGTGTATCATGTCCAGTATGTTGGTAATGGTGTCCCGGTTCAAACCAGTACAGGATGTGGATCTCCTCAGGGGTTAGATTGAATGGACTGGCTCTGATGCAAGGGATTGGTGGCTGCCTACGTGGTACCACTGGCTGCACTGGTGGGACTTGCTGGGCCTGTCTCAGCCTCCTTCTCCTCCTGCATCTCCTCTGTGCTGCCTGTTGTTGTTGTTGTAGTTGTTGTTGCTGGTGTAGCAGTATAGGCATTTCCTCCAGCCCCAGGATTGCAACAGCTAGTGGGATCATTTTGGTGTAGGAAGGGGTGTGGTGTGTGGGGGTGCTCCTTTTGTACTGGGACAGGCTCCATTGACTCCACCTGTGGTGATTGTGTGCACCTGTGGCAGTTGGCTACACTGCAGGGTGCTATTTATATGGTGGATGCCTGTATTGCCGCCATCGTGCAGGCCCTATTTACCGCCTTCGGGATGCCAGTAAGTGCATAACTTGTGATGTCCTCCTGTCAGCGGCATCTCGGTATTTCCGCCGCGAAGGGGCGCGTGTACGCGTGCATGCCGGTAAGTAGGGGCACGGTACGGGCGGTAAAGGTATTGCCGGGTTGTCGGCTCGTAATGTCCCGGACCTGTTAACGATACCAGTAATACCATTCCGCCTTCCTTTTTTCATTATCTCCATGATCGTAATGAGGCCGCTGTGCTATCACTTAACATAGTGTGTGGATTTTCCTTTCTGGGGGCTTTGGGGAAACACTGTACTTAAGAACCTTCCTACATCACCTCATGAAAGCTTAAGCCTGGCTGCTCGCCACGTATACCAAATTGAGAGCCTTGCTGGGGTTGTTCTTTACTTTACTTAACATTTATAATGCGTAGCCAGGGACCCGGAGGCTTAAGGATGCACATCAAATTGACAGACGAAACAATTAAGACAGGGACATGATCTAGAACTAAGACCGCCTAAAAGCCAGAGAATAGAAATAAGTGGATAGGGAATCTAGCAGAATAATAATGTTTTAATTTTTTTCTTGAAAATTTCAGTAGACTTAATGTCCTTTAGGTCAAGCGGGAGAGAATTTCATACCCTAGGGGCAGCTTTACTAAAAGCCCCTTTTAAAGCTTTGCTAGTGTTGCATTTAGGAGTCCTCAATTGGTGCGTATTATTCGATCTAAGAGATCTGACATTGTATTTCTCCATGAGAAGATCCTTCAGGTAGCCTGGCATAGGTCCAGCGCGACATTTGTGAGTGATCAGGAGCAGACGATATTGTACTCTTGCCTCCACCGGGAGCCAATGAAGAATTTGTCTAGCCTGCGAGATATGATCTCTCCATTTAAGGCATTAGACCACCCTAATGGCGCTGTTCTGGATGACCTGAAGGCGGTTCCACTCAGATTTCAGGATACCAATCGGAAGACTGCTACAATATTCAATATTTGCTCCTCCTATGGCCCTAGCAATCATCTCAGCATTTTTCCGAGATATGAATGGCCGGAGGTGGGCCAGCAGTTTTATATAATAGGTCGACGAGGATACCAGTCTGCTGACCTGCGCCCTCATGTTACGATTCTGGTCCAGTACTATGCCTAGGGTTTTGACTTTCTTTTTCACATCAATCTTGCAGTCTGCAATTGAAAAGCATTCATATATTGGTCCTAACTTTGTTCTCTTATTCTGTGTGCCAACCACCATGAGTTCTGTTTTTTCTTTATTTAAAGCCAGGCCACTCTGCAGCATCCAAGATTGTATATGGTCATAGGTCTTATTAAGCTTGAGTTCATCATCTCTAAACGAGCCTGTTAGCAGGATGACGCATTAAGTGTCATCCGCATAGTTCGCAAATATTATGCCATTCCGTTCCAGTAGATCAAAAAAGGGCACTGTAAGGATATTATAAAGGCAAGGGGACACCATAGGCTAGATTGACTGGCGTTGCCTCCGCCTCACCACTGAAAACTCTACACTGTCTGTCACTCAAAAAGGAGGAGATCCATTGGGCAGCATTTTCAGAAAAGTTTGCCGCTTCCTTCAACCTAGTGATCAAAATAGAGTGGTCAACGAAGTCAAAAGCCGCAGATAAATCTAACAGCATAAGAAGTAAGGCTTGACCTTTGTCCATGGAATCGAGTAACTTAGATTTCAGTTCCAGGAGCGCTCTTTCTGTCCCATGACTGTCTAAAACCAGATTGATATTTGTTTGGGATTTGGTAATTGTTAAGATGGGCAGATATTTGACCATAGGCCACACAATCCAGGAACTTTAAAAGAAAAGGGGTATTCATGATGGGTCTGTAATTGATAGCTGTTTCCGGGCATAATCCTGGTTTCTTAAGCAGGGGAGTAATCCAAGCTTTCGTTATCGCCTCTGGAACATGGTTTTCCAGGAAAGAGGCATTCACAAATTTGCACAAAGCGGTGATTAACACATAAGAGCAAGTCTTTATTATCATAGCTGAACAGGGATTCCACTTACATATTGTAGTTTTAAGCTGCTTAATGACATTGGCCAATTCTGTCTCTGAAATAGGGGAGAAGTTGAAATTGGCCCAAAGGCCAATCTCACCAGGTGGCTCCAATCCCGCGGCATCTGACGGCATGTTTAAGGTTAGCTTTTGGGATTCAATATCTTTTTTAATTTTGTCCAGTTTGCCCATCATGGCATCCTGAATTGAAGGACAGCAGGCATCATTTTTCAGTGGGGGGTCCTTGTTCTGTTCATTCGGAGATTCCTGTTCTTTTAAGATTTTAAACACTTCTTTACTTTCCTAATTAGATTTAGTAATTCCATCTAATTAGATTTAGTCATTCCATTAGATTTAGTAATTCCATGTCTTTTTTGCAGAAACAATTGCAGTTTTGTATTGTTTAGCCGCTTGTTTATATGCTTCCAAGCTGGTATCATCCTGACTTAACTTCCAATTGTGGAAGTTTCTGACTTATATCGATTTAAGCTGCTGCAAATCAGAATTAAACCATTTATTCGTTTTCTGTGTATACAACAGTTGTTTCTTTTTTAAAGGTGCACGAGTCTCCGTGATATCCTGAAAGGAGTGAAGAAAAAGATTTGTCATATCTTCAACTGATTCAGCATGAATGATTTCTGGGTCCAATGCAGAAAGCCAGGAGTTTAGAGTAAGTTTCTTTACAATTCTTGCTAAGGCAGGAATGTTCCTTTCATATTATTTCTTCTAGGCAATTTGTCAATGTTTATCGAAAAGTGGACAAAAAAGTGATCAGGCCAGGGACAAGATAAACCTTCAAGATCACTTATGTGAATATTATGGATGGTCACCCAATCCAGCGTATGTCCCTTGAGATGTGCAGGTTTTCTAACAATTTGCTCAAAACCGAGATGGCACAGTGCATCTTCAAGAGCATTAGCTTTTACGTCCGCGTTGCAACCTAGCCAGGAACTAAAATCTCTGAGAACTACAAATTTCGAATTCGGTTTGAGAAGACCTAATCGAAAATTGGTCAAAAAATCTGGATAATCTATATAGCAGTAACATATTAATGGTGGCTTCTGCGTTAATATCAATTTTCACTAATTTCGATTCCGTACCAGCCAGAACTTGAATGTTAACCTCCCAGATTTCTAGATTTGAATTGAATATTAGGGCTACACCCCTACCTCTCCCTTCCAATCTGTCTTGACGCACTATGCTATAACCCTCTGGGATAGCTAGCCCCAATGAGGGTCCTTCTGCATAATAGCCCCATGTTTCTGTGAGCGCATAAATGTCAATGTTGCTCTCCTGAATGTAGGAGGTTACTTCCACAACATGTTTAATTAAAGATATGGTGCTCAGAAGCACAATTATTAGTGCTGAAGGGGATTTTTTAAAACGACCCGTAGGGCGGCTAGAAGGGGCGGGCGGATTGGACTCAGCCCCCAGAGCCGCTCCAGCAGTTCCGTTAATTTTCTCTGAATCCATTTGTGGTAAATTATGAGTACACTGAGATCCCATTGGGACTTGGGTACCAGTGTAATTAGTGACAATGACATTGGGGTCTGAAAGCTCCTCATTATTCAGAGTTAGAGTCTGAGGCAGTCGAAAGGATTAAATAAGACTATTTCCAAGTAAGTGAAGCACTCGTGCCCCTAATAGTAACACCTGTGGTATCCACTAGTCAGGAGAGTATCGGACGGCAGAATTGCTGCACTCCCAAGTGACGTAGAACCGGGATTGTCATTCCTGCACGGGTTCCTACACAGCCTATTGAAATCTAGTCTGGCCCTTGCAGCGTTAATAGCTGCCATCCCTTCTATAATACCCATAAGGTAGCTAAAAAAAGTGATCAGAAAAAGAAAAAAGCCCACCTCCTTCACGTCCCTTCACGGACCGCCACAGACCGGCTTGTTGTTCTCGTGCTGGCGCTCTCGCGCCTGTTCACCAAACAAATACGGCGCAAGAACTACAATCTGGATGGGAACTGTAGTTCCAAGGGGGCAGTAAGTAACTACACATGGTTTAGCAAAGATGAAACCTTAAAATGTTACAGTACAAGGAAAGCCTAAATGAACAACTAAGCAAGCGTTACGAAAACAGGACTAAAAATACATTTTAGAAATTCATTATTTTTTAAAATGCAAATGCAATCGAGGAACAGAATCTATTAATGGCAACTAAGCAGGAGTCTAAAAAGTACCAACTAAATAAAAGCAAATAAAAAGGATGGAGAAACTAACCCTCTTATATACTGCCACAGACCGGCTTGTTGTTCTTGCGCCGGCGCTCTTGCGCCTTTTCGCCAAATAAAAACAGGGCACGAGACCTACAATCTGGATGGGAACTGTAGTTTCAAGGGGGCAGTAAGTAACTACACATGGTTTAGCAAAGATGAAACCTTAAAATGTTACAGTACAAGGTAAGCCTAAATTAACTGCTAAGCAAGTACTACGAAAACACGACAAAAAATGTATTTGAGAAATTATTTTTTAAAAAGCAAACTCAATCGAGGAACAAAATCTAAAAATGCCAACTAAGCAGCAGTTTAAAAAGAAGCAACTAAATAAAAGCAAATTCTGTGCCTTTAGCCAACCATATAGGGGCAGAAGTAAAGATACTCCCCTCCAGTCTTTACAGCGATACAGAGCGAAACTCTTGCACAAACTCCAGCCTCAGAAGGGAACTGCAGCAAAGCAAACACAAGATAAGAGAGGGCGGGAGGGATAATACTTGCATCCGTGTCTATTAATAGAATCTAAACCCCCTGCTCACGTAAGTGTGGGGGGTTAGCCATTCTATGTTGAGAACGGAGGCTTCCTATTATGCAAGTAAGTTCAAAGCTCTTGTAAAAACACATTAGCAACATGTTGGACCTTCTTGTGATAAAAGGTCTTGAAAGTAGACTCCCTGGACCAAGCATGAGGATATAATGCAAACTACTGCCAAGGAGAACTAACTTGGAGGCCATAGCGCCCCAAGAAGAATGGGCCCCAAAGATAGACATCCACCCCTGCTTCCTTTATTATCCAATGCACCCAGTGCGCCAATGTGGCAGAGCAAACAGCCCCAAAGGGCTTCCTGATGAAAATAAGCAGCTGAGAGGTAGAGGGAGGCTGATAAGCAGAAGTCATACGTTCATAACATTGCAAACAGTTAATCACACACAATTTCTGATCCTCCCTAAACCGATATGAAAGGATATGAAACCGAGGTGGTGAAGTGTTTAGTGTGACGCGTGACAAAGAAAGTCACGCCTTCAGCCGAATACACCTTATTGTCAACATCTAGTGCCCTGACATCAGAAACCCTCTTGATAGAAATAAGACATAGCAACATAGCCAATTTGGCAGACAGCTGTTGACGCGACAAAGACTCATTATCACGCCAGGGCTGAAACAGGCGAAATCCCAAAAGGTAGAATATTTAGCCTTAGGTGGAACCTTAATCTTAATGGACCGCAACGCTTTCCTAACCAGGAAATGCTTGCCCACCGCCGGTTCCCCTTTAACCAGCACATGACCTACCGAAATTGCTGACTGGAAATTATTAATCGTCCTATATGCTTTCTCTTCTTAACAATGTCACCAAAAAAATGACCACATCTACTTGAGGGGCAAAAACAGGATCGACACCCCGTCCACGCACCAGGCCACCCAGCACGCCCATGCAGAAGAGTAGGAACTTTGCGTGTATCTAGCCCAAGAGTCCCTGAGAACCTGGAAAGCATCTCCTGAAAGCCCAGGGAGAGCCCAGGAATCACAGAAATTTCCAAGCGATGAGGGGCAGTTGACTATCTAACACAAGCTCCTGAAGCCCCTGCACCAGGATCTGTGAGACACCTGTTGTCTGTGAAAATGCAGCAGAACCCGAGGGATGAGCAAGAAGGGGGGGGGAATGCATACCCCCTGAAAGTCCTCCCTCGTGCAGAAACGTGTCCACTACCTTGGTGTCTGGATCCGTACACCAACTGAGGCACCTGACAATTGAGGCGAGAGGCAAAGAGGTTGGTGCAAAACTGACCCCACACACTCACCAGGAGCTGGAAAACATCTGTGTTCAGTTTCCATTCACTTCCATCCTGGAGAAACCTGGAATTCCAATCCACTGCTGTGTTCAGTTTACCTGGGAGATACTCTGCTTGCAGCATAATCCCTCTGTCGAGCCAGAAGTGCCAAAAATTCTGGCCCAGATCCACCAAACCTTTGGATCGCATCCCTCCTAGCTTGTGGATGTAACTTACGGCTGAGACATTGTCCATCCTCAGGAGGATACAACAGTTAACCCTGTCCTTGGCCAGACCCTTCACCTCAAAGGAACCCATCAGAAGCTCGAGACAATTGATATGTAGAGACTTATCCTGAACAGACCACTTTCCACCCGCAGATATTTGCTGACACTTTGCCCCCAATACTGATAGACTGGCATCTGACTACAACGCCACATCGAGAGGCAGACCAAAAATAGCCTTCCCGTTCCAGGCCTCGATGTGTTGAAGCCACCACCAAAGCTCTTGTGAGGCTTCCTGAGAAAGACTGACAATGTGTGAGTATGGAATCCTTTTCCGTGAATGAGTGATCTTCAGTCTCTGAAGCACCCGATAATGCAACGGACCCAGGGAAATGGCCTGAATAGAGGCCGACAACATCCCTATTATCCTTGCTAGAACGGGAAAGAGACCCTTTCCTCAGCAAAGACTTGATCTGACTGCAAATGTCCTGATTTTTTCTTAGAGGGAAGAAGAATCTGGCACAACTGAGAATCGATAACAAAGCCCAAAAATTGGATGCATAGTGAAGGCATGAGGACCGACTTGTCCAGGTTGATGACAAAGACCAGGCTCTTAAGCAGAGAGGTTGCCAGCCTGAGATAGACCTGCAGCCGTTCCCACTGCTGGGCTAACAGAAGCATGTCGTCCAGAAAGATTATTATCCTGACAACCCTTACCCTCAAAAACGCCATCACAGGGCGCAAAAGCTTTGTAAAGCACCACAGAGCTGATGTCAACCTGAACGGGAAAGAGGCAAACTGCCAGCAGCGACCTTGTCACTGAAACTGCAGATACTCTGGACGAGGGCAATAAACCGCAACCACCAAATGAGAGTCCTTGAGATCTATCTTGCCCATCCAGTCCCCCGGAAGGAGAGTGTCTCTGAGGAGATGAATCCCCTCCATTTTGAACTGTTGGTATACCACAAACATATTGAGGGCATTGAGATTTATTACCAGACGGAACCCCGCATCTTGCTTGGGCACCAGAAAGATTGAATTGAGGAAGGGTTGAGTAACCACAGTAAGCAGGAACCACAGCCCCCTTGGAAATGAGGTCCTGCACCTGTTTTTCCACCAGAACCTGCTTCTCCCAACTAAAAACCACGGGACAAGGAACCGTCTCCTGAAAGGGAGGGGAATACAATTCTATCCGAAACCTTGACACTGTATGTAGAACCCATGCATCTCAGGTTAGAGCTGCCGAGCTGGGTAGAAAAAGAGCTAACCACCCCCCACCCCCACCAGTCCTCCTTGGGAATAAATACTTAAAGACAAACTGTGCACCTGATGCAGCTTTGGCACAACCTGCTCCTCTGGCTGCACCACCTCTCCATTGAGCACCTTGCTACGGAAAGAAGACATCTGCACTGCCCTTGGATCCTGCAAGTATACTCCAGGCAGCATATTGCGCTGGCCGTGCAGAGCCCTGATAGGGGTGGCCCGAAGGGGGGGGTTCTCTGCCTCTCCCAGCCCTGGCAAAAACACAAGGAGACAAAGCCTTCTTGCTGTTTCTTTGGGCCTTGTCTAAGGCAGTGAAAGTGTAAACAAATGAAGAGAGCTCCCTTATGAATGTATGACAAGACAACAACCCCTGTGCCTAGGGGCCTGCCTCAGCTGGAGCCATATCGGCCAGTTTTGGATCTAAACGCATAAGTAGGCCTTTCCTGCGCTCCGTAGATAAGCCCGCATTAGCATTCCCCAGCAGGCATATACACCTTTGGACCCAGCCATGGAGTACTGGCCATCTACCAGAGATTCTAGCGCTACTCTTTCCTCCAGCATGTTGAAGATCTGCTTTAGGGGCCCCAGCACATCCAGCAGCTTATCTTGCCATGCACGAAGAGCCTTATCTTCAGATCACCTCCTTCGTCTCTGAGTGGGCGGACCTCTCCTCCTCCCACCTGGCCTCAACCACTCAACTCCTCCTTCTGGGTGACCTCAATATCCATTTGGATGCTCCCTCTTCCTCCTCTGGACTCTTTTGTGACCTCTGCGTTTCTCTCTTTCTATTCTCCCCTCTGGCCCGACTCACTCTGCAGGGCACACGCTGGTTGTTTTGATCTCCTCTGACCTCCCCCTCTCCATCCCTCTGACCACTCCTCCTGGAGTGATCACTCTTTCCTTTCCTCCCATCTCTCCCTCTCTTCCCCTCAGGCCAAGCCAACTCCAACACTGCCACCTACCTTCTCGGTCATCCGACCCATGAAACGTGTGTCAGTTGAGGCTTTCGCCGCCACTTTCTCTCCCCCTCCTCCTCCTCTGCCTGACTCACATCCTGACAAAGCCCTTTCCTTGCTCTACTCGTCTATCTCTGATACTCTGGATGTTCTTGCCCCTGTCATGAGGATCCGCTTGAAGCCCAAAGCTAAGTGCAACTCTTGGTACGACTCCGACCTTGCTACCCTTAAACGCAAGTGTAGGGTGGCTGAGAGGAAATGGCAGGCTTCTTGTACATCCTCTGACAAACTGGCCTGCCGCCTGCTCCAAAGGCAATACCGGCTCCTTGTCCGAACTAAGAAGAGAGCCCACATCCAAGCCCGCGTCTATGCAGCATCTAACAACTCGCCCAAACTCTTTAAAATCTGCGAAGAGCTGGCCAATCCTGCTGCAGTCTCTACCTCTCCTGTCGCCTCCCAGGCCCTCTGTACGGCCCTTGCCTCTCATTTCATCTAAAAAACCCATGACATCCTGTCCACCCTCTCCTCTTCCCCCTGATGAGGTTTCTAGACAAGTCTGATCTATGAAAGTCTTGTCAAAACAGGTTCTTCCCTGTTCGTCAAATACCATCAACGACCACATTGACACCCTTGCTCCTGCTCTGGCTGACTTCTGCAACCTCTCTTTTGCCTCTGGACCCTTCTCCTCCCCTCTGAAGCACTCTCTTGTGCACCCTCTTCCCAAAAAACCCACAGCCGACCCCTCTTGCCCAGCTAACTATCGCCCGATCTCCATCACCCCTTTCCTGGGAAAACTCCTGGAAAAGCTGGCCTTCTCCCAGCTTAATCTTCACACTGATTCTGTTGGTTGTCTCCAGGACCATCAATCTGGCTTTAGAACTGCCAGAAGTAAGGAAACTGCTCTCCTGAACATCCGTGAAGACCTGCTCTCCAACCTTAACTCTAACATCTCTTCTGTCTTCATCCCACTCAATCTCTCTTCTGCCTTTGACACAGTCAACCATGCCATCCTACTCAACCGTCTCCTTGATAACCTGGGTATCACCGATCAGGCCCTGGCCTGGCTGCCCTCTTTCCTCTCTGATCGACCCTCCCAGGTCCAACTTGGGTCCTTCCTTTCCTCTATCTCACTCTCTATATGTGGTGTTCCTCAGGGGTCTAACCTCTCTCCCTGACAGTTCAACCAATACCTGGCAACCCTTGCCCACCGCATTGCCACTCTCTGCTCCAACATTCAGTGCTATACAGATGACACTCAGCTCGTTTTCAGTCTTCCCTCTGCCACTTCTTCTGCATCTCTCATCTCTGGCTGTCTGCTATCCAGGAGTGGTTTGCTGCCAATTATCTCTGTCTTAATGCAAGTAAGACAGAGATTCTCCTCATTGGCACACCTGAACCCTCCTTTCCTGTCACTCTCTGACTGGCCTCCTTGACCCTCTTCCTGTTCCCACCTGTGAGGCTAAGAACCTCGGGGTCATCTTCAAATTCCACATTCTCCTTTTCTCGTCACATTTCTGACGTCTCTAAGAAGTCAAACTACCAACTGCAACTCCTCAGAGGTATTCTTCCTTTCCTCTCCTTCCCCCAGAAGCTTACTGTCTCTAGAGCTCTGGTTCTCTCTGGGCTGGACAACTGCAACAGCCTCTTTCTAAATCTGCCTGCTTCCACTCTGCGCCCTCTGAAAGTCATCCAGAACAGGACTGCAAGACTTGTCCTTGGCCTCAAGCCCTGGGATCGTACCACTCTAGCCCTGAAATCTCTTCATTGGATCCCAGTGGCTGCAAGGATTAACCCTTTAAGTGCCATGGGTATTTCTCCCCACTGCCAGGGCCTTTTTTGGTGATTTCGGTATGTGGCCATTCAATGGCTTGTAACTTTTTGTTACCTGAGATATCTCGGCCAAATTTGGCTCCTTTTTTTCCCACATGTAGGCGGTCGGAACACCACCCAGGAATCCCAGGTTGCTGTAGGGGGGTGAGAGAAATTAAGCAAAAAGGGCGAACATTTTGGGTTTTTTCAAAAAATGCCAATAAAATGATGTACAAAGAAGCCTGTGTTTTTTTACGTGTAAGAGCTAGGTACAAATGGTTTGCTGTGCTGAGTTCCCCAATTTCCTGGCTTTCAAGAACAGGTTGAGTGGAAATGGAAAACATTATTTTGATGTGGTTATCAACCGTTTTGTGAGAGGTAGGCGATTTTGGCCATTTTTGCCAATTGGACATGCATGGACGGAATGGAAGAAAAGGGCAGGAAAGCCGAATTGGAGGACAGAAAGGCATATATTTCTGAAAAGTAGACAAATTTCCAAGTTTAGGAAGGGGTGATTTGCGTAGGTCAGGCAACAACTAGGTAGGGGAAACTGCCATCGATTGGGGGAAAAGCGGGAAAATGACCGAAAACAAAGGTATGTGTTGGACATGGTTGGCTTGGTACGGCAATGGCTTCTATGAATTGTGAGAAAAGCAATGCTCCGCTACATTCCCCCGACTCTTGCAGTTAGTAGAGCACACACTTTTTGTAGTGTTTTACAAAACAAGCAATACCACAAGCCAAAAACTGAGCCATGGTACACAGGAGTTTTACGCTCACGGCCTGACCAGACGCACTTAGCATGTGTAAATCGGGAAAACCAATGTGGTGAGGAACGGCAAGCACACATTTTTTGAAAGAGCACAGGCAGACCTTTTCAAGGGTAGGTGACTTGTGCAGATTACAAAAGTGTATGGTGGCTAAAGCAGAGACTTAAATGTAGGTCACATTTGGGAAATGAAAGGGTTGTGAGACAAAGGGCACCAGCAAATGGGTCAAAACGTTATGAAAACCACACAAACACAACACATGGCCTACCGTCCTGCGTTCCCACAGATGTCCCGATGAAAACGGTACCTCACATGTGTGGATGCACCTACCTGGCTGCCAAGGGGAAAGCCTAAAACAAAAGTAACCCCAAGTCTGTTTTCAGAGCGGAATCTCAGACATTCTGCCGACTGGCACAACATACAGATATGGGCCTTGGGTGTCCAAGCCACCAAGGAAAACAGGGAACCCCATGCATTTCCGAAAAGAGGACACCCGTGGGAATCCGCAGAGGTATGATTTGCGCACATCGTCCCAGAATTTATTACCCAGACAGCCCCGCAAAGTCCGAAATGTGGGGGAAAAAACGCTTTTTCCGCACATTTCGCTCGGCGCACCCATCAAAACACGCCCCCAACAACACATGGCCTACCGTCCCGCGTTCCCACAGGTGTCTCGATGAAAACGATACCTCACATGTGTGGGTGCACCTACCTGGCCGCCAAGGGGAAAGCCTAAAACACAAGTAACCCCAAGTCTGTTTTCAGAGCGAAATCTCAGACATTCTGCCGACTGGCACAACATACAGATATGGGCCTCGGGTGTCCAAGCCACCAAGGAAAACAGGGAACCCCATGCATTTCCGAAAAGAGGACACCTGTGGGAATCCGCAGAGGTATGATTTGTGCACATCGCCCCAGAATTTATTACCCAGACAGCCCTGCAAAGTCAGAAATGTGGGGGGAAAAACGCTTTTTCGGCACATTTAGCGCGGCGCACCCATCGAAACACGCCCCCAACAACACATGGCCTACAGTCCCGCGTTCCCACAGGTGTCCCGATGAAAACGGTACCTCACATGTGTGGGTGCACCTACCTGGCCGCCAAGGGGAAAGCCTAAAACACAAGTAACCCCAAGTCTGTTTTCAGAGCGGAATCTCAGACGTTCTGCCGACCGGCACAACATACAGATATGGGCCTCGGGTGTCCAAGCCACCAAAGAAAACAGGGAACCCCATGCATTTCCGAAAAGAGGACACCCGTGGGAATCCGCAGAGGTATGATTTGCGCACATCGCCCCAGAATTTGTTACCCAGACAGCCCTGCAAAGTCCGAAATGTGGGGAAAAAAAACACTTTTTCCACACATTTCGCTCGGCGCACCCATCGAAACACGCCCCCAACAACACATGGCCTACCGTCCCGCGTTTCCAAAGGTGTACCGATGAAAATGGTACCTCACATGTGTGGGTGCACCTACCTGGCCGCCAAGGGGAAAGCCTAAAACACAAGTAACCCCAAGTCTGTTTTCAGAGCGGAATCTCAGACGTTCTGCCGACTGGCACAACATACAGATATAGGCCTCGGGTGTCCAAGCTACTAAGGAAAACAGGGAACCCCATGCATTTCCGAAAAGAGGACACCCGTGGAAATCCGCAGAGGTATGATTTGCACACATCGCCCCAGAATTTATTACCCAGACAGCCGCACAAAGTCCGAAATGTGGGGAAAAAAAGACTTTTTCCACACATTTCGCTCGGAGCACCCATCGAAACACGCCCCCAACAACACATGGCCTACCGTCCCGCGTTCCCACAGGTGTCCCGATGAAAACGGTACCTCACAGGTGTGGGTGCACCTACTTGGCCGCCACGGGGAAAGCCTAAAACACAAGTAACCCCAAGTCTGTTTTCAGAGCGGAATCTCAGACATTCTGTCGACCAGCACAACATACAGATATGGGCCTCGGGTGTCCAGGCCACCAAGGAAAACAGGGAACCCCATGCATTTCCAAAAAGAGGACCCCCGTGGGAATCCGCAGAGGTATGATTTGCGCACATCGCCTCAGAATTTATTACCCAGACAGCCCCACAAAGTCCGAAATGTGGGGAAAAAAAGACTTTTTCCGCACATTTCGCTCGGAGCACCCATCGAAACACGCCCCCAACAACACATGGCCTACCGTCCCGCGTTCCCACAGGTGTCCCGATGAAAACGGTACCTCACATGTGTGGGTGCACCTACTTGGCCGCCAAGGGGAAAGCCTAAAACACAAGTAACCCCAAGTCTGTTTTCAGAGCGGAATCTCAGACATTCTGTCGACCAGCACAACATACAGATATGGGCCTCGGGTGTCCAGGCCACCAAGGAAAACAGGGAACCCCATGCATTTCCAAAAAGAGGACACCCGTGGGAATCCGCAGAGGTATGATTTGCGCACATCGCCTCAGAATTTATTACCCAGACAGCCCCGCAAAATCTGAAATGTGGAGAAAAAAACGCTTTTTCCGCACATTTCGCTCGGCGCACCCATCGAAACACGCCCCCAACAACACATGGCTTACCGTCCCGCGTTCCCATAGGAGTGTCGATGAAAATGGAACCTCACATGTGTGGGTGCACCTACCTGGCCGCCAAGGGGAAAGCCTAAAACACAAGTAACCCCAAATCTGTTTTCAGAGCGGAATCTCAGACGTTCTGCCGACCGGCACAACATACAGATATGGGCCTCGGGTGTCCAAGCCACCAAGGAAAACAGGGAACCCCATGCATTTCCGAAAAGAGGACACCCGTGGGAATCCGCAGAGGGATGATTTGCGCACATCGCCCCAGAATGTATTACCCAGACAGCCCCACAAAGTCCGAAATGTGGGGAAAAAATGCTTTTTCCGCACATTTCGCTCGGCGCACCCCTCAAAACACGCCCCCAACAACACATGGCCTACCGTCCCGCATTCCCACAGGTGTCTCGATGAAAACGGTATCTCACATGTGTGGGTGCACCTAGCTGGCCGCCAAGGGGAAAGCCTAAAACACAAGTAACCCCAAGTCTGTTTTCAGAGCGGAATCTCAGACGTTCTGCCGACCGGCACAACATACAGATATAGGCCTCGGGTGTCCAAGCCACCAAGGTAAACAGGGAACCCCATGCATTTCCGAAAAGAGGACACCCGTGGGAATCTGCAGAGGGATGATTTGCGCACATCGCCCCAGAATGTATTACCCAGACAGCCCCACAAAGTCCGAAATGTGGGGAAAAAATGCTTTTTCCGCACATTTCGCTCGGCGCACCCATCGAAACACGCCCCCAACAACACATGGCCTACCGTCCCGCGTTCCCACAGGTGTACCGATGAAAACGGTACCTCACATGTGTGGGTGCACCTACCTGGCCGCCAAGGGGAAAGCCAAGTCTGTTTTCAGAGCGGAATCTCAGACATTCTGCCGACCGGCACAACATACAGATATGGGCCTCGGGTGTCCAAGCCACCAAGGAAAACAGGGAACCCCCTGCATTTCCTAAAAGAGGACACCCGTGGGAATCCACAGAGGTATGATTTGCGCACATCGCCCCAGAATTTATTACCCAGACAGCCCCACAAAGTCCGAAATGTGGGGAAAAAACGCTTTTTCCGCACATTTCGCTCGGCGCACCCCTCAAAACACGCCCCCAACAACACATGGCCTACCGTCCCGCAGTCTCACAGGTGTCTCGATGAAAACGGTACCTCACATGTGTGGGTGCACCTACCTGGCCGCCAAGGGGAAAGCCTAAAACAAAAGTAACCCCAAGTCTGTTTTCAGAGCGGAATCTCAGACATTCTGCCGACCGGCACAACATACAGATATGGGCCTCGGTTGTCCAAGCCACCAAGGAAAACAGGGAACCCCATGCATTTCCGAAAAGAGGACACCCGTGGGAATCCGCAGAGGTATGATTTGCGCACATCGCCCCAGAATTTATTACCCCGACAGTCCCGCAAAGTCCGAAATGTGGGGAAAAAAACACTTTTTCCGCACATTTCGCTAGGCGCACCCATCGAAACACGCCCCTAACAACACATGGCCTATCGTCCCACGTTCCCACAGGTGTCTCGATGAAAACGATACCTCACATGTGTGGGTGCACCTACCTGGCCGCCAAGGGGAAAGCCTAAAACACCAGTAACCCCAAGTCTGTTTTCAGAGCGGAATCTCAGACATTCTGCCTACCGGCACAACATACAGATATGGGCCTCGGGTGTCCAAGCCACCAAGGAAAACAGGGAACCCCATGCATTTCCGAAAAGAGGACATCCGTGGGAATCCGCAGAGGTATGATTTGCGCACATCGCCCCAGAATTTATTACCCAGACAGCCCTGCAAAGTCCAAAATGTGGGGAAAAAAATGCTTTTTCCGCACATTTCGCTCGGCGCACCCATCAAAACACGCCCCCAACAACACATGGCCTACCGTCCCACGTTCCCACAGGTGTCTCGATGAAAACGATACCTCACATGTGTGGGTGCACCTACCTGGCCGCCAAAGGGGAAAGCCTAAAACACCAGTAACCCCAAGTCTGTTTTCAGAGCGGAATCTCAGACATTCTGCCTAGCGGCACAACATACAGATATGGGCCTCGGGTGTCCAAGCCACCAAGGAAAACAGGGAACCCCATGCATTTCCGAAAAGAGGACATCCGTGGGAATCCGCAGAGGTATGATTTGCGCACATCGCCCCAGAATGTATTACCCGGACAGCCCCGCAAAGTCCGAAATGTGGGGGAAAAACGCTTTTTCCCGCACATTTCGCTTGGCGCACCCATCGAAACACGCCGCCAACAACACATGGCCTACTGTCCCGCGTTCCCACAGGGGTGTCCCGATGAAAACGGTACCTCACATGTGTGGGTGCACCTACCTGGCCGCCAAGGGGAAAGCCAAGTCTGTTTTCAGAGCGGAATCTCAGACATTCTGCCGACCGGCACAACATACAGATATGGGCCTCGGGTGTCCAAGCCACCAAGGAAAACAGGGAACCCCCTGCATTTCCGAAAAGAGGACACCCGTGGGAATCCACAGAGGTATGATTTGCGCACATCGCCCCAGAATTTATTACCCAGACAGCCCTGCAAAGTCCGAAATGTGGGGAAAAAATGCTTTTTCCGCACATTTCGCTCGGCGCACCCCTCAAAACACGCCCCCAACAACACATGGCCTACCGTCCCGCATTCCCACAGGTGTCTCGATGAAAACGGTACCTCACATGTGTGGGTGCACCTACCTGGCCGCCAAGGGGAAAGCCTAAAACACAAGTAACCCTAAGTCTGTTTTCAGAGCGGAATCTCAGACATTCTGCCGACCGGCACAACATACAGATATGGGCCTCGGGTGTCCAAGCCACCAAGGAAAACAGGGAACCCCATGCATTTCCGAAAAGAGGGCACCCGTGGGAATCCGCAGAGATAGAGATGGGAACCGATGGACACTTAAGGAAAGAGCGATTGGAGTTATGGCGTGGACACATGTGAAATGAATGGAATGTATGGCATGGATACTTGTGGAAAGAATGGAAAGTATGTATATGGAAAGGATAAAATAGTCTGAATGGATGAAATGAATAGAATGGATGGATTCGCGGACGGATGGAGGGGATGAAATTGATGGACGCACAAGGAAAGAGCGGATGGAGTGTATGACATTGATGCATGTGGAATGTATGGTGTGGATGCATGTGGAAAGAATGGAAAGTATGTATATGGAATGGATGAAATAGAATGGATGAAATGAATAGAATGGATAGATAGATGGATGAATGGAATGGCCGAACACATGGAATGGGTGAATGGAATCGACAGACGGAATGGTCGGTTGAATGGACGAATGGAGTGGACTGACGAAAGGGACAGATGGAATGGACAAGTGGAATGGAGGGATGAAATGGGCAGATGGAGTGGACGGATGTAATGGGCGGACGGAGTGGATGAGTGGAAGGGATGGATGGACGGAATGGACGGATGGAATAGATGAAAGGATGTTATGAATAGAATTAGATAGACGCATGCAGAACTAATGGATGACATGGATGCATGTGGAACGAATTGAAGGCATGTATTTACAATGAATGGATGGAATGGACGGAATGGATGGATCATATGCACACTGAATTGATGAATGGAACAGTGGAAAAGATGGAATGGATAGACGAATGTTAAACGTATAGATGAAATAGACGGCATGAATGCATGTGGAATAAATGGAAGGTATGTTTATGCAATAGATGGATGGAATGGATGAAATATATGTATACTGAACTGATGAATGGAAATGATGAAATGAATGGAATGTATGGACGCATGTTGAACGAATGGAGGAAATAGACGGCATGGATGCGAGTGGAACGAATGGAAAGCATGTATATGCAATGGATGGAATGTATGCATACTGAATTGATGATGGAATGGGTGGAGGGGTTGGAATGAATGGAATGGATAGATGCATATGGACGGCATGGATGCATGTCGAACACATGGAGGGTATTTTTTATGCAGTAGATTACCGGGATGGATGGAATGGATGAAACATATGTATACTGAATTGATGAATGGAATGGATGGGGGATGGAGTGAATGGAATCGAAGGGCGCATGTGGAACGAATGGAGGAAATGGACGGCACAGATGCATGTAGAATGAATGGAAGGTATGTATATGCGATGGATGGAAGGAATGGATGGAAAATATATAAATACTGAATTAATGGATGGAATGGATGAAATGGAGTGGATGGCGTGGATGTGGCGTGGATGGAGCATATGGAACGTATGGAGTGGATGGAGTGGTTGAAGTGGACAGAGTGGTTGGAATGGATGGAGCGGATAGAACAGATGGAGTGGATGAAGTGGACAGAGTGGATTCCTCCTTTCCTACTGCTGCCTTCTACGGAGCCCCTTCCCTCTGCCCCCCAGCACCCTCCATCGACGCCTGGACTTCTTCTTGCTGCGCTATGCTGTGGGGTAAGGAGCTGACAATTGTGGGACGCTTCGGCAAGTTGCGGCAAGCAGCTTTGAAAACCTGCCTTAATTGCACATTTCACCGTGCCTGCATACCTTATCTAACTTGAATCGCCATGCTGCGCTCCGCGCATTTCTACTGGTGATTTGTTTTAAATATGCCATATTGAGGCCTGATGCCTTAGACCATCCAAGATGGCCGTGTGCTGGGCTAGGTTTTTGAATTGCTGTTGCTTCTGCATCTTATGGTGCCAGCTCCCGCCTCCCTCCCCCATTGGTTGCCATTGGCCCCTTAAGCCAATGGCTGCAACCGGGAGGCGGGAGCCGGCCGCAACATCGAAGGCCCACTTCAAAGTCCCTGTCTACCGCTGTCCACCGCGGTACGCCGGATCGCAGGCCCCTCTGTGAGTGCCTGTGTGCCCCCCTGCCCCTCCGTGAGTGCCCGTGTGCCCCCTGCCCCTCCGTGAGTGCCTGTGTGCCCCCCTGCCCCTCTGTGAGTGCCTGTGTGCCCCCCTGCCCCTCTGTGAGTGCCTGTGTGCCCCCCTCCCCCTCTGTGAGTGCCTGTGTGCCCCCCTGCCCCTCTGTGAGTGCCTGTGTGCCCCCCTCCCCCTCTGTGAGTGCCTGTGTGCCCCCCTCCCCCTCTGTGAGTGCCTGTGTGCCCCCTGCCCCTCTGTGAGTGCCTGTGTGTCCCTCTGTGAGTGCCCGTGTCCCCCCTGGCCCTCCCTGAGTGCCTGTGTGCCCCCCTTCACCCCCTGAGTGCCTGCTCCACCCTCTTTGCTCTGCGTTCCACCCCCCTTCCTGCCTCCTTCCCTTCCCACCTCCTCACATCCATCCTCTTCTACTACCTTTCCTACTCCCCACTCCTTCTCCCTCCTCTCAGACCTCCCCCTCCTAGCACTTACTCCTATCTTTTGTTCCGTGACTCTCGATAGCAGCTTGTCTGTCCCCCCTCCTCCCCCCCTGTTCTCTTCCTCCCCCCTCCCCTACTTTCAAATTTGTCACCGACATTTTTGTTCAGTATCGTGCCTTGTTCTCCTTTCCCCTCCGTACCCTTGCCCCCCTCCCACCCCTCCTCTTGTTACCACCTGCACTGCGTAAATTGTCGTCGGACATAGTAATGTTACTGCTTGCTTTGTTCTCCTCCTATCCATTACCTCTTGCCTTACTTGTTCTATGCACTTGCACTATCAGAAATGTCGACTGGCCTATTATGATAGTTATTTTTACATTCTGTACTGTTTCAAGGACTTTGCTGAATGTAACTGTATTTTCCTTTGTTCCCCTCCCTCCTTGAAGCGCTTTGAAACACGTTGTGTATAGGCACTATATAAATAAACTATCATATCATATCATATCATATCAAATGGACGGAATGGAGTGGACGCAATAGATGGAGTGAACGCAATGGATGGAGTGGACGCAATGGATGCAAGGGACACAATGGATGCAAGGGACGCAATGGATACAAGGGACGCAATGGATGGAATGGACGCAATGAACGCAATGGATGGAATGGATGAATTGGACTGGACACATTGGATAGAATGGATGGAATGGAATGGGCGCAATGGATAAAATGGAGCTGACGCAATGGGTGGAATGGATGGAGTGGTTGGAATAAACGCAATGGATAGAAAGGATGAAATGGATGGAATGGATGATATGGATGGAGTGGATGGAGTGGATGGAATGGATGGAATGGATGAAATGGACTGAACGGAGGATATGGATAGAATGGATGGAGTGAATGGAATGGACGGAATGGACACAATGGATCGAAGGGACACAATGGATCGAAGGGACACAATGGATGGAGGGGACGCAATGGATGGACGGGACGCAATGGATGGAGTGGATGTAATGGAGTCGACGCAATGGATGGAATGGACGAAGTGGACACAATGGATGGAATACATGAAAGGAATGGAATAGATGAAATGGAATGGACGCAACGAATAGGATGGATGAAATAGACGAAGTGGATGGAATGGATGGAGTGGATAGAATGGTTGGAATGGATGAAATGAATGGTTCAGATGAAATGATAATATGGATGAGATTGAAAGATAGGATGGATAACCTTGCAGTGATCGTATTTCCTTATGTCTCCCCTATCGCTGAGTCCGCCCCTGTCACTGTGTGTCGGTGCGTCGCAGAGCTCCCTTCAATCCTGTTCCCGTAATGTTGCTTTGTACCCCATTGTTCTTACCCAACCCAATCCTGTGTGCCCACTCTGTCTGTATATTACTGTGCACTCTGCTTTCCTATCCCCATTCTGCTAATATATATCGGTTTCCCCATGTCACTGTAAGCCCAGCCCACTGTCACTGTGCATCCGTGTGACAACAAGATGAACCTTCATATCACATCACTACTCCTACTCTCTATTATACACCATCACTCAACTAGAACACAGCTATACCCCTGACAAATTCGGCCTAGCTGTTCACATACAAACTCTACCCAATGAACACCTCAACACCCTAATAAAACGCAGCTATCCGATGACATTCCGGCCTAGCTGCTCACATAAGCATCCTTCAGGCTTAACACAGCCATCTCCATCTGGATGTCCACCCATTGCGGCCCGCGATGAGGATCTCCAATGACCTGGATACCCACTAGGATCCATAGCCCTTTTCTACACTTGAGAGGGGCCTGCATGGATTTAGCAGTGTGTGACAATTTCATCCACTTTACTTTGGGCAATAAACATCCAGTTTTGTGAACTGCGGTCTCTCTAACATGGAAACTGCAGACTAGTGGCAGATTAATATCTCCCCTATCGCGTTTGACAATAAGTGCCAAAGACGGTTGGCAGGATAGGTGTCCTGCATGAAAGTTGTGCATCCAGAACCTTTTGGATTAATGTATAAAGTGTTCAGAGATGACAAAACAATTGTCATGCTGATCAACTATTGGTGTATAGAGCCTTTTTGACACTTTTCTTGAAGAAATTGTGTCTTGAAGAGGTCCTATGAAAAGAAAGAATTAAAGACACTAGAGATAGTGTCTGAAACAAAAAAACAGCCGAAACATGTCGACAGCTATCTGAAATACCCATGTGAATCAATTGTGGTATTTTTAGGCAAACAAAGTGGTTTTTAAAAAAATAAACAAACTTTGTGTTGCTTGCACCCCCTTGTCCCATTAGTGCCTTCTGCACTTTGCTTTTACATCAAGATAAGGTTGTTTTGTTTAATCGTACAATATTAACTTTGTGGCAATTGTTGCCCTTTTTAGTCATATACAATGTGGGATGATAATAAAGACTGAATGTATTTTTCTGCAATTAGTGTTTTTGTCCCGGGTTCATGTTATCTCCTAGTAACAAGATCAGATGGTATCTGTTTAATTTGTAATGTCTAATTTGTAAGTGTCGGCCACTTTGAAACATTGGGGCAATGGAAAGAGGGCTAATCAGACTCACCTTTATGTTTCCCTGTCCACCCACCAGACTGCACACATTCCTAATTATCTTCAACACCACACCTAACGCTAGGATGCAGCTACTATACAGCTATTACATCAGCTGCACACATAACTGGTGCACCCACGCACCCTAAGACACCCCCTCTCTCTACTGACCTGAACTGCGGTTCTCGACAGCGTTAAACCTACCACCGCTTCGAGATCATACCAATGATATAGAGCGCTATATAAATGCCAAGTAACATAACATAACATAACATTTGCATTGGAATAATCTGTCAACTCGCAAAATGCTATTACGTAGGAAAATGATAGGCTTACAAGATTCAAACTGCCGATTCTGTAAGAGGGAGGAAGAAATTGAAACAGCAGAGCACCTACTACTATTCTGCCCTGCACTTTGTACTGAAACGTCGGCCCATATGGCTATGTTTGCTAAATGCGGAGTTAATGGGGATGACGACTATATATGGTCCCGTTGTATTTTATATTGAGAATATTACAGAGGGTATAGCGATTGCGTCATTTTTTAAGTCTATGGATTTATGCAATGAACAGGATACTCCATAATAGTTTTTTTACTTTTATTGTAAATAAAGTAGAGTATTTATTTGCTCTCAGACATGAAATTTAAAATGGTTGAAATATTAGTTTAAAAAAAGATTGCAATTAAAAATGTTTCACTGGTTCATGTATTATATTTGATGAACTCAGATGTATTCAATGGTCTTAATACTTGTTTTTTATATGTGTTAGATTGTGTGATATAGTGTAATAATGTTTTTATTTCAAATTTTCCAATATTGAATGTTCTAAAGGTGTTTTTATAAACCATATTCAATTTAAAAAAATGAAATGTCAGGATGGTTGAAGACCTAACTTGCCCTATGCCAAGGTGGGATTTCCCTACCTGAACGAAACTAAGGAAAGTCTGGCACCGGAAGTGTCGGCAGGTGTCTACTGACTATTGGACTGTGATACTGGGCTTTTCTGCTGCGGCTCGCATCACTTTGGAAAATTCTTGCATGTTTGGAGTGAGCAGTCAGCGAGAGGAAGCACCGTGGGCTTCAAACCACGCCACTTCATTTGTGTATCTGGACCTGGACTTAAGTTTACACCCACGCACTGCCGACAGTCCAGCCCCCTGTGCTGTTCATTGGACACACTTGCTACTAAACATCCGGGCACGCGCACCGGAAGTGTCCGCGAGTGTCTACTGACTATTGGACTGTGATACTGGGCTTTTCTGCTGCGGCTTGCATCATGTTAGAAAATTCTTGCTGGTTTGGAGTGAGCAGTCGGCGAGACGAAGCACTGTGGGCTTCAAACCACGCCACTTCGTTTGTGTATCTGGACCTAGACTTAAGTGTAAATATTGACATTGTCTTATACAGCGTAACTCTTTGACATCCGCTGTGTTACTCTTTGATAGAGCTACCTCAATGTCATTCTAGAGCCTAAAGCATTCCTTTTTCTTCTCTTTCTACTAGTTACACCCACGCACCGCCGACAGCCCCGTCCCCTGTGCTGTTAATTGGATACACTTGCTACTAAACATGCAGGCACGTGCACCGCACCCGCACCGGAAGTGTCTGCAAGTGTCTACTGACTGTTGGACTGTTCGGTGCTGTGAGTGGATGGTGGGGGTACAACAGGGTTCTCCCCAAGGGGTGTCCTCATCTAGAATTTGGTAGGAAATTGTGATTTTATGTTTGTTAGGAGTGGGTTCCTTGGTGCGAGTCACTTTTTAGAGTTGTAAATACTCGTGCCAAGAGAAGTTGCATCAACTATGACCGTGGTGGTTATTGTGGTGGGAGGGTTCTGGTAGCACGGATACTTCTATAACATTGGCGAAACACTGATTGAAAATGGTAGGACGTCTATGAAGCTGTAAGAGTGTTTCAGAAGTGAAACTGAATACAGCACTGAATGGAACCGTGCCTATTCAATCTCACGATTCCAGTGCAGAGCTTATTGCCGCTATTTTACAAGAGTCCATGAACAATGAGCGAGTGATGGATGCACACACAGTCCCTTATAGCTTGCAATCGCTAGCTATTGAACCTAACGATAGTGTGGGTGAGCAATTGTGCACTCCAGCATATGCACTTAAAATAGGGTCAAGATTTGTTAATAGTAAATCACAACTCTTGACACTTGATAAGGAGAGATTATCTAGTGGGGAAGCAATTCAACAAACAAAGTCGATCTCCACAGAATCTTTTAATGGTATCTCTGATGTATCAATTTTGGCCCCCACGTTGGCAAATTAATGGGAAAAACAATATCGCATTTCTTTGGGATCAAGATCGCCAGCAGTGCTTCTGCCCTCTGAGGTGGAAAGTATATGCCTGCACAATCTCCAAGATGAGAAGTCTTGTGCTCCCACAATAGGGTATGAAAATAATCACTCGGTAAGGTCAGTGCGACCCTCCACTACCTCTCCCACATACTATCCGACAGGGACAGCTGTAGGGGTGGGGTTTGTAGAAAATAGCCATGGCAATGTGACATCTGATTGCGAAGAGAGTGACCTATCTATGACAGATCTCAGGAATAAGGACTCGGAACGGAGTCATGATAATAGCAGCACCCCATGTGTGAGGGGGAAGAAATTGTGACGTTTCCGGTCATATCATCTGTCCTGAATCTATTAGATAAAGCACGACCTAACTCATGTGCATTTGAATGCACTAAAAGATATGATTGCCGAATTCTCTGGGAAAATATGTAAATTAGAAGGTTTTAGGCTAGCACATGTGACTTGCCAGTCTGAGAAAATGGGTTTATTGGACTTGTGTATATTAGAAATGCTGGCTCCCGCTAAATCTAGGGGGATTGATAAAAGCTTTCAAAATGTGGAAGTGTGTGAAATTGAAAACATCTCGTGGTGTTCATTTGCAAAAGTGGTGGCCGATGGCGTAAAGTCAGATGCTATTATTCCAGATACTTTATTCCCAAGCTTATTAACTGCTATTCAAGCAAATTCATTAAAATTGGATGACGTATTTCGTTACCTTATCTCGCAACATCAGAGATCAAATGCAGGTGGGGTGATGGGCACATATCCGGTCGTCATTGATCATTCATCGCCTGGGGATATGGAGGGCTCTCCTAACAGTCCCTCGCCCCTTGTTAAACTTATTGAGAATGCCGCGCCCACACAAGAAGTGCATGCTGTCAACAGCACGACACGACAAGTAGCCACAGAGCAATGTAACAATGAAAGCAGCTCTGTGTCGGCTGCACATGAACGAGAGGAACTCAATATGATCTTTTTCTCTTGTCAAAATGAAACGTGCACAGGCCAAGGCGTTAAAAAAAAAAAGAGAAAACCAACAAAAGAAGAAACTAAACATAGGCACACAAGACATGCATAAAAATAAAAAACATAAGGAACGTCTGAGTGAATGAGTTCAACTTAAAAAAAGCTTCCTCCCAGCTACCTTCCCCATGAAAAAGTCGCAAGATTACCTTTCTTCAGTTCAAGGGGATACAGTTCAAAATCAATCTTCGGGGATCCCTTCCCCAAGTTCCAAGCACCACAGTTCACAGAAAACAAAAAGGTCTTGAGGTTTCATTCTCAAGACCACACACGTCCCTCCTCAAGTCTGGGTTCTCTTCCCCAAGACTTTAAAGGGGTAGTTCACTCAAAAATGTTGTGCTTTAAAAATGTTGGCCATAATAAAAAAAACATTGCCATTGTTTTTAAAAAAAAGTTCCTATGGAAATAATCATTTATGAGACCTTTAAAGCCTTCATTTTCAAGCACTTAGGCCCAGCCATTATCTAAGATGAATCAGTTTCAGTTGTGAAAGTTAATGCTGTGCTCTCGCGGCAGCAATCATACAAAAGCCCCCTACTGGGAGATTTTGCTTATTGCTGCTGGAGAGCAGAGCATTTTTAAACATGAATAGGTAAAAATGCTTGGCCTCGTGAAACGATTCAGCATCTTTTTACAGTCTGCGTTTCTGTGATTTTTTTTGCACCTTGCCTAGACCGGCATATGGAAATATTTGCACAGGTTGTGTGTGGAATCTCATACATTACGGCAGGTGTTTCACCAAGATTGCAGAATGTTCATGCCAGCTCTCCCCACAGGAGAGCCTATTTGTTTGCTCCAATCTGTGGCTAGAATGGGGTGCACACTCCACAGCATACCCCTCCTCTCTCCCCTCAAAGTGCAGGCACGCAGGTGTAAGGTAGGGCCTCACAGAATGACTGTGCCGGCATATTCTCAGCTGGTAGGGGCGAGCAGAAAGAGTCACAACAGCACAAAACTAGAATGCACTTTTTTGAGATGCATACCCACTGTAGACATGCAGTCAGGCAGGCGGTGGCTTGTAGCGACATAGGAGTACTTCAGTATTTAAATGACATGGATGGGTCCAAGACTGCACAACTTCTTTCACGCACCACTTTCTACTTCATTTGCAGTGCCAGCACAAGGGTTGCTTCACTCTCTGTGCTGTCTAGCATAAGACGTGCAAGTTCAAGCTTCTTCCACACTTGCGCCCAATGCATCGAAAGTGCCAGAAAAAACACCCTCCTTCGCATACTGCAGTCCAATAGTAATACACGTACAGTGCCAGCTTACTAAGCGCACCCCACTTTTCTCTGGCTTAAATGCCAGGCGGGATGAGAGCCTCTTCCCCATCCCCCTGTGCTCGCAGTGTTATTTTAGTGCACCCTATATTGATGTGTAGACTATGCCGGCTCACAGGCCCTGCTCTTATGACGAGCCTGAGTTCGGCTGCAGGCTGTGCGCTGTGGGCACGGAATGCGATGCTCTTCGCATGCTAATTTTCTGAAATGTTTAATTAATAACTGGAACATTATGTCCCTGGGCCAGGGCTTCCATCTGCGCTCCAGGAGTGAGTAAAAGCCAGAAGGCATGGAGGGAGTGTTCGTTATTGGGAAGAACGCGTTATTAGCAAAGCTCCCTTGGCGCCTGTGATCTGCATGCACATTGCATGCTTATTTAATGAATGCACGGGAAGTCTGGGAGTTGTAGTCTATTTTCCTTTCCATTTCTGTCTCAGTAAGGGGACTGCACACTTCAACGCTGCGCTATCTAGTAACAGCTACCCACTTGTAGCAACGCACGGAGACAGAGCCAAATACAAATGCAAAAGAAAATAGACCAGAGAGCACTTCACCATATCACGGAATTGGAATCTCCAGCGCCCCTGCCTAATAACTGCTCGAAATACATCATTTTGTGCACAAACATACAAACTGCCCTTCAGGACAAAATAGCCTCGCTTCAAAAAAAGATCCTGCAAAGAAAAAAATCTGACTTCAACAGATGCCTCTTCTGTGCTGAATCCTCACCCTGCCCCAACATAACAATCGCCCTTTTGTTTACAAACCTGTTTCGGATTTGGAGGTAATACAAATTATAAAAGGCCTCAAACCTTCCAGTTGCCATGGGGACATATGCCTGTCATCAGATATAAAAGACGGCGCAGAAGTTCTAGCACCATTCATTACCTCACTTATCAATATCTCGTTCTCCACCAGCTCAGTTCCAGCTAGTTTAAAAGATGTCTTGGTCCTACCTTTACTAAAGAAACCCACACTAGACCTAAACATTCCTACCAACTATCGCCCCATCACAACGGTCCCCCTCCTCGTCAAAATTCTAGACAGAGCAGATTCATGCACACTAGCAATCCAATAACCTCCTGGGTTTACGCCAATTGGGATTCCGGCCGGGTCACAGCACAGAATTAGCACTTCCGGACTTAAAGTATCAAATGGATGCATTCAAAGACGCTGGCAGGATGGCTATCCTCCTTTTTCTTGATGTTTCAAAAGTCTTCGATTTGGTTGATCCCCAAATTCTCTGCACAGGCGGAAATACGCCCCGCAAGCTGGCCACAAAATATGCCCGCAAGAGCGCCCCTGCCACTGGCAGCATCAAAAAACCTCATTGCTACCGACTGGGCAATGTGGCCCTCAGGGAAATCCGGCGCTACCAGAAATCTACCGAGCTGCTCATCCGCAAACTGCCCTTCCAGCTCCTTGTGCGGGAGATGGAATTCAAGACCGACCTGCCTTCCAGAGCTCAACAAGGTCTACTTGTTGGGACTCTTTGAGTACACCACCTCTGTGCCATCCACACCAAGAGGGTGACCATTATGCCCAAGGACATCCTGCTGGCCTGCTGCATCTGGGGCGAGAGGGCCTGGGGGGCACCGGCAGCAAGACCCACCACTACAAAGGCTCTTTTAAGAGCCAACATGTTGTCACACACAGGAGCTGCTCACACCCACCTCTTGAGGCACCTCTCCTCACTGTTCAAACTCAAGGCAAGCATGCAAATGCTCCAATCGCCCCTGCCTGTTACAGCGCTCTTGGCAGGTGTTGAATGAAACGCACTGCGGCTGGTGTCCAAGTCAACCCAACCCCCCCCCCCCTCCCTCCAATGCCTGTCTGGGCGCTTTGTGACTCTGAATTGCCCCCTCTGTCTACTTGGACCCTAGAGACTGGTTAGGTCATGATCTCTCCTACTTTCATCCAAGATATCCTTTTTGTGTCTATTGATTTAGCTTCCACCAATGGGACTACTGTCAGAGTGCTACGTTCTCTTGTCTGTGCATCCTCTCTGTTCTTCCTTTGAGGTGGTCTTTTGCACAGTATTTTCTGTTTGCTCTACATGCAGATGGTGTGTTTGAATAAAGTGTATATATTTTTATAAAACCTTGATTGGACATTCCCTTTATTTTGGACTGTAATACTGTGTTGTTCGGGTAACTACTGATTCACCTTCACACCCCTTTTAAGAGCATAGCCTTCCCTCGCCCCACGTTACCACAAAATGTGACGGAGGTATATCTCTTAACTGCCCCTGTTTTTGTCACAATCTGTATGCGGGCTCACCTGTGAGGGCTTGGAGTGTCTCTTCTTTGTAGGTTCAAGCTGCCCGCGCTTCTTGGAGGTGCGGGTCTCGTGGAGGTAAGGACGGGTTTCTTCCGACGCCACTCTATCGGGTAGTCAGTACAACTGTCCAATGTGAAGACAGTATTCCCAGGGAAGAATAGGAGCGGTCAGAAGCAACCGCGGGTAGTTCAAGGATTCAGGAACCCAGGGAGGAGTAGCAGCGGTCCGAAGGCAACTGTGACTATTTGAAAGCCCAGGAAGGAGGAGCAGCGGTCCAAAGGTAACCGGGGCTATTGGAAATCCAGGAAGGAGGAGCATCGGTCCAAGGGCAACAGCGGCAAGACTGCAGAACTCTGCTGCGGCCGAACACTCCAGGAAGGGTGTAAATAGGATGGAACCACTGAGCAGAGATTCCAAGGTAGGCAAACAAGAAACACAAGGCAAGCAGCGCCGAAGAACTCGGAAACTGCAAGCATTGACAGGCGCCGTACCACAGGGGCGGGGTGCTTATCTGGCTATGGAGGTATTCCCAGGAGCTAGACCACGGATCTGAAAACAGCATCTGCCATGTTGGAGGGCTTGTAAGGTCGCTCTGGTACGATGCCGTATAGACCAGGAAGACCAGAGAGGACAGAACTGAGGTTTCATTACAGTTTACCCCCTCCAAAACCCCGACCCCCAGGCTTGCCAGGGTGTAACCGATGGAACTGTTGCACCAATCTAGGGGCATTATTGTTAGAGACTGGTTCCCAGGTACGATCACTTGTGGATATCCCTTCCATTGTACCAAATTCCTGTAAACGTCCTCTCCTGTATCTAGAACACTGATCCTGGAGAATTAATATTCAACCTGGCTTCGGACAAGAAGAAGAGCAGGTCGAGGAGTGTTCTTGGTGGTTTGATGGTAGGGTTTCAGCAAGGCGGTATGGAAGACAGGAGGAATCTTGTTCCAAGCGGTAGGTAGACGCAGTTGGTATGCCACAGGATTGAGGATCTTGGATACAATGAAGGGTCCGTAATATCGGGATGCTGGCTTGTTTGGTCTCAAATGCCTAGGTAAATATCAGGAGGATAACCAGACCTTTTCCCCAACAGCATATGATGGGGCAGGACGTCTTTTGGCATCTGCATGTCTCTTCACGTCTCTCCTGGCTTTGGTTAGGTGATTTTTGACATCCTGATGCGTTGATAATAAATGTGCAGCCCAGGAATCAAAAGAGGGAACAGGACTTGTCGAAGGTAACACTGATGGAAGCACTGACGGGTGGAAGCCTTGGTTACAGAAGAGGGGACTGGTTTTTATCGCTGAATGCTCAGAGTTGTTGTAGGCAAATTCAGCAACTGGAATCAAAACAGACCAATCGTCCTGTACCTTGGTGGCGAAGCATCGTAGATATTGTTTGAGGGTTTGGTTAACACTTTCGGTGATGCCATTAGTCTGGGGATGGTGTCCTGATGATAAGGCACATTGGATTCCTAGCGCCTTACAGAGATGTTTCCAAAACCTCGAGATGTACTGGGGTCCACAGTCAGAGAGAATTTTAGATGGGAGTCCATGCAGTCAGAAAACGTGTTTCACAGAAATTCAAGCCATTTCTGCCGCAGATGGCAATTTCACTAACGGCGTAAAGTGGGCCATATGAGAGAAGAGATCTATGGTGACCATTATGGCTGTATGAAGGGAGGCAGTTCTACTATGAAATCCGTTGCAATGGTTTCCCAGGGCCAAGATGGTAGGTCTGGCTGGAGGAGCAATCCTGCTGGTTTTCTGCTGTCAGTCTTGTTTTGATTACAGGTAGTACATGCCTGGATATATGTCTGAACATCCTTGATCATCTTTGGCCACCAGAAGTTCCTTTGGATGGAAAGAAGGGTACACCTAATTCCATGGTGTCCAGAATGGAGGGTGTCATGGCATAGGTGTATTATCCATTCCTTCAATGCCTGGGTAGGAATCACTAGTTGGGAACCCCGAAAAAGGAAGCCGTCTTTATATCTCAGGGCCCATGAGTTGTTTCCCTGGAATTCCTTCCATAGGTCTGAGGTTGTGGTCTCACTCTTAATAGTATCCAGGAGATTATTAGCCTGGGCGATGAACACAGTGTTAGGAAACATCCTAGGAAGATCGTGTATTTCTTGTGACGGATAGTCTGGACGTCTGGATGAAGCATCTGCAATAACATTCGAGGTTCCTGTAATATGTTGAATATGGAGCTGATATTGAGCAAAGAAGAAGGCCCATCCTGCTTGTCGACTGTTTCTACATTCCATAGACTGGAGGACTTGTAGATTTCTATGGTCCGTTCGTACCAACACAGGGTAAGTGGCGCCCAGGAGGAGATGACACCATTCGTTAAAGGCTTGGCGAATGGCAAGTAGTCTTTTTCCAGGACTGAATAATGAGTCTCACAGGGAAGCAAGGTCTGGGACAGATAAGCCACAGGGTGTTCAAGACCATCGTCGGCTTCTTGTTTTAAAACCGTACCAATAGCATATTCTGAAGTGTCTGTTTCCACTAAGAAGGGTCTTGTAGTATCTGGTTGCATCAAAACGGGTCCTTGTGTGAACTTCTCCTTCAGAGTTTGAAAGGCAGTTTCTTGTAAGGAAGTCCATCGAAAGGGAACGTTTTTCTTGAGTAAGGACACAATTGGTTGAACAGTAGATGAAAAGGAGGGTATGAATTTTCTGAGAAGTTTGCAAGGCCCAGAAAGGATTGAATCTGTTTAACTGAGCACGGGACTGGCCAGGAAGTGATGGCTTCTACCTTGGGTGGATCCATAGCCACCCCTTGAGGGTTCAAGACAAAACCCAGGTAACATACCGTAGAAACATGGAATATACACTTTTCGGGTTTGGCTAGCAATCGATGTTCCCTTAGTCTTTGTAGTACCGCAGAGACATGTTCTTGATGCAGAATTGGGTCGTTGGAAAACACCAGGATGTCATCCAAATACACAATAACGAAAAGGAACAGCATATCTGAAAAAACCCTAGCCATAAAACGTTGGAAGACAGCTGGGGCATTGGCAAGACCAAAAGGCATAACCAGATATTCAAAATGTCCAAAGGGTGTTCGAAAGGCAGTCTTCCATTTGTCGCCTTCTTTTGTTCGGACTAGGTGGTAGGCTCGTCTTAAGTCTAACTTGGTGAATATCACGGCACCTCAAAGTGCTTCCAGTATGTCTGATATCAGCGGTAAGGGATACCTGTCTTTCCGGGTACATTGATTTAATCCTCTATAGTCCAAACAGGGTCATAGTTCCTTGGTGTCTTTTTTGGGTACGAAGAACAAAGAAGCTCCTGCTGGGGATTTTGATGGACGGATGATTCTGTTAGCAAGGTTGGTGACCAAGTAGTCTTGTAGGACCCTTTTTTCTGATTCCGACAGGATAAACATCCTGTCAAAGGGAATGATCGCGTTCTCCTCGGTATCGATGGCACAGTCTTCAGGTCTGTGAGGATGCAGAGATTGCACAATTGCAGAGGAAAAGACATCCGAGAATTGTTGATAGACTTCTGGCACCTGATTGATATTGGATACGGTAAGGGGATGGTTAGATCTTCTGCTTTCCATGGATACAATTGGTCGTGTGTCTTGTGAAAGGCAATGTGACAAACAGAACTCAGAGCCCAGAAACAATGACCCGGCAGTCCAGTTGATGTAGGGGTTATGTTTTTTTAGCCATGACATGCCCAGGACCACTGGATAGTGAGCGGCTTTTATGATGTCGAACTGTATGTTTTCCTGATGGTTGTGGATTGAGAGTAGGATTGTCATGGTCTGTTGGGTAATTGGTCCAGAAGATAGAGGGGAGCCATTGATTCCTTCGACTGCCTGTGTGATATCCTCAGACTCTCTCTGGAAGTTGTGCTTTAAGGCCCACTCATCATCCATAAAAATACCCATAGCTCCACAGTCCAACAATGCCAAGACTGAATGTGATACTTCGGTGGGAGGGGTCAGGGTAACCTGAAGAACCACCAAATTACATCTTGATGAAGGATCCAGGGATTGAAGGGTGGAGCAGACTTTGTCTCCCGAAGCTGGGCTCCGTTCAGGATCGGGTGCTGGCATTTCCCGAACGGCTAGGTGGAGCTATAGGACAATTTCTGACTAAGTGCTTGTCTGAGGCACAATACATGCATAGACCGCAGTCAAACCTGCGGTTTCTTTCTTGAGCTGACAAAGGGCCTCTCATAGCCCCCAATTGCATAGGTTCTGGCTCAGCAGAAGGGGTTTCCCTGGAAATAGGAGCGAATGGAGTTGACTTTGGAGGAGAGCTTCGTGATTTCTTCTTTTCAGCCTTTCTTTTCTGTATTCAGAAATCGATCTGTAGGGAAAAATCCATAAGAGCCTGGAATAAACCTGGACGGCTATCCTGGACACCTTGTCCTTCACCTCTTCATTCAGGCCACGACGGAACAAGGTAAAGCATGCCTCTGAAGACAAATCAGCTTCTTTAGCAAGCTGCTTAAAATGGGTAACATAAGACAGCATGTCCTGGGAACCTTATTGGAATTCCAGCAACCTCTCTTGTGCGTAATAAACGTGGTTTGGGTGGTCAAACATCTCCTTGAAGGCTGAAATGAATCCATCATAATTGTCCCAAGGCATCACCAGTAAGATGGGCTATGACAAAACCCACCTTAGCCCTGGGGGCGGAAAAATAATATGGCTTAAAGGTGAAGTGCACCAAACATGAATCCAGCAAGGAGCGGAGCATTTTAGGGGTGCCATCACATTCATCCACAGCGCCACCCATCAAGGCACTTTCCTGATAGGCTGAGTCCCGGGATAAAACTAGTAGTTTAAGGGCTACATTTTCTGCCTTAAGGTTCTGGACCTCTGCGGATAATTCTTGATTTCCTCGTAAAAGATCCTGTACAGTAGGATCCATCTTGGGCGTTCTGTTAAGTAGTTGGCGTGTCAAACTGTCACAATCTGTATGCGGGCTCACCTGTGAGGGCTTGAAGTGTTCTTCTTTGTAGGTTCAAGCTGCCCGCGCTTTTTGGAGGTGCAGGTCTCGTGGAGGTAAGGACGGGTCTCTTTGGACGCAACTCTGTCGGGGAGTCAGTTCAACTGTCCAATGTGAAGACAGTATTCCCAGGGAAGAATAGGAGCGGTCAGAAGCAACCGTGGGTAGTTCAAAGATTCAGGCGCCCAGGAAGGAGTAGCAGCGGTCCGAAGGCAACCGCGACTAGTTGGAAGCCCAGGAAGGAGGAGCAGCGGTCCGAAGGCAACCGCGACTAGTTGGAAGCCCCGGAAGGAGGAGCAGCGGTCCGAAAGCAACCGCGGCTATTGGAAGTCCAGGAAGGAGGAGCAGCAGTCCAAGGGCAACCACGGCAAGACTGCAGAACTCTGCTGCAGCCGAACACTTCAGGAAGGGTCGAACAGGATGGAACGACTGAGCAGAGATTCCAAGGTAGGCGAACAAGAAACACAAGGAAAGCAGCGACCGAAGAACTCGGAAATTGCAAGCGTTGACACGCGCCGTACCATATCTAGCTATGCAGGTATTCCCAGGAGCTAGACAGTGGATCCGATAACGGCATCCGCCATGTTGGGGGGCTTGTAAGGTCGCTCTGGTACGATGCCGTATAGACCAGGAAGACCAGAGAGGACAGAACCAAGGTTTCATGACAGTTTTACCTTTATGACTGTTTTATGTTTTGGAAAAGTGTGATTGCTGAGTGGGCCATTATACTGCTACTGATCCGTGTACTCCTGCAGAGCAGAATCCAATTTGTCACAGTACTCCCATAATACATCCAGGTTTCCGTAAGAATACATCCGGGCAGCCCTACAGATAAGGGGTGTATCAGCCACTTTTACTCCCCAAAAATAGGCAATTACTCCCCAAAAATAAAAATAGGGAGTTAAAATACTCCCACCAAAAAATAGGAAACGGACACATAGGAGGCTGTCCCCTCTTTTCATCACACAGCTCCATGGATATGCTTGGATCAATAGTACACTTAGTGCCTCAGGAATACATTCTGCAAGTCTTACTGCCTGATCTGAAGAGGCACAACTATATATTTTTAATGTGCATTAATAACTTGGTGCAAATAAATATTTATCACAAAACCTTTTTATTTTACAGTTAAAACATATACTCCTACGGGACGGCACCGGAGCACTTTGTAAAAAGCATCAACATTTTTCCAAAAATGTGTCCTTCCTCTCTTTCCTGCACGGGGCCCGGCACGTGGCCGTAACCCCGCCCACCTTGCTCCGCCCCGCGCATCGCCCATCAGTTCTTTTCTCCGCTCGATCGGGGCCGGACGCACTTGCATCCTCGGGAGACTTTCTTCCCTGTTTTCCTCTCTGGCTCTCGCTAGCGTTCGTCTTCTAGTCTGTCTATGTCTTTTAAATTAGACTTTCCAGACTGTTCTTCGTGTCATCGTCGCTTCGCGAGGGCGGATCCCCATCCTCTTTGTTTAGAGTGTTTGGGTCCGGAACACCGTTGGGACTCCTGTTTTTACTGTGACTCCCTTTCGGTCCGGGCTCTTCAACGTCGGTTGGAACGGTGGGAGGAGGTGTTCCGACGCACTCCCCCAGCTCATTTTCAGGCGTTCATCGACGAGAAGAAGAAACGCCCGGTAAGTTCTTTACTTTTCAGAGCACCCCGGCCGGGGGATACCTTTCCGGGTTCCTCTCGAACCGGGAGGGGCGTTGATCGCTCTGCCACCGGGGTTCGCCCTGAGATGCCTGTCGGGACTAATAATTCTACCGGAGTTTTCTCCGAGGGTCTCCGTAAGGGGCCTGTGTACACCGGAGTGACTTCCGAGGCCCCTCCTGTGGGGGCTGTGTGTAGACCCAGTTCTGCTGAGTCACAGGGTACCGGAGCTTGCTCTGAGGCCTCTCTTTCGGCTTCCCTCAAAAACAAGACCGGGGTGCGCCCCGAGGCCTTGGCTGGGCTTGTGTTTACCAAACGGATGTTCGAGGCCCGTGCCGATAAGGCTATTACCGGGCCTAGGCCTGAGGTCCCTCGTACCGAGGCTAAGGCTACCAACAGTTCTGAGGGGCCGGGCAGGGCCCTGTCGGTGAAAGCGGTTTCTCACCTTTCCCGCTCTTGTGGTGATACCAGATCTGTTGAGGGGGCAAAGAAGCAAGGTTCTTCTTTTACCGACAGTGCCGAGGTCCTTCCTTCGAAGGCTCAGTTGGTGGTTGGTATGTCGCAGAAACATTCCAGGCCTCACAGTACCGGCTCTGCCGAGGTTCCTTATGTTAAGGCTAAAATTAAGACCCCTGATCTATCGATGGGGACCCCTTCCTCACTTCCTCAAGTGCCGCAGTTCCCCTCAGATGAGGACAAAATGGTGCCCGTTCCCACCACAACCACGGCAGCCATTTTAGGTGCTACCCCTACAACTACGCCATCGGCCTCTGTTGTAGGGCGCAGTCCGTTGGGTGAACCTAAGGTCCCTTGTGCGCATCCTTCCCGGCCAGTTTATGATTGGACCGCCCGGATGCCTCTTCCGCACAATGTTTCGTTGCCTGCAGGGGCGGCCCCTTTGATTTATGTGGATACGTCGGCGGAGGGCCCGGCGTGGCACCCTTCTCCGTTACGTCCCTGGGTTTGTCCACCACATGAGAGGCCTCCTCAGGTTCCGAAGCAATCTCCTGAGGACGCTTTTCTCGGTAAATTTCAAGCGCTTATGCGCACCGACCCCATGAGGGAGTATTTCAAGGGGCTTTTTAAGGAAATCTGTCCACCAGCGCCCCCGGCTCCACCCGTTCCTCTGGTGGTTCCGCCGGCGCCTCCTTTGCTCGTGGTGCCTGCCCCTGCTCTTCCGCCTTTGCCACCGTTGTCCCCAGTGGACAAGGCAGTGCCTGACACGGTTCAGCAGGATCCTGACCTGTCAGATGACTCTCAAGGTGAGCAGGACAACAAGGACCTTCCCCCGCTCTGTTAGAGCTTTTCATGACCGGGTACTGGACATGATGAATTTCTTAGATGTTCCAGTTCCTGAGGCACCGGCTCCACAGGAGGGCGTGCTTTCTGGGGCGTTCACCCTGTCTCCTTTGGAGCGTACCAGCCTTTTCCTGCAGAAGGATGTTTTGGCCGAGGTCCGAAGAGTCTGGGAGAAGCCACACTGAAGACTTTTTGTAAATAAAAAGATTGACGCGAGGAACAGGCTACACTCTTCGGAGGAAGAGGCCTTGTCGTCTTGTCCACCTCCCTCCTCCACAGTGGTGGCTGCGGCCACGTTGCAGTCCAGACCTGCAGCATCCTCTTCTGCGACGGCTACTCAGGTCTTTGGAAAGGAGGACAAGCTCCTGGCCTCCCTAGGGAGGAAGATCTTTGCCAGTTTGGCCTTGCAGCTCAGGCAGGCCAATGCCGAATTGATTTTGGCGGGAGCTAACATGCGGATGTGGAAAGGTCTGTCGGAGTTTGAGGAGCACATTCCTGTCGAGAAATTGGAAGACTTCAGAGGTGGCCTTTCCGATGCCAGGGTCTTGTCCGTCCCAGGATCTCCTGGAGGCTGTGGCTCATCACGTAGACACCTCGGCTCGGGGCATGATGCTCGGGGTTGATACCTCGAGGCAAGCATGGTTGCATGCCACTAAGTTTTCGAAGGAAGTGCAAGACAAAGTATTGGACCTTCCATTCGATGGTAAGGAGCTTTTCCATTCGTCTACTGATGTAGAGCTCACCAAAACCAAGGATAGCACTCAGACGGCTAAATCATTGTCTGCTCTGGTTAAAACCTCCCTTTAAGGCTCAAAGGCCGTTGTCACAAGGGCGACCTTCCTCTGGTTTTAGGGGATTCCTCGACCGCATAAATCGCAGAGTGAATACTCCTGCAGGGAATAACCGCCATATACCACAGCGTACGCGGCATTTCTCCCGCTCCTCCGCCTCCTCATCAGGTTCAGGTGGCACCGCCACTGATAAACCTGCCAAATGAGGGTTTCCCGCGCTCGCACAAGATCCCGGTGGGAGGACGCATTGCGTCTCATTGGGAGGCGTGGCAGGCCATCACAGAAGACACATGGGTCTTGTCAGTCGCTCGGGCGGGTTTCCGCTTACCTTTACCCCCTACCCCACCCCTCAACCCTCCTTTTCAGCTGTCGGGCTCACCCTCCCTCAAGGCCGAGGTTCAGAAACTTCTGCTCCTCAGAGCTGTGGAACCCGTTCCCCTTGGGGAGCGAGGGAAGGGCTTCTACTCCCGGCTGTTTACGGTGCCCAAACCCAACCAGGCTGGCCTGCGCACCATCTTAGACCTTTCCCAGTTCAATCTTTCCTTACCCCAAGAGAAATTCAAGATGATCACGCCCGGCCAGATTCGCTCCTCGTTGCAGGCGGGCGATTGGCTCAGCGTGGTGGACCTTCAGGATGCGTACATGCATATCCTGATTTGGGCTCCACACAGGAGGTACCCCCGTTTCTCTTTGGGAGAGGAGCACTTCCAGTTTCGGGTTCTTCCTTTTGGCCTCAGCTCGGCGCCGTGTATCTTCACGAAGATGATGTTGGTGATTGCGGCCTATCTTCGTCTCCAGGGTATCCATGTGTATCCCTATTTGGACGACTAGCTCTTATGCCGGGGTGCGCCCGAGGCCTTGGTGGGGCTTGGTGCTACCGAACGGATGTTCGAGGCCCGCGCGAGTAAGGCGGTTACCGGACCTGGGTCCGAGGTCCCTCGTACAGAGGCTAAAGCTACCAACATTTCTGAGGGTCTGGCAAGGCCTTATCGGTGAAGGTTGTTTCTCACCGTTCCTGCTCTTGCGGCGACACCAGATCTGTTGAGGGGGCAAAGAAGGGAAATTCTTCTTTTACCGGCAGCGCCGAGGTCCTTCCTGAGAAGGCTAATTTGGCGGTTGGTATGTCGCAGAAACATTCCAGGCCTCATAGTACCGGCTCTGCCGAGGTTCCTTATGTTAAGGCTAAAGTTAAGACCCCTGATCCATCGACGGGGACCCCTGCCTCACTTCCTCACGTGCCGCAGTTCCCCTCAGGTGATGAGAAAATGGCACCCGTTCCCGCAACGACCGCGGCGGCCATTTTGAAGGCTACCCCTACAGCTGCGCCATCGGCCTCAGGTGTAGGGCTGGTTTCTCGGCCTTGTGCGCATCCTTATCGATCAGTTTATGACCGGAATGCTCAGATACCCCTTCCGCACAATTTTTGTTGCCTGCGGGGTGGGCACCTTTGGTTGATCTGTCTATCCAGATATAGGAGTGGGCCATGCTTCATGGGGTGTGGCTGCTTGCAGTGCATATCCCGGGCAGGCTGAATGTCACAGCGGATGCCCTCAGCCGGCGGACATTCGTCAGCTACGAGTGGGAGTTGAATGCAGAGATCCTATCATGGATTTTCTTGCATTGGGGCACACCGGAGGTGGACCTCTTCGCCACGGCGATAAACAAGAAGCTTCCTCAGTACGCCTCCAGAGGGGGGCTGGGAGCCTCCTCTCTGGGGGACGCACTCGAGATCCCATGGCACAACATGAGAGCTTACGCCTTCCCGCCTCTTCCTCTGGTTCATTGAGTAATTTGGAAGTTGAAGAGTTCTGTCAACTGTTCTCTTCTACTGATAGCTCCGTGGTGGCCGGCCAGGTTTTGGTTCTCAGAACTTCAACACCTGTCGGTGTGTCCGCCGATCAGGTTACCAGTAACTCCCGATCTTCTTCACCAAGGGGGTCAGCAGATGTGGCACCCCTCCCCACAATCGCTCAGCTTGGCGGCATGGTGCCTGAGTTCACGGCTCTAGAGCCTTTGGGTTTGTCTGCGGATAACATGCGCATTATCCAGGCAGCCAGGAAACCCTCGACCAGATCCCAATACAAGAGTAAATGGCTCAGGTTCTGTCATTGGTGTTTGGAGAAAGAATTGGACCCAAGGGTGGCGACAATTGACACGGTGCTGTCCTTTGTCTCCTCCCTAGCAGAGTCAGGGGTTCATGTCTTGTCCTGCAGGACTTATCTCTCTGCGTTTTCCGCCTACCTCTCTTCAGACGGGTGTTCTTATTCGTTAACTAACACGGTGGTGAAGTGACATTTTGCTGGTTTGACACGACTCTACCCTCCGGTTCGTAGTCCGCACCCGCCTTGGGACCTAAATGTAGTCCTGACGGCGCTGTGCCATAAACCTTTTTGAGCCAATGGCTAAGGTTGACCTCAAGTACGTGTCCTGGAAAGTTTCCTTACGTTACGTCAGCGAGGAGAGTGAGTGAGCTCCAGGCATTGTCGGTGGAGCATCCTTTCTTGGTCTTTCACAAGGACACGTTGTTGGTGGTAATGGCCCAACATGTCACCCTCACAATTCCAACGGCTGAAATTCTGACTTTATTTTAGACCCCCCCCCTCCCTACAACACATATATATGTGGTGGGGGGACATGTGATGTAATAGTATTGTAGGGGAGATGCGGGGGGTCTCCGCCCACATATTTATGCGGTTTAAAGGGGGTTTAAAAAAAAAGTCATCATTTTCGGCCGGCCGAATTATGGGGGTCGCAGTCATCACATAGATCCGTTGTTGGCTGCTGGTCATAGAGAGACTTACAGGTATAGTGACTAATGGACTTTGATTGGTAGCAGGATTTCCCTGGTGGTTTTGGCATACAGCAACAGGAGTTGAGGATTGTTGCTGTCTCGTCAGACTTTTTATTTGTTTACGTGACATAGTTGTAAAGGTTTTCGGCAAGCAGCTTGCTGTACTTTATAAGTGAGATCTTCGTTGATGACATCTGGTCTGTGCCAGGTGGGCATGAATTTATTTTGCGTGGTGGCTAGTAGGACCATCACCTTGTCTCCCATTTGAAAGGTATGTAACATGGCTTCCTTTTTGTAGGTGTCTTCTGCAGGGCCTGGACTTCTTGCAGAGGAGTTCTAACCAGTCTGCATACCTTCTCAGCATATTCTTGGGTGTTCCTCACCATTGCTAGTTTGTTGGCTATCTGGTCTTTCCCACTCTGTCAACATACAACTACTTACGTGGTCGGTGAGGATTTCAGCTGGAAATCCAGGGTATGATTTCTTTTAGAATGGTTTAGGTGGTGTGGTTTAGGTGGTGTTGCTTCGCAGTGGAAATGCTTCAGGTTATCAGGTCATATATTCGATGATCCCTGGGATATAGCGGTTTCCAGATCTCAAAGGTTTCAGAACGCCAACTATGTCCACACCGATCTTGAAGAAAGATACATCTATAATCAGTGGTGGTTGTAGTAGGACCCGGAGTACATCATCCCGAGATGTCTTCTGGTAGACCAGACAGCTGGCACACAACTGTTTTATTTCTGCATATAGTTTGGGCCATTAGAAAAGCATAGAGTTTTTGTAGTCTTTTTCAGCCCTAGATGTCCTGATGTTAGGTCAAAGTAGACCGATTCCTATACAGCTAACTGGAATTGGTTGGGGATGAGCAATTGATAGTGGTTAGTGCCTTCTTTCTTAGAGTTCACGTTAACTCTGTACAGTAGTCCCCTCTTTTCTATTTAGTGTGCTCTCTTCAAAGTCTCTTGGCTTACAATACCAAGTTTCTCTGAGCTTGCTCAAGAAGAGGATCCGTTCTCATGGTGTTTGCAAATTCAATAGAAGCAGGACCCCGGAGCCCTTGGGACGGCCTACTCTATCCTTGTATCTCCTGTCATCTCACCAAAGCTGGCCTATGCCTGTTCATTGCGCTCCTGCATTTCCACCTCTTCGATCTCAGGATCCAGATTGTCTCACATATCAACTGTGCTGTGGGTTGACCAGTTAGAACCATATACAAGGTATTGCCAAGGTTGAATAGAATTACCTCCACTTCCCTGCAGTAATCTTTGTTGATAACTCAGGCCCCAACATCAAGGGAATGTTTATGGGTCAACCGTACTTTGGGGCAACTCCTCCATCGTTTCCCTCCCGTATCATCTGTAAACCACTCCAGACCATGGATGCGCCTCTTGGTGACATTCCAACTTCCTCATCTCCATAGAGGTCACATCTGGCTGCTCCAGTCATTACTCTCGTGGAGATTTGGCCCAAATGTGTTAACCCTACCATTCCTAGCATTCTGGATGGCAGTGGGTGACCTCTTTATCAGGGTCGATAGGCTCCCACGATGACACCACGTGTCACAGAAGGCTCAAAGAATACTTAAAAGTCCCAAAGACATTTCAAGGGTTTTTGTTACTTGATTCAGCAGGCTGCTAGAGCATTACCTCTCTCTCCTGGAAATAACGTTTCTGCTCAAACCCACCCATCCCTAGCCCCGATTTAGTAGATGGAGAATATTGACCCCTATTATCTGTTCTCTAGCTGACTGAGAGAGCCTAAAGGCAATCGGCTTCTCTATTACTCCCTCTGGGAATTCCTAAACTCACCCTACACTAGCAATAAATTAGTCTCTATTCTCTTCCCAATGATCTAGTAGTCGTGCCATCAGACACTCTGCCCCACTCAGTCGCTGTGCACTATTGTTATTGTTACTTTCTCTCTCTCTCTCTCTTTACCCTACTTTCCTTAGATTAATCTCCTACTCCCAGCTTTACCCCTTCTCTTCCTCTACTCTTAGTGTCTTCCTCCTCTGTCTCTCAATGTCTCACAATCCTTCTACTGGTTGCCTCCACCCTTTGATGTTACTACTCCCTTCTCTAGCATGGGGTCTGGAATGGTTTGACATGCTCATGAATATTCCCTGTCGTTAGGCTGGGAATCCTTTGTAAAAGAAAAAACAGTTTCACTTTCACTTACAAACTGTATTTCTCCTTTAAACCAATCACTATCTTCTGGGTCATACTGCCCCATCCAATGACAGTCCTTTCCCTAAAACCCTCCTCTGGCACCCTCTTCAGATTTTTACTGCAGTGTTTGGAATCCTCCAGTTTGCTCTGCAAGCTACTTCTACTTTTTCTTCTTGTTTTCGACAGGAAAATGTTCTATTTTTGTTCCAAAACAGCCTGTGTGCTCTTTTCTCCATCTGTCGACAGCAGGGATCCGTTGTCGGTGAATTCCAGCGCCCCTCAAGGGTGAAGATCCTCGAAGTTTCCAGAAGGCCATCGGGCCTACTTCGCGCACGCCGACCATGACGGAAGAGAAGAACGAAGAAAGATCCTTCTTCAAGTCCTGCACCAAGTGCAGGCTTCAGAACGTATTTGTTGAAGACAAGCACCTGCAATGCCTCTACTGAGGAAGGAGAATGAGAGATTTGCCTCGGTTTCTCAAAGAAGACAATGAAGCTTAGGCACAGTAGACTGGCGACGTGGCTGAACGCCAAGGCCTCTGCCCGTGCTCCGAGCAGGGTAATGCCTCACCCTGGACCGGCCGTCCGAGGAGCGGTCTTCTAAGTCCTTTGAGGGTGCCTCATTCGTGGGGTCCCAAAACAAGGCCAAGAACCGCAAGTCCGGGTCCACCGCGGTCGCTGCGGAAGCGGGTCCCGTGGTGGTCAGGGCAAGTTCGACGTCACCATCCTCCTCCATTGCCAGCCGGCAATCGAGCTCCTCCTCGAAAAGGAAATCATCTAACCCGACTAAACTGTGGGAGAAGCCAGAGAAGCCGCGGACGGAGAAGAAAAGAATGCCGAACTGCCCAGGAAGGCCCAGTCGGCACCAGAGAAGAATTAGTCGACAATAGAGTTGGTGGCGGCTGCTCTGACAAAGGCTAAGGGGGCTGATCCTGTGAAGGTAACCCCAGCAGCCCAGAAAGTATCCCTGCCTCTGAGGCGCAAAACCGCCACAGTGATTTTGGTAAAGTCTGCTGGCACGCCAGAGATGGGGACACTGTCTCAGAACCCGGTTCTGGCTCCTCAGAGCAGAAAAAAGGGGAGGGCAAGGAGGCCCTGGATCATCCCAGGCCATGGCCACAGACGACAAAGACCTGGAGACCTTACACACGGTCCATAAGGACGTGGAAGAGTAGGACCATGACGGCGGCGACGAGGGCGCGGGACCTACTATTGCGATAATGCCAGCACAGCCAAGAGATGCGTCTCTGGAAATCCTGTTGTCCCTCCACACCTTGAAGTTGGAGATCCAGAAGAGGATATGATATGATATGATATGATAGCTTATTTATATAGCGCCTATACACAATGTGTTTCAAAGCATTTCAAGGAAAGGGAGGGAACAAGGGAAAATACAGTGACATTCTTACAGGCCATGAACAGTAAGGATGTGAAATTAACCATCGTACTCGGCCTGACGACATTTCAGATAATGCTAGAGCTAAGACATAGATATGGAAGGGAGGGGGAGAGTGGGAAGGAAATGGAAACAGTCAGGCGACTACCGTACTAGGCCTGACGACATTTCTGGTAGAGCCGGAGAAAAACAAGAGGTGAGTGAGAGGGGTGCAGAAAGGTAGGGGAGGAATAAAACAAGCGACTATCATACTAGGCCTGATGACATTTCAGATAGTGCAAGAGCTAAGACATAGATAAGGAAGGGAGGGGGAGAGTGGGAAGGAAATGGAAACAGACAGGCGACTACCGTACTAGGCCTGACGAAATTTCTGGTAAATCAGCCGCCAGCGAAGAGGAGGAAACGTCATCCAAAGCCCTCATTTCAGCCTCTACATCCGCGTCGGGCACCTACTCCCCCAGCAGACCCAGACAACGACGACAGACGACAATGACGCTATTGTCACAGTGGGTGGCGGGTCTCCGCAGTTTAGGGCATCCCCACTGGATGAAGTGGGGTTGTTCCAGTCCATGGTTGCCAGAACCTCCAAGCTATTCCAGCTTGTGCCCGAAGAAACCAAGAAGGAGGGTTTCTTGTACCAGAGGCGCGAGGCCAAGAGGAAGACAATCATGTCAGTGCTCCTTCTGGATGACATGTGGGAGGAGGGCCTGGCCCTCTTGAAGAACCCTTGCATGGCTCTGGGTAAACGGGATAGGCTGGTGAAGAAGTACCGGGTGCCGAAATCTGCACCCAAATGCCTGAGGTCGCAACCACTGCCACTTTTGGTGGTTTCAGCGGCTGCGAGGAAACGGTCGGCTAACCCATCCTCTTCGTCTTCAGCCCTCCAGACAGCAAGGGGAAGAAGGTGGACGCCACGGGAAGGAAGTTGATTTAAACTGCGGCGTCCACCATCAAGGCAGCCAACAAACTGGCGATCCTAGCCAGTTATGACAGGGAGCTGTGGTACAAGCTGGATTAGATTATGGAGTTCCTCACGGACGACAAGAGAATGGAGGCAATCGCTCTCTTCCAGGAGGGGCAGATTGCGTTGGATCACGCCATCACAGTTGCGCTAGACATTGCCGACACAGGGTTCCGGAAGATGGGGAACAGTGTCTGCCTTTGTTGCCAAGGCTGGATGAAGGCCACACATTTCTGCCAGGAGGTGCAGACGAAGGTACTGGACATGCCTTTCGACGGAACTAACCTTTTTAGGAAGGTCATCAATGAGTCCCTACAGGCCATCAAGGCAGATACGGAGACGGCCTGTTCCCTGGGCACACTCCAGCAGCACTGCTCTTATTTTCGCTGCTGGAAAGTCGAGCAGGTCGTTAAAAGGTTTCTCCTCATTGTACCGTCAGCCTTCCAGATCCACGACTCAGGAATCCTACATAGGCCGGTCCCAGGCCTATGGTGGAGTATGACAGCACCGCTGTCGCCCACAAGGCAGGACGCCAGTGCTGAAGCAAGCCTGAACGGCCAGGACGTCGGGCCCCCACCCCTGCACCCCGGTGGGAGGCCGTCTGATGAGGTTCGTCAGCGAGTGGGAAAAGATCACCACTGACAGATGGGTGCTGGATGCTCTTGCCCAAGGACATACCCTGGAGTTTCAGCGCAAGTGTCACCGGATCCCTGCGATGGCCTGTGAGGAGCAGCACATCCCTCAGCTCTTGGAGGAGGTGCGAGCCATGCTGCGAAAAGGGGCAATAGAGTTAGTTCCCCAGCGACTCCGGGGCTTTGGAGTCTATTCCAGATACTTTGGGATGGAGGCCCATTCTAGACCTGCGACGTCTGAACAAGTACCTCAAGTCCCAAAAGTTCAGGATGGTCACGTTGCAGCACATACTCGGCCACCTGCCAAAAGCAGACTTCTGGACATCACTAGACCTGGAGAACTTCTACTTCCTGTTAGGGAGAATTCTCATAAATGTGCTAATTACCCTTACCTTTTGAGACCCCCAGCAACTTTGCTGGATTTCTAGGACTTTAATTTTTACCTGGAAAGAGTGTGAGCCTTTTTTTCCCACTCTTTCATGTATTTTGATCTGTGTTTTACTTTTGTGTTCTTTGGATATGGAGTTTTAGACAACTCCATAGGCATCATCTGTTTCTTGTAAGTCACATGGCACCCTCAGTGCAGTGGCACAGGGATGTCTTTCAGACTTCCCATTGTTTAAACACCTTCTCTGGGACTGACTACTGTATCCCAGTCAATGTAAAGTTAAATTGACTTTGCTAGTCTTTTTAAATTGCTAGACCCAGCACACCCTGCCTTACAGCGGAGTGCTGGAGGGAATACCTAGATTTACCTATGCCTAGAAAACTCATGTAGCTCTCAAAAGCTACCCTTTCCTCTCAGAATGGCTGGTGGCAGTGGTATTACCATGATTTTCCCGACCGCGACCCATTTAAATGCTCCAGTAGCTAAAATCCACCAGTGCCATGTTTTTCAAGATGGCGTCTGAGCCCCCTCTGTAAAAACAGGTACCGATCGACTTTTTTCGCCATTTATTTTTGGAAAGTTCAGAAACGTATTAGTTTGGTACTGGAGTGTATTATAGTGTAATATTGAGCTGCTTATTGCTAGTGGAATGTTTGCTAAATGCCTGTGTAAATAAATTAATATTGTGTTACCAAGAAACCTTGAGTAAGTGTTTGTTTGAACCACTGTGATTGCAAGTGCATCCCTCTTGAGATAAGCCTGGCTGCTCAGCCCTGCTACCACAAAACTGTGTAGTACAGACTTATACCAAAGGTGAGATTGTGCTTACACCTGTAGTTTTAATTGTGTGTAGTGTTCCCAAAGGGTACTGCATGTAATTATGCCTAACACTGGTGGCAAGTGGTGAGGATAAAGTATAGTTGTTACATTGAGAGTGCTGCTCTTACTGTTGTTCAAATAACCTTCACAAGGCTAAGCACCACTAGAAAAGCAATTGTATTATCATGCCTGATATGGATAACTACATACAGAAGGCCCTTGTTATTTTAACAGTTGATCAACTCAAGGAAATGTATAAAACTAGGAACCTCACTGTTAAAGGCAAAAAGAATGAATTGATAGAAAGATTGTTGGAATTTCAAAGTCTGAGAAATAGGTCTGCTATACCTACTTTTGTAGAAAATGTGGAAAATGATGTTGAGGATGATAATGTTTCAGAGTCCAACTCAGATGTTATTAATGAGTTAGAAGAGGCAGAGGAGTCTCAAGATGTAGGCCCTGTTGCACCTCTACCTGTTCTTAGGCCTCAACCTTTAGCCACAGGGACCCTTCCAGGTCCAGTACTGAGTCCAGAGTTTGTCTCTCTGGAGAAGATGAGACTTGAGTTAGAATTCAAAAGGCTCCAAGCACAAACTGAAAGTAAACATCAAGAACTTAAACTAAGCGAAATGGAATTACAACATGCTCTTGAAATGAAGAAATTGTCTCTTGAGAATGGTTCTCTCCCAGAGTCTTCTAGGTCTTCCAGTCCTAAGAGGCCTTGCATGCCCAAAGATGCAGTAAGTATTTATGAGATGAAGCTTGATATTTTGGATTGGTTGGCTGCTTTTGAGTATAACTATGGGTTTTCAGGAAATTACAGGGAATCAGCAGATTCCTTAGCTCTTGTCTAGGCTACCCCAGGTTGGAACTGATGGTGTAATGGAGTTGGGGGAGGTGGATAGGATGGATTATGAGTGTGTGAAGTTAGCTTTAATTGCTACATTTGGGAAAACTCCTTCCCAGTATCTTAAGAGGTTTAGAACCCTCAAAAAGCATGATGGTACCCCTTGGGCTACCTGGGTGAATGTTTGAAAAACTTAGATGGTTGGGTTAAGGATTACAGAGTTAACACCTATGAAGGTATGAGAAATATGTTCCTGTTAGAGTCTATCTATGATGCCTGCTCTCCTGATCTCATACAGAACTAGGCTGATTGCGAGGAAATTGATCGAAAGAAATTATCAAAGGCTACTGACTTGTGGGTTGCCAACAGGGCTACTCACAAGGATTCTGAGGCTACTCAGAAAAAGGATGAGGGAAAGCAGCACACGAAAGATAATGAAGAGAATTCCAATACCTCCACTACAAAAGAGGGCCACAAATATAAAAATGGTAAGCCCCCTGGGAAACTGAATCAGGCTAGTCAAACATCTGGTGCTAAACCAGAGGGAGGTCAGGCCAAATCCCACTTATCAAAACCTTTGGAAAGTGTTATGCTTGTGGGTCAATTGACCATGTGAAAGGGGATCCGAAATGTAAGGGTAAACCTTCAGGGATCCACACTGTCTCCTTAGCCTTCTCCCCAGAGGAAGAAGTACAAATGGCAAGTGGAAACTTTCACCTACTGGCTGAGGATCCCATGAAAGTCTCAGCCAGTGTTTCTTTAGTGTCCCTGGGTCTGTGGGAACAACAGAACTTAGATGTCTATAATTCCATCCCTGACAATACCAAAGAATATTACAAACACATTGCACTTGTGAATGGTCAGGAGACCCCTGCCATCAGAGACACTGGGGCCAGCATTACTGTAGTGGAAGAATCTTTTTACAAGGTTGAGGATGTTGCTAAGGCACCCAAATACCTCACTAAGCTTGCTGGAGGCCCTGTCCAAATGCTTCCACAGTTACCAGCTCTCACCCAGTGAAATGACATGACTGTCAAGATACCTGTTAGAGTGAGGTACCTGGGAGCGTCCTGTTGGGGAATGTCTTGGAGTTGTATCAAGCACCCCCAAGCCTCCCATCAAAAGGAAAAAGGAGCAGACAAGGAAGGCCAGAGAGAGTACCTTAAAAGGATCGCTAGGGGAAATTATAGAGGAAACTATAACCCCCATCCATAGGACTTACTGACAGCTATTTCAAAGAAGAAGGAGGAAAAAGGGAAACCTAAAACCTCCAAGAAAAAGCCAGCAAGCACGTCTGTGCTATCTACAAGGAAATCCCCGAGAGGACTGTCCAAAGTCACACCTGTGACAGCTCCACCAGCTGAAGCTGAGTGTGAGGAACAACCAGGACTGGTTGAATCAGCTGCTGAAGATTCAGAGCTGGAAGAAGACCTTCCCCCTGTTGGAGATGTGGATCCTACAGCACATCCTGATCTGCAGTCTTTACTGGCAGAAGGTGGCCCCTGTAGGGCAGACTTCAGCAGAGGTCAAATATGGTGTCCTACTCTTGAAAGCCTTTGCCAACAGGCAGATTCCCAGCTGGAAGGGCAAGAGCCAGGGAAGCATAGGTTTTACTGGGAGGACAGCTGCTTCTACAGTGAACCAACTGAGTCTATCCCAGGGTCTACAGGAGACTTGTAGTGCCTCTAGAGAATAGACATCAGTTCCTACAGTTAGCCCACGAGATTCCTTTGGCTGGTCACTTGAGTTTCAAGAAGACAAAGGAAAGGCTTTCTCTTTATTTCTACTGGACTAGGTTGGGGTCTGGCTTATGCAGATGAAAGGTGAAAACCCGAAACTGCTCAGGTGGTCCATCAGCTTGTAAGGGCTAGACTTCACCATTGAGCATAGATCAGGGAACAGTCATGATAATGCCGACAGCCTTTCCAGAAGGTATGTTGACCATCTGGATGAGGGTGTCAATCTCCTGGGAGATTAGACCACCGTAACCTCAGTCCGGGTGGCGCGGGGCACTGTGATGCTGGAAATGCCTTGGAGGGACAGGGCCTCCATGCCCTTGTCCTGTACTCCTTTTTCATGTGTGTTCTGTGTTATTGTCTGCACAGGATCCCATGTGGGACTCCTGGCAGTGCAACTCTTCCTCTTTTTGTTTGTGGTGAACAGACCCTTGGGATACCCTTATGGCACCCATGGGTGGGGGTACAACCCTGTACACATAGTGTATGTTTTGGGCCCCTGTATGTGGCCCACAGAGCAGGGCATGGGCTGGTGGCAGTTCCATGCTGAATTTGACAGGTGCTCTGAGTATCCTCCCTTTTGGGATACCCAGGCCCTGCCTTTGGAATCGGTGATGACACCCAGCTCATCTTCAGGCTATCCTTGGCCTCCTCCTCTCCTTCCCTCATCTCTGACTGTCTGTCTGCTATCCATGAGTGGTGTGCCGCCAATGACCTCTGCCTTAATGCCAGTAAGACTGAGATTCTCCTCATCGGCACACCCGCTCCCTCCTTTCCTGCAGCTCTCTGGCCGGCCTCTCTTGGCTCTCTTCCTGCTCCCACCTGCAAGGCAAACAACCTCGGGGTCATCTTCCACTCCACACTCTCCTTCTCACCTCACATCTCTGATGTCTCTAAGAAGTCACACTACCAGCTGCACCTCCTCAGACGTATTCTTCCTTTCCTCTCCTTCCCCTAGAAGCTCACTGTCTCCAGAGCTCTGGTTCTCTCTAGGCTGGACTATTGCAACAGCCTCTTTCTAAATCTGCATGCTTCTACTCTCCGCCCTCTGCAACTTATCCTGAACAGGACTGCGAGCCTTGTCATTGGCCTCAGGCCCAGGATTAGGACTGAAATCTATGCACTGGTTCCCAGTGGCTGCGAGGATTAAGTTCAAACCTCTCTGCATCGTCCAGGCCTGGGGTCTCAATACCTTCAACTCTCTCTCCCTAAATATCTTCCTTCTCAAGCTCTCCCCTCATCTGCCTCCCAACTCCCTCAAGGTCAGTCGCTTCCCCAAGCAGCGAGTTGGTGGTAGATCTCTTTCTTCAGCTGGTGCCTCCCTCTGGAACAGCCTCCCTGCCTCCCTTAAACTTGAGGCGAACCATCTCCGGTTCCAGAAGCACCTCAAAACCTTTCTCTTTGCTTCTGCTTTTTCTCCTCCTCTCCTCTGCTGACCTCCTGGCTGTAACCGGAACTGCACTGGCTACCTGAACACCCTCGGATCTCGGGCCCAGGCCCCCGCACCCTAGCAGCGTTACTCACCTGCACTGCCCTCGCAGCAACCCTCCCCGCTTGGGGACTGTTTCTGTTTCCCTACAGTCCCCCCTACCAGCCCTTGACACCTGATGTCTGCACTTACCCATGCACTTGCCACATGCTGGCCGTTACTTAATTACTCTTTATCTATTCCCATGTACCACACTGTCCCTGCCACCTTCCCACGCACTTGCGCAATCTGAATGGCACCTGGCTTAGTAGGATCGTTGTCTGTCCTCCCTCTGTTCCCCTCCCTTGCCGCGTCGTGCCTTGAAACACTTGTGTATAGGCGCGTTATAAATGCCATATCATATCATAGGAGACAAGATGGCCCATGTGACCTCTTGCTTTCTATTGCCTGTTACCTTGTTTTCCCAAAGTCCTGGGAAGCCCTGACTCTGTCGCTTCCTCTGACTGGCCGTTGGGTGGGAGTTCCATATATGGTATTGTGGGGACATCCATGCCAGACTAGCTGGAGCCTTCCCAGTGACTGTATGTTGTGGGTACACCCTTGGGGTGGGACCTGTGTGACCAATATGCATTTCCTGTTATGGGTGTCTGGTTTCTGGTATGTGATATAAAGACTGAGACAGCCCTGCCCACAACTGGTATGAATGCAGTGTGGAGTGCTAAATGGCTGGGTGCTTGTCCCAATCCACATTTCTTGCTGTGAGTGTCTGGATGTAGAAGAATGGCCTGAATGCACTGTGAGCCTGATTGGCTGCCTGCCTGCATGAATGCCCTTCTGAATGATTGGTTGCCTGAGTGTGTCCCAGCAGAGTGAATTAGAGACCGAATGGTATATCTGGGGACCTCTCACTGATGGAAATTGTTCACAAGCTGAAGACCAAACTTGATGCTTGATCTCGAAGCCGAGCCAGAAGAAGGTTAACTGCTGTTTCCCTTCGATAAAATCTGAAAGCTGCTGCGCCTTCAAAAAACTGATCCAAGAGAGGACCTGGCTAGGAGACCTCTTCCAGAGCTAGAAGGGACCATCATGCACCAGCTACCCTTCGCCAGGGCTCCCTGGAAGTCAGTCATCGAGGCCATCGAAGTCCATCATTGTCGACCAGGGTTTGCTGTAACCTCTGGAGGCCCGTCAAAGCTGTGTTGCCAAGAAGCGGGGACAGCTTGACGCTGTGCCGCCGCCGACCGAAGCTGCAACGCTCCATTGCCTAAGGACACTTTGAATCAAGGACTCCCGTGCTCATCACCGTCGACCGCTTTGTCCCGCCGGAGAAAGTCAAGGTCGCCAATGAACCAAGGAGAATCTGCTGGTGGGTTTCCTGCCACCCGAATTCCTTAAAGACGCTGACGGAGATCCGAAAGCCAGCTGTGATCGAGTCCCGATCACCGACGCCAAACGCTGACGACCCGATGCCCTTGCTGGGCCTACGTTCTTCATTGACTCTTTGCGGCAACTAACTATCATCGTCGAGGTGCCCTGCATCCCTCGTCTTCGCAGGACGTCCATGACCGATCCTCGACGAGCACCGCCAGGACCAAAGCTGCCGCCTCGACGTCATTGTTTACCATTTTCTTGGCGGGATCTCGATGATCCGAGATTCCTGCCTTAAAGGGAGTTCACTCAAGAAGGATCCGTCGACGACCCAATGTTGTACTCTGCTAAACCAGGTACATTGGGGTAGTAGAACTTTTGTAGAGGGAAATAAGACTCTGCTGAACAATATATGGACTGAGCTTGTTTATTCTATTATTTACAGTTTGCCCAGGTGGGGGAATCTTCACACGGAACCGTGCCTAGTGGTAGGGGCACAGTATTCTGCCAATTGCTTAACCAGCTTGTTCTGCTCCTCAAGTCTATTGTTGGTTCACCTTATTAATTGATTTGTATGCCATTTTTAAACTGACTACAGTTGATGCATTTTAATGGAATCAAAGAAGTAATTGTGGTACCACATAGAAACTGTATATATTTATCATTTTAGAATTTCCTGATCACACAGTCTGTTATTGCATGTGTACATAATCAAAGCCTTATTTATATAAAGAACTGTGTCTTCACTAACATAGTGTGTGGACATTCCTTTGTGGGTGCTTGGGGAATACACTGTACTTAAGAACCAGCCCCCATCACCTCCTGAGAGCTTAAGCCTTGATTGCTCGCCCATGTTTACCAAATAGAGAATCTTGGCTGGGGTGCTCTGTGCTTCTACTCTGCCATATAGAGGACAGAAGTAGAGACCCCTCCCCCCCCGTCCTTACACTGGTGGCAGCAGTGGGATGCTGATGGTTTTAAGAATCAGTGTGTAACCTTGCCACTTACAAAATATCCACACTTTGTTAAACTGAGGTTTAGTTGTGCACTAGGTAACTACATTACAAGCAATGGAATCTATTGCAAATGGTAAATTGACTAGGATGACCTTAGAGTGCTTGTGAAGTGAGGGAGTTAGACTTTGAAGATAAGTCTAGGGCTGAGCTGATAGCTGCCCTGGTGGACTACCAGACCGATTGTGAAGCTCATGAAGGGGGGATGTAACCAATGAGGACTCTGCCCCTGGGGTTGTTCTTGAATCTGTTTCTGGGAATGCCGCCACTCATGCTGCCTCTGTTCTGACCTCCAGCAACGTTTCTTCAGGCAATTCCTTGGAGCTTGAGTTATTAAGGATGAAGTTAGCCTTTGAATACAAAAAGTCGGAAACTGAGGCTGAACTTAAGAAAGAGGAGTTGGCACAGTAAGTGATCCACAAAGCTAAGGATCTGGAACTAAAGGATAGGGATCTTGAACTTAAGAACAATGACACTGAATGTCAGCGAATCCAGCTAGAGAAAGCTAGAGTGGAGACTTCAGCAAAACCAGTTGAGAGTGTCAAGTGCCCTGTCACCAAGTTTATGAAAGATTTGGTTGGTGTGTATATGGAGGGTTCTGATGTCCTCCAATGGATTGAAGTATTTGAAATGGCTTGTGGAATCTATGATGTTGATAAAAGATAAAAGAGATTGGGCAAAGCGTTTGCTAAGCAGAGTGCCTCAGACTGGTTATGATTGTATTCTGAGACTGTGGAAGAAAGGGGTCATTATGAGTGTATGAAATCTGCTTTGATTGCCAAGTTTGGCAAGAACCTACCCAATACCTTAAAAGGTTCAGGGAATATAAGAGAATGTGTCTTGGATTGACTCGGTGAGTGCTGCACATATGAACATGATGGGGTGGATTGATGGTTACAAAGTGAAAACATTTGTTGAATTGTCCCACCTTTTGTTTTTTTAGCATATTTCTGAAGCCTGTTCACCAGAGCTGCATCAGTATGTTGCTGACCAGAACAGTTTAGATCCTTTTTAAATTGGCCAGGCTGGCAGACAAGTGGGTCTCCCACCGGGTGTCCCCTGAGGAACCCAGTGCGAAGGACAAGGACAAGGACAAAGAAAAGGGGGCCTCTTAGAAGTCTGAGGAGTCCCAAAAGCAGTCACACTCGGGTACATCTAAACCTTCCTCTCCTAAGACCGAAACATCTAGTTGGGATAAATTCTATGTGGATGGGAGTAAGAGTAGTGGTCCTCTTGCTGCAAAGCTGGCTCCCAGTGGCTCCAGTACTGTACCCTGCATTCCTGGCACTTTTTGGGACTGTGGGGCTCTGGACCACAAGAAGGGTGACCCCAAGTGTAAAGGTAAGGCACTTGAAGTCCAGGCTGGCAGCCTGACCTACCCTTACCCCATGACTGAGGTGGAGGCCACCGTCCTCCCCTCCTACAGGAATCACATTTTGTGCTCCTGTAAAGATTTCCCTAGTGTCCCTCGGGGCTGGGACCAGTACGCAGAAGTACTGGCTACAATCCCACAGAACACCTGTAGGTTTTTGAGAAGTGTCCTCTTGAATGGGCAGCCTTATACTGGTTTGAGAGACACTGGGGCAAGCATGACAAGGGTGGACAGGCCCCTGCTCATGCCAGAGGTCTATGTAGGTGCTCCTCTGAGAACCACCAGGTTAGCTGGTGGGCCTCCCAAATTATCTCCTGTAGCCCTAGTCACTGGTTCAGGACAATGTACCTGCTAAAATGTTGTTATGCAATGATCTAGTGGAGTTGGGGTTGATCTCTGATGGTCGCCCCCTGACTGCTGCTGCAGTCACTAGGTCACAGGTCACACCGAGTCTGACTGTCAGTCAGGTACCGAAGCGGAAGGAGAAACCCAACACAAGAAGGAAGAGTAAGAAGGCCCCCTCTGTGAAGGGGGCTCCTTCTCTTCCTGCTGCTTCAGCAGCACCCACTGGGATTCATGCTCCGGACGGGCTGGGTCCAGTGGTAAACCCAGACTCAACTCTTAAGGGAGAAGAGCCAGAAGACCCTGCTGCGGGAGAGGTGCTCAACCCAGAGGATCACCCTGACCTTCAATGCCTGCTGGCTGAAGGGGGACCCTCTAAGGGAGATTTCTGCAAGTGTCAGAGAGAGTGCTACTCTCTTGAGGGTCTGAGGAAACAGGTCCTGACCCAGGCACAAGGTGAAGTGCCTAGGTCATTCCGGATTTATTGGGAGGGTGAGCTCCTTTGTAGTGAGCCTAGTAAGCCTGAACCTGGTGCTCTCAAGAGGTTGGCGGTACCCCAGGTTTACAGGCCCTTCCTACTGCAGTTGGCACATGAGGTGCCCTTAGCTCATCATCTTGGGACCAAGAAGACTAAGCAGAGGCTTTCTGCCCATTTCTACTGGCCCTGGATGGGAGTAGAAGTGGAGTCCCACTGCAGGACCTGCCCCACTTGTCAATTGTCTGGCCAGACTGGAGGCAGTGTTATTGCCCCACTGCAGCCGTTGCCAGTGGGTGGCACACCATTTGAGAGGGTGGGCATTGACATTGTCAGTCCCCTTGACCCTCCCAATTCAGGTGGACATTGGTTCAGCCTGGTCTTGGTGGATCATGCCACCAGGTACCTTGAGGCTATACCCCTTCAGACTGTTACTGCCAAGGTGGTTGCCAGGGCTCTCCTGGAAATTTTTACCAGGGTTGGATTCCCTAAGGAGGTTGTCTCCGACAGAGGATCCAACTTCATTTCTAGTTACATGAAAACGATGTGGAAAGAATGTGGAGTAACCTACAAGTTCTCCACCTCCTACCATCCCCAGACCAATGGTCTGATTGAGGGATTTAATAAAACTCTCAAGGCCATGCTGGGTGCTTTGGAAGAGCCCCTAAGGAGGAAATGGGATCTCATCCTGCCATGCATGCTGTTTGCTTACAGAGCGGTACCTCAAGAGGGTATTGGTTTCAGCCCCTTTGAGTTGCTTTTTGGACATCCTGTGAGGGGGCCCCTTGCCTTGATCAGAGAAGGTTTGGAAGCCACCCCTCCATGTCATGCCAAGTGGGGGACTCTGTGTTAGGCCTCAGATGGAGGATGGCACAGATGATGGGCCAGGCAACATCAAACCTTAAGGCGAGCCAGGAATTGAACAAATACTGGCATGACCTTAAAGCATCACACGTGGCTTGGACTCCAGGACAGGAGATCCTTGTGATGGAGCCTACCAAGCCTAAAGCTTTGTCAGATAAATGGACTGGACCCTTCAGGATAATCTCCAAGATGGGCAAAGTCAATTATCTGGTTGACAGGGGAGTCCCTGGGGTAGCCCCTCAGGTATTCCACCTCAACAGGCTCAAGCCTTTCCCTAGGCGAGTAGAAGTCTCATGTCTCTTGCTAGCTTCAGAGCAAGAAGAGGATGAGAGTGAGCCCCTTCCTGATTTGGTGCATAGCAACCCTCAGGATGGCTCAGTGGAGGGGTCCCTCTCTCTCTCTCCAGATCTGACACTAGAGCAGCAGAGGGCCTGCAGGGCTTTGCTCTGGCAGTATGCCCCTCTGTTCTCGCTGACACCAGGCCTCACCCCGTGGTGCAGGCACGGAATTGACATTGGTGACAGCGTACCTGTCAAAAGCAGATGCTACAGGATGGCAGACACTGTGCAGAACCACATCCAGGCTGAGGTCGCCAAGATGTTGGATCTGGGTTTAATTGAACCCTCAACCAGTCCCTGGTCTAGTTCAGTGGTCCTTGTCCACAAGGCAAGTTCCCAGGCAGGTACCAAGGATTGGCGGTTCTGTGTGGACTACAGAGGGGTCAATGCTGTCACCAAAACTGACGCGCACCCATTGCCCAGGGCTGATAGGCTTGTGGACACCACAGGTGCTGCCAAATTTGGGAGCACCTTTGACCTTACCTCAATCTATTGGCAAATAGCTCTGACGGACCATGCCAAGGAAAAGACTGCATTCTCAACACCTGAGGGACTCACCACTTTAGAGTCATGCCTTTTGGGTTGAAAAATGCACCTGACACCTTCCAAAGATTTGTCAACCATGTGCTCAGTGGGCTGTAGGCTTTTTGTGTGGCCTACTTGGAGGAAATTGCTGTCTATAGTTACACCTGGGAAGAGCACTTGACTCATTTTGGATAAGGTGTTGCAGGCCTTGAAAAGGGCTAACCTCACTACCAAGGCCACCAAGTGCCAGATAGCTCAGGGGAAAGTAACATATTTTGGTCATGAGATAGTAGGGGGTTGAATCCAACCTCTCCCCAGTAAGGGTCAGGATTATATGACTGGGGGACTCCGACTACTCAAACCCAGGTGAGAGCTTTTTTGGGCCTCACTGGGTATTACTGCAACTTCATGGCGGACTATGGAACCATAGCTGCCCCTCTGACAGCTCTGACTTCACCCAAACAACCAAGGAAGGTTAATTGGACCGAAGACTGTCAGAGGGCCTTTACTGGCTTGAAGGAAAGTCTGTGTGGGCACCTGTGTTGTGTGTGCCTAATTACAGCAAACCCTTTATCCTTCAGACTGATGCCTGTGACACCGGAATTGGCGCTGTCTTGTCCCAGTTAGATGACAAAGGGAGGGAACATCCTATCATATTCATCAGTAGACAACTCAAGGGTAGAGAACTTAGGTGGGCTACTGTTGAAAAGGAATGTTTTAGTATAGTTTGGAGCCTTAGGCGTTTTAGGCCCTACCTTACGGGGTGTACCTTCAAGATCCAAACAGACCATAAGCCCTTAAAATGGCTTATGCAGATGAAGGGTGAAAACCCGAAACTGCTCAGGTGGTTCATTAGCCTGCAAGGGCTAGACTTCATCATTGAGCATAGGCCAGGGAAGTCATGATAATGCGGATGGTCTTTCCAGAAGGTATATTGACCATCTGGATGAGGGTGTCAATCTCGTGGGAGATTCGACCACCCTAACCTCAATCTGGGGGGGGGGGCTGAGTTGCTGGAAATGCATTGGAGGGACAGGGCCTCCATGTCCTTATCCTGTACTCCTTTGATCATGTGTGTTCTTTGTTATTTTCTGCACAGGAGTCCATGCAGGACGCCTGGCAGTGCAGCTCTTCCTCTTTTTGGTTTGATGAACAGACCCTTGGGATACCCTTATGGCACCCATGGGTGGGGATACAACCCTGTACCTCTAGTGATGTTTTTGGACACCTGTGTGTGGCCCACAGAGCAGGGTATGAGCTGGTGGCAGCTCCATGCTGAATTTGTCAGGTGCTCTGAGTATCCTCCTTTTTGGGATACCCGGGCCCTGCCATTGGAATCAGTTGATTCCTGATAGGAGACAATGATGGCCGCTGTATCCTCTTGCTTTTTATTGCCTGTTACCTTTTTTTCTCATCGCCCTGGGAAGCCCCGACTCTGTCCCTTCCCCTGACTGGCTGTTGGGTGGAAGTTCCATATATGGTATTGTGGGGAAGTCCAGGCCAGACTGGCAGGAGCCTTCTCAGTGACTGTATGTTGTGGGTACACCCTTGGGGTGGGACCTGGGTGAATGGAGTGTGTGACCAATATTCATTTCATGTTATGGGGGTCTGGTTTCTGGTATGTGACACAAAGACTCATCCCTGCCCGAAACTGGCATGAATTCAGTGTGGAGTGCTGAATGGCTGGGTGCTTGTCCCAATCCACATTCTTTGTGGTGAGTGTCTGGATGGAGAAGAATGGCCTTAATGCACTGTGAGCCTGATTGGCTGCCTGCCTGCATAAATGCCCTTCTGAATGATTGGTTGCCTGAGTGTGACTCAGCAGAGTGAATGAGAGACCAAATCGTATATCTGGGGACCTTTCACTGATGGAAATTGTTCAGAAGCTGAAGACGAAACTTGATGCTTGATCTTGAAGCCGACCCGGAAGAAGAAGGTTAACTTCTGTTTCCCTTTGACGCAATCTGAAAGCTCCTCTGGCTTCAAGAAACTGATCCAAGAGAGAACCTGGCTAGGAGACCTCTTTCCGAGCTACAAGGGACCATCGTGCACCAGCTAACCTTCGGCAAAGCTCCCTGGAAGTCAGTCCTCGAAAGGCTGCCGACCGGAGACGAGGAGCGCCGTGGAATCTCGAAGCGCAGCACACGGACATAAAGGCCATTGAAGTCCATCATCCCGGCAGTATTCTGCCGGTTAACTGCCAGGGCTAATAGCATTACTGCCAAACCCCCCGGCGCTATTAGCGCCGGATCACGGGTTTGGCGGAACAGTAATTCCCCACTCCCCATTGGACCCATTGGGGAATTGCCCATTTCCCATTGGGGAATTTTCAGCGCGATTTCCGTCAGCGGTATTACCGCGTGGTAATTGCACTGAAAATCTGCAAATTCCCAGTGCAGGTAAATGCTGTCAAACCCGTGATTTGGCGGACCCTTAAATGCGGCAGTAATAGCGTTACCGCCACATTTGAGGGTTACCGCCAAACTCGTGGTGAGGCCGTAAGACTGCTAAGTCGGACCTGAGACATAGATACTTCTTGGAGAGCCAGAACTCCAGTCTAGCCAAGAGAGCCTAGTATAGAGAAAGCTTAGAAAGAAGTAGAGTGCAAATAAATGCTACTCAGACCAGCTCAGGTGAAAGGGAGGAGGCCAACTTGCTTTCTGCTGACTACCCTAGTGGCAACAGGGTATAAACACTTGTCTTGAACCTGTGATCGGCTGTTGCCTCATCTAAGTGAGTCACCAACACCATCTGCAGCAATAGACTGTCCCCTCTGCCTAGTAGGGTCCAAGACCATGTCATCACCTAATACCAAGGCTAGCACAAGGACTACAGATTGGATGCTTATCGAACGACCCCAATTAATCACCCTTCAGTATAGTAGGTTGGAGGGGTACTACACCCACACCCTGTGACAACGAGTCTGACAAAACCTTCTCCTGGTTGGAAACCCAGCATAGACTTTTGTGATACTCCAGCTTCCTTGCACTTTTCATTGAGAAATCACATTGGATTTCAACAAAATTGTGTCAAACCTTGATCCTAGGACTAACCTCAGGGACTGTAACAGTCAGAGAGGGTGGCTGAGGGCCTCCATGCACCCCAAGGAACTACCCAACTCACGAATGGCGCTCAGAAAACTAAGAAAATAACATAAGAAAGGGATAACTGCCAGTAGGGCTCTTTGTTGTTACTTTCTTGGTTTTGCCAGCACCATTCTGATTTCTAAAGACTCCTTGAAAAGAAGGCCAGTTTATGTTGTTCCCCGTTTTTTCTATGCTCCAAACCTTGACCAATAAAATGAACCTTGCTGTACATGTGATGCATCCCAGTTGTCAGGAATAAGGGTTTGGGTAGGAGAGGACTGTGTTGTGGCCTCAGAAAGGGCTAGGGGCACAGAATACACTAAAAACTACACTTCGCAGCAGCACTTGGGAAAACTATGTAGTTGATAGCCGTGCGCGCGTGTGGCCAGCTGACATTGATTACAGACAGCTTATTAAGGGCCAACGGCGCACGGCAGGTATGGCTTATTTTGTTTTCGGTACGGTGCCGTGTTGAGGGAAGATCGAAGGAGACGCCCGCGTATGGATCCCTGTGCTCTTTGAATCGGCATGAAGGATTCTGCAGCGGCGAGTGGAGAGGACGCTGGCGGCTGCTTCGTGCAACACAAGACTTCGTCCGGGAATGCTCGTGGAGCTTCCCGGACCTAAGATAAGAGCGGGAGGGGCTCTCGTTAAGGGAAATGTGGATGCGCTCTGCACTAGCGTTACATTTTATGCGAACTGGCATTTATAATACGGGGGCATTGTGATTGAGACACAACGGTATCTGGGAATCAACGTGAGCTCAGCACGGACTGTTCACAAGTCAAAAACTCCCCAGGGCGGGGGGAACAAGAGCTCCAGCATGTGCTTAGTTTATTGAATACTAGGGCTCAAACTCTTGATGTGCCGCATTCACCTTTAACCAGTGCTGCCAACTAGGTTTTTGGGGGAATTTCTTGATCAGAGTGTTCAGACGGTATATTTTCTATGTTTCATGTCAAAGACCAGTTATGTTCAATGTTTGTCTGTGTTGCTTCCGCTAGCCCAGAGGGCCATGTGTTTTGTTTTTCATAGTGGTAACACTCCCATCCGTATGAGTTCATTTTGCTTGCTATGCATGTTATTCATGTAGGAGGGTGAAATAGGTACACGTATCAAGGTGTACTTACCATTGGTGTTACTAGACAGGGTATACATGGTACATGGTAATTACAAGGTACTAGGCAGGTTATGGTTTTCCCCTGTTACTTCCCGGTCCTATCCAAACTAGGTTCTCCCTTACCCTCTATCGGGTGTTCCTAAAATCCCCTACCCTATCCACAACCTCTCCCTAACCCCTCTTCCCCCCCACTGGCTGCCAGGTGGTGACCTGTTTTCTATCTATCAGGTACCTATGCCGACCACGGTGGGAGGGTCAAATTCATTTGGCTTCTGTGGTTCGGGGGAGAGTGTCGAACTCACTTCCCCCATTAGTGTGTATTATTGACACCAGTGTGTGTTTCTGTTACTCCCTACTCAGGAAAGCACACACATAGCAAGGTGTGAAGGCAAAATATAGTGTAACCAATAATAGTGGGGCTTGAGGATCTCTTTATTCCCTGAAGAGTTGACTGTATAGAGTTTGGATAATTGTACACTTGATGAAGGTCTGGAGAATCATGTCCTTGTGCATCTGAGGTGATGGCGCAACGTAGTGATGTGTGGTTCGCTCCAATGGCTGCTTCGACTGAACTGCTGTTCAGGCACGATCTTAGCACATCAGGGTGGGGCAAGCAAACGTGAGTGGTCTGTGTATAGATATTTAATGCCAGTGCCTACTTAAAGTCAACAAATAATCGGAAGTGTTAACCACGGAAGGAGGGTCGAATTCATTCGGCTTCTGTGGTTCGGGGGAGAGTGTCGAACTCACTTCCCCCATTAGTGTGTATTATTGACATAATAAGTCACCCCCATATTTGGATACTTACAACCACTCAAGCCAAATGGAAGCGACTCCTCCGCTTTTGGCCAATGTGCTAAAGGCGCTTCAAGACATTCCGGTGGAATTAGCTAAAACCAGACAGGAATCTGATAATTTAAAGACACAGGGCCTCATTACGACCCTTGCGGAAATGGAAAAATGATGGCGGAAATGCAATACCGCCATCGAACACCGCTCGTTGCGATCATGACCCGTCACCGTAAAGTACGATGCCATTAGCGACACCGCAGTGAACGGCAACGCTAACTGCACCAAGTACGCGCACGCGCGCCTTGCAAAACCGGAATCACCGCCATGGCGCAACGGTACGCGAATTCTGACCCTAGCGGACATGTACTGAACGCCATCAAGCACGTCGTAAAGTACCATTCCGCCATGGCGAGAAATACGGCAACGCGAACCAACCGTAAATGGCCCACTGAGTGCCTGTACTCCACTCCCTGGCCTCATTGCACAACTCCTGGCAGGCGCAATGTACTCACACTATGCAACCAGTGAAATCCACTATTCACCCATGCATGCCAACGTAGAAAAGCATGCAGGGGCTCAAAGCGCCCCGTGAGTGGGCATCCATGTACGGCATGTCACCATAGCCGTACTGACGCAGCACAGGCATGTGAAGGTACAACACATCAAAATGAAAATCAAGAACACATGACACAAAACAACAGTAGTCCCCCATCGCTTGCCACCAGCGCAAGGCAACATCCACAACAGCATCCTGAGGGGGATTGCACCAGCCCTGTACTCATGCCAGTAAACAAACCAACCATCAGCAGAAGCATGTACCACACAAGTCGGCAGAGTGACTGAGCAGCCAGGCCCATCCCAAGAGGGGCCGATGGGAGCTGCAGGGCACAGATGGCATCAATACAGAAGCTATTCCAATGGACATGACCCCAGTCCCCCTCCAACAAACGCACGCAAACACAGTCACCTGTGACCAGCCACATTCTGAACAACCCATCATTCCACCAATCGACCTGGCTGACAGGCACCAGTCGGCCAAAAGCCAATCCCCCGCCCCTGAACAGCACATCATGTAAACAGACACAATGGCAGCCTCTATCCGTGACCATACTGTGCTACGTAGGCAAACGCGGCCAGTACTGTACCACACAACTCAACTCAGAAGGCGGAACACAAAGCAGATCATCACGCAATACATACCGCCACAAAGCGAAAATCGCCACATCACCTGCAAAGAACAACGCAACACGACAAATATCGGAATACAATTTAAATGCACATCCAAATGACAAAGGCCCCACAGCAATTTGCAAAATCCCACCAAAACAACCATCATCACCGAGGGCTGCATCTGCAATAATTGACCGGCTTCCACTTGTGTGACGCCCTGTACCATCATGGCACACAGGGCCTACATCAACGTTCCAAAAGGCACCATGGAAGCGGCAAGAACCGCAGGTCCGTCCCATGAGGCAGGCACTAGTCGAGCTGAAAGGCCGAAATGTTGCACCTAGCCACCAGTACAGCGTAAGGGCATGTGGCCCATTGGCGATCGTCCCATATGATCGAAATGGTGCTCCACTGATTCACCCGAAGCTGCAGGAGTCGAGAGTAAAAACCATCTGGAGGAGTGGCGTAGAGATGGCATCTGCAATAGGGCAGGAGATACCTGTCACCCAAAAGAAACACAAATCAACCGATTGCATTACGGGACTCATGATGCATTACAATCTTCATTCAACACACCAAATCCACACCCATATGCATGCTAGCCCACTCCAAAGGAATATACACACCCCTAATCCAGTATCGAATCACAACGAAACCAATCGAGCTAAATACACCATTGGCAACGTCGGTTACTGTGCATGCGTCCGTCAAGATAGAACCCATGACATGGGATTAGTAACGTGCCTAGACACAAGTGTATGAAGGCGCGTCGAGACAGGGAGGATCCGACAAGGGCAGAGAGACGTATGTCCCACTATGGCAGCCTTGCATCACATAACGCAGGGGAAGGGGAGTGAACCAAGAAACCCATGTACATGGCAGACCCTAAACGGATTCATCAGTCCATGCATCCACACATCATTCCCTCATCCCGCAATGAAAACGCATGAATATTCACTCACATAATATGTGAAACTTCCATCGCGTCTGTGCGTAATGCAGTCCGCAAAAACCACTGTGCCCCTGGCCGGATCTGTAGTGTTGTGAAGCAAGATGGATTTGGGAACGTCCTGCCTCATCGTCCACTACGCTATTGCGCATCCCAATCAATTCATATCATTCATTGCCTGCTCGTTATGGGCCATGTCCCAAGGACATTCTACAATAGAACGTTACATTTCCAGCCAGACCTGTGGGCGTATCCTCGCCGCTACTTCAAAACCAAAAATGCTGGCCTTCGAATTCCTCACTTGCAACAATACGTCGAAAAGGCTTCTGTGAACGCTTGCATTCACAATTACATCAATGTAGTGCGGCTGTGTGTCATGATGCTAACTGGCTGCAATCACAAATGGGACGCCACGCCCGTCGGTGAAGTACGTTACTGTGCTGCATGAGGGTCGGCCATCGATCGAGCCCTACATACCACTGACTCTTCACAGGTATGTAAGCGGCTGCAATCATAGCATGTGTAACAATGGGAGCATAGCATGAAAATCAGTCAAAGTACATCACACTGCCATCGGGATTTGATACATGATTCCAATCCCAAGATGCCATGCGGCCAAATGCAGCCTTACGTGCGGGCCGTGCTCGACCAGAAGGGATTGCATCTGCCACAGATTCATTCAATCAGCACAGGTGGAGGCCATACAGGCCGACAGCACATATATTGCAGACCCAAACCCCTCCCACAACCACTCCCACTCCAAAATGCTACCGGCAGGACTAGCGATGTTGGGCCTGGGGTACCAGATAGCACTGCAAGTGCTACAACTACAAGAAGACGACGAACAACAACAGGTACAACAACCGGGCGCACAGGGGAGACGGAGGAGGAGGAGGAGGAGGAGGGCAAGGCAGGGTCAGCAAGGCCCACAAGCACTGCCACCACCACCACGCAGGCGGCCCGCAATCCCACGCCTCCGAGCCGATCCGTTCAACCTCACTGCTGAGCAGATCCACACCCTCTACCGTTTGGACCGGGACACCATAATCGCCATTGTGGACATGACACATGCTGACCTCGTGAGCATGATAGATAGCCCAACCGCCATCCCACCCCTACTGAAGGTGGTGTCTGCACTCCACTTCCTGGCCACAGGCACCTACCAGCACACAGTGGGACAGTTGCATGGCATTTCACAGCCACTGTTCTCACGGACACTCTTCCAAGTGCACGATGCCCTCCTGAAGCACGCCGACGACCACATCACACTACCACGCACGTACCAGGAGATTACCAACGCTAAAGTGGGATTCCATGCACTTGGCGGCATCCCGGGTTGCATTGGTGCCATCGACTGCACCCATGTTGAATTGGTTGTCCCACATGCCATGGAGGTCCAGTACCGCAACCGGAAACAATTTCATTCAATCAATGTGCAAATGGTGTGTGACTCCAACAAGATATTTACGCATTGTTGTGCCAGATTTCCAGGATCTACCCATGATTCTATGGTCCTGAGGAACACAAGAATACCACGCTACATGGAGCGACACGCAGGGCACAGATCCTGGCTACTCGGTGAGTCTCATTTCATGCATGACATCGTGGCCCATTTGATGCGTCAATGACCTTGCAGGGGGGGGGGGGGCTACTTAGCACTATCATTCCACTGACACCCTTTATTCGTCTCATACAGGTGATGCCGGGTATCCACTGAAGAGATGGCTCCTTACACCAATCCGGAACCCACAGAACGAGCATGAGGAGGACTACAACCATGCCCACTCACGTACCCGTGAGGTCATTGAACAGGCATTCGGCCTACTGAAGGCTCGTTTCCGCAGCCTCAGCAGGTCTGGCGGGGCACTCATATACAGCCATGAGAAGGTTTCTAAGATGGTCATGGCATGTGTCATGCTGCACAACATGTGCATACGTAGGAATGTGCCCATGCCCCCTGACGCTGTACTGCATGCACCTGAAGATGATGATGATGATGAGGGTGGGGATGTGGAGGCACCTCAAGGAGTCCATGAGGCACAGGATGCACGTGCAATCCGACAGAGCATCATAGATGCATGCTTCTAGCAACCACGCATGGTGCCTATTACACGGAAAGGGGACCTGTGGCACTGTGTGTGTGTAGTACAGGCACATTGTGGACTGTACGCCTATGAAGGCCTCGTACGCAAATATCAATGTCCACACATGTCATTGGATGATAATGAGGTGCTGTATTGTTAATGTGATTTGATTTATACACCCTATGGACCCGCCACCCAGTGAAGCCCAACACACCCCCTCCACCCTACTACCTCCCCCCCCAACACCAGTGTCCAAATATGCATGCTGTCCGTGGGTAGACGCTATTGCAAGCCCCCTCTACGGGTATCAGGGGCACCCCTGCCCGTGGAGCGCAGGTTCCTGCCAGATCTGCGTTGGGGGCTGCCCTGGACGGAACTTGCCACGGATGAGGTCTCTGCCTGCTCGCGTCCATGCATGTTTCTGAGGGTTTGTGAGAGCTCCGAGAGCACACGGCGCACAGCAGCAAGTTCAGCACAGACGTCTTTGGACGTCGCATGCAGTTCCCCCCTCAGGCTCTCGGTGCTTTTCTCCATTTGTGCTCTCAGGCTCTCGGTGCTTCTCTCCATTTCTCCCCTGAGGCTCTCACTACTTTTCTCTATTTGTGCCCTGAGTGTCTCGGTGGATGTTTCCATGGCTGCCCTGGAACCCCCGCATTCATTTGCATGGTCCTTGAGTAGCGTGGACGCTTCCTGCTGTTGCTCGATCAGCAGGTCGAGGGACTGTTGCCTCTGCTGGGCCATGGACATTTGCGGTGGTGTGACAGGGGGGCTGCTCAACACATGTTGCCTTGGCACAGGACTTGTGGGGGTTGGCCAGTCGTCGTCTTCAGGGTGCCCCTGCGTGGTTTCGTCATGGTGTAGGGGATGGAACATGCAGGGGGATTGGGAAAGGTCATGGATGGTACCTACGTCGCCAGCACTGTTTTCCGTGTCGGAGCATGCTGGCATGACAGCTGTGTCACCTATGGTGCTGCTACCACCAGAGGCGGTGCCATCAGATACGTTCTTTGGGGGGACCTGTGGTGCTGGGGTTGTGGACTTGCTGGCTGCTGGGGTGCCTGTTGCAGTCCCCTCCAGTGTGCTGCCACTTGATTCCTGCTGCTGCCGTGTCTTGATCCTTGCACCTGAGGTGGAGGCTCTTGGGACGTTGGTCCTGGCCCTCTTTGCAGGCGTGCTGGTAGGGGTGTCCTGCAGCTCGTCGTTGGTATCGGACCCTGTGGTGGAGTAAAGAGGGGCGAGCGTTAGTTATGGGTCTGTCGGATTTGGAATGGCAACGTATCAAATGCATTGGGGTGGTACATGAGGCTGATTTGGGACTGGGCCTTGGAGGTGGTCTCATTTTCGTGTGGATTGAGGATGCATTCATTTGGCTGCCTGCAGTTAGGGGGTGCATGCTGCACATGTAGGGGTTGTTTATGGCTTCTTGATTGATTTGTTTGTTCATTCTGACTTTTAGAGGGCGCTGTCAGGGCTAAGTATGTATTGCACTATGGGGTCACATGGTACTGCACATGTTCGTGGTTTGTGGATTTCGCATTGTTTCTCTTGGCCAACCTACCTGATTCTCCGGATGTCGGCACTCCTTTCTCCATCCCTCCGACTCCCTCTATGCTCTCCATTCCTATGGTGGAGGCGCAGATTTCCTCCCAGGGGGTCAACTTGATGGGCGACTCTGAACCCCCCCCGGTAGCTGTGGCGATGTTCCTGTTCGCAGAAAGTATGCTGCGTACGCGGATCCGCAGGTCGTCCCACCGCTTGCGACATTGCTGTGGCGTGCGGGGTGTTGTCCCCACCGCACTTACGCGCTGTGCCACCAGGACCCATATGGCCTTCTTGTTGGCAAGGGCCGTCCTGGTCATTTGACTGGAGAAGACGACGGCGGAATTTTCCTGTAGGGTCTCGGTGAGCACGGTCAGTTCCTCTCGGGAGAAGTGTACCTGCCGCTTGCGGTCACACGCTTTCTTGGCTACCTTTCCCATATTTATTTTTTTAACTGGGGTTGCTAACGGGTTGGGATGTGTGTCAGGGTCGGATTTTTTATGGTTGTGTTGGGATTCGGATTTTATAGTTGTGCGGCGTGCTGTTTCCCGTTCCGGCCACATGCTTTTACTTCCGTTTCCGTATATTTACGGTGGCCGTAATTTGCGGTGCACGCTCGTTACGGTGACCGCTCATTACGGTGACCGCTAAGATGGGTGGCGGTATTGCACCTGGTGCAGCGTACGGCGGCGGTAAGGGCCGTTTTGGGGTCATTTCCGCCATCGCAGCCTTTCGGATTCCGCCATGGCGTAATGCTCGTGCCCGATGGGTCGTGATTGGCCGCACTTTGCTCCTTCGTGCAATGGCGGAAACGCTATTTACGCTGTTGCGGTCCGGTCAGTCAATTTCCGCCAGGGTCGTAATGAGGGCCACAGAGTTTGGTAGCCTAGCTTACCCCTTTGGAGGGGGCCAGTGCAATGGGAGTGTCCGCAAGTCAGAATCCCACAATAATTGTTCAACCTCCCAGTAGTGTACCTTTAGCAGCGCCTGAACGCTTTTCAGGGGACCCTAGAAGATACATGATGTTCCTCACTCAATGTAGACTTCACTTTTCGTGTAAACCCACAGCGTTTTAGACAATTCAGGCTAGAACAGCCTTTGTAATTTCATATTCAACAGGAGATGCAGTGGCATGGGCTATGCCGTTGGTACAATAGGATGACCCTCTGTTATATAATTGGGATGGATTTTTAGCGGAATTTGGCAGGCTATTTGATCAACGGGAGGTGTCACTAGCACAGGATAAAGAGTTGTTGGGATTAAAGCAGGGAATCCGGGATTTAGTAACATATGTAACATAGCTTAACAGATTGGTGATAGAAACTGAGTGGCCAGTGGCCAAGCAAACCGTGTTATTTTATCAGGGCTTACGCGAGGAACTTAAGGATGCTATTGCTCAAGTTGAGCCGCAACCAAGGACTTGTACCGCAATGATAGATTTAGCCTTAAGATTGGATCATCGCATGAATGAGAGGAAGGGGGACAAGAAGAGACCGGAAGCAGTCCTATTTGTGAGATTAGATAGGAGTAGGGGAGGATGGACAAGTGAAGTGGAACCAATGCAGATTGATAGTGTAAGAGGACCGTTGTCAGCGGCAGAAAAGGAACAACGCAAGATTAACAAATTGTGTCTCTATTGTGGGCAGGCAGGACATTTTTGTACATACATGCCCCAATACACCTCAGAAAAGTGTGGTAGGAGAGAGGAGCACGAAGGAAGCGGAAAAAGAGGTGGGCCGGCCTTAGGGGGAACACAGGTGCCAGGCCCGATTGATGCAAGGTTCCCCAGATGGGTGGCAAATACAGTGGGGAGTAAGACTTCTCATTTATACATTTTGGTGACGTTATGTTTTGCTTTAACTAAGCAGGTCATGGCGATGGTGGATTTAGGGGCTACATGCAATTTTGTGGATATTACCCTTGCTGCACAGTTAGGATTACCATTGTTGGATAAACATAAGGTGGAAGGAGTGCAATTGGTAGATGGTTCACCATTAGTGTCGGGGCCCATAAGGAAACAGACAGAGAAATTGGAAATGATCTATGTAGGTGGTCATAGAGATGAAATTACCTTTGATTTTAATAGCAGCACCTCCGTTTGGATTGACTTTGGGAATGCCTTGGTTGGTACTTCATAACCCCAGAATTGATTGGGAAAGGCAGACAGTGTGGTTTGATGAGCAGAGGTGTCAGGAACACATACTACCTGAAGTGGGACCAGCAGCATTGCTAGTTGAAAAGGGTTCAGTTGACCAGGTTGTGGGAGCAGTGGGAGAGGAATTCCCTCACAGTACATGGAGTTTGCTAAAGTCTTTGACAAGGGAGGAGCGGAACAATTACCTCCTCATCGACCCCATGATTGTGTTATTAAATTGGAAAAAGGAGCAAAGTTGCCTTGCAATAGAATTTATGCTCTCACGGAAATGGAAAATAAGTATTTACGGGAATATTTGGATGAGATGTTGGCTAAGGGGTTTATTAGACACTCTACTTCCCCAGTCTCCTGACCTTTATTTTTTGTTCCCAAGAAAGAAGGGACATTACGAACATGCATTGATTATCATGCATTAAATAAGGTAACAATAAAGAACAGATTCCGATTGGCCTTGATTTTGGTTCTACTTGATCAAGTGAGGGCAGCCAAGGTCTATACTAAGCTGGATTTAAGGGGCGCTAATCATCTGATACGAGTAAAGGAGGGAGATGAGTGGAAGACTGCATTTAGGACGAAGTTTGGGTTGTTTGAGTATCTCGTTATGCCTTTTGGTTTATGTAATGCCCCAACAGCTTTTCAGTTCTTTATGCAAGAGGTATTGCACAAATTCATTGATGTTTTTGTCATTGTCTACATTGACGACATTTTGGTTATTCAGATTCCCCAGAGCAGCATGTAAAGCATGTGAGGGCTGTGTTGCAGCTGTTACAGGAATATCAATTGTGTGTTAAATTGGAGAAATGTGCGTTCCATGTGACGCAGGTTGAGTTTCTGGGATTTATACTGACTGTAACAGGGATTGTGAAGGATCCAAAAAAAAAGTTCAGGTAGTTATGGACTGGCCTTCCCCACAGTGCATAAAAGACATACAATCTTTTCTAGGGTTCGCCAATTTTTATAGGCGTTTCATCAGCAATTTCTCAAAAATTGTCACTCCCATCACTCACTTACTAAAAAAGGCAGTGCGGTTTACTTGGAGTTCCGAGGCAGAGAAAGCCTTTCAGGAGTTGAAGGTAGCATTCACTACCGCACCAGTGTTTAGAAATCCTAACACGGAGAGAGCGTTTAAGGTTGAGACTGATGCTAGTAATGTTGCGGTAGGAGCCATTTTATCGCAGAAAGATGAGAAGGGTGTATGGCACCCCGTGGCATTCTATTCTAGGAAACTATCTGGTTGTGAACAGAATTACTCCATCACTGATAAAGAATTGTTGGCCATTCGGTCAGCATTCATTGAGTGGAGTCATTATTTATTGGGAGCAAGGCATCAGGTTGTGGTGGTAACTGATCACAAGAATATGCAGTATTTCAGAACTGCCCAAACCCTTAGTCCTAGACAACTACGATGGTCTCAGTACTTCAATGAATTTGATTTTAGGGTGACATTCAGGCCGGGGAGTAAGAATGGAAAGGCGGATGCTTTATCCCGGCAACAAAATGTGTACAATTCAGTAGGTGAAGTGAAGGCAATCATTTCTCCAGAAAGAATTATTGGGGCTATTACGAAGCAGTTCATTGAACAGGTCAAGACAGCCTTACCATCCAGGCAAATTGCAGGAGTGGAGGAGCAGGAGGAGGCGTCCGACACGAACACTACCAACCACTATTTACCAACTGAAGAGTTACAAGACAAGGCTTTATACTGGTGTCATAAGTCTCCCTTAGCAGGACATGCAGGTCAGAGAAAAATGCAAACTATGTTGGAAAAATATTTCTGGTGACCAACATTAATACAGGATATGGAGACATATTTGGGACTATGTGAGAATTGTGCATGTAACAAGGCAGACCATGTTAAGAAAAGAGGTTTGTTACAACCGTTACCAACCCATGAGAAATCATGCACTCATATTTCCATGGATTTTATCACAGATCTGCCCCCTGATAATCAATTTCTTTTTTTAAAAAACTTTTATTTTTATTGGCAGAGGCATATAGCATACACATACATCAGAGCAACCAATAAGAACAATACAAGCATCAATGAGTATATTGGTAGTAAAGGGCAGTGATACAATAACAGGTAGGGAATAAAGCATCACGGTGTGTCATAATGCATCAGCACTTTAATAAGAGGTCTGGGAGGACCCACCTACGGAGGAGGTTTCATGCAGACTATGAAAGTAGCTGTTGAAAGCAGTCCGAATGTTCTTGGGGCGGGAGCGAACTGGGAGCATATTAAGGTACTCCTCTTCACAATTACGGGACCAGGTGAGTAGGTTTAACCACTTCTGGAATGAGGGGGGAGATGAGCTCTTCCATTCCTGCAGAACACACGTCTTGGCTACTATACAGCCCACATTCAGAAATGTAGCCATTTGTTTGGCACCCTCAGTCTGCCGCACCCCAAACAAAACACCCATCAGGTCTGGGTCAATAACGGTGTTACTGATTTCAGATAGTGTCTCCAGGATTTTGCCCCAGAAGTCTGCCAACCTTGGGCATTCACAGAACATATGTAAATGATCAGCGCCCTCAGTACTACAACAAGGGCAGGGTTTCAAAGTGGTTCGTGCAAACCTGGAAATCCTGTGCGGGGTGTAGTACAATCTGTTTAACAGTTTATATTGTATGCTTCGGTACCGGAATTTGAGGGAGACTCTGTTAGTGTGTGACCACATTTTCTCCCATATGTGATCAGTGCGCTCCACATCCAACTCGGCCGCCCATTCATTCCGAGCCCTGGAGGGTTGGATCGGGGCATCTGTCTGCAAGAGCTTGTACAGTGAAGAAACCACCCCACGGCGCCACCCGAGTTAGCAATATAGGCAATCTCTGGGGAGTCCAGGGGTTCGTTAGGGAAGCCAGGCCAAGCCTTTCGGAAGGCAGCACAGAGTTGCAGATATTCCAATGCTGAACCTGAATGGCTCGGTCTCCATGTCTGCAGAGTTATAAACTGCACTTCCAGGTAGAAATCTGTTAGAGCGAGGTACCCCAGGGCCTCTCAGTGTCGCACCAGGGCTGTGTCATGTGTGGGTTCCAGCCCGGGAAATCTCCAAGCGGGGAGCCACTTGTAGTATGGCTGCTGTTCGCAACGGCCTTGAATATTCGACTCCAAGCAAGCACAGTTGTTCCAACCGGGTCGATGGGTGAGTCCGGTATATATTGCTGGTGTAGTATTAATGACATTACGTTCGTGCCGGCTGCCGCCAGTATTTCCAGCTTAACATAGGGGCCAGGAAGGGGCCCAGGATACCAGTAAGAAGCGAATTGCGCTTGTGTCGCAAGCCAATGCCGCAGCAGGTCGGGGGCGGTGAAACCCCCTCTATCGTAGGAGAGTGTCATGTCAGACCATTTTGTGCGCACAGCGCCACAGGACCATAAGAACTGCGTGCACAATTTGTGCAGTCTTGTAAACTATTTCTTCCCTGGCCAGACGGGCACATTACTGAATATGTACAACAGCCTGGGGAGCAATACCATTTTGATAAGTGAGTCTCCCGGCAAGGTACAGCAGAAGGGAGCGCCATCGCGTCATCTTGGCCTCAGCCTGCTGTGCCGCAGCCAGGTAGTTGTCTGCCAGCAATGTGTCCCTGGTTAGGGAGACTTGGTCCCCCAGGTATTTGATCCCATCGGGCGACCAGCGGAGTGGATACTCGGTGGTAGGTTGCTGGGTGGAACTAGTGAGGGGGAAGAGCTCAGATTTAGTGTAATTGATAGTGAAACAGGAGTGTGTACCTATACGAGTTATGTCGCGTAAAATTGGATCCAGGAGGATGGCAGGGTCCCTGATGAACAATAACACGTCATCCGCATAGAGCGAAATAATCTAAGGGGTGTCTCTCAGCCGTATCCCCCTGCATGAGTGGCGCGCTCTGATGTGGTCAGCCATTGGTTCTATCGCCAGGGCAAAGAGAATCGGGGAGAACGGGCAGCCCTGTCGGGAGCCTCTGAAGAGCGGGGTCAGGCCCGACGTTAAGGAGTTACTCGAACTCTGCCCACTGGGGAAGTATATAATAATTTAATATATCTGATCATGTTAGGCCCGACGGCCATAGTTTCCAGTACTAGCCACATGTACTTCCAGGACACCATATCAAAAGCCTTCTGGGCGTCGAGTGTGCCCTCAACTGCATTAGCGCCCTGATCAATCCGTGCCATGACATTGAGTAATCTTCTGATGTTATGAGAAGTCATCTCCCAGGTACGAAACCTGATTGGTCATCGTGGACCATGTATGTCATGACTGGGAGGAAGCGATTGGCTATTACTTTGGCAAAGATTTTAGTGTCCAAATTCATCAGTGAGAGGGGCCTGTAGGATCCGCACTCATCGCTGGTTTTACCAGGCTTGAGTAGTACTGTTATGACGGCCTCGCGTAGTGTTGGGGGAAGGGTCAATGGCCAGAGCGACTCGTCCCATACCTCAAGTAGTTTAGGGGCCAGTATGGCTACGTGTTCTTGGTAAAATTCTGCCGTGAGCCCGTCGGGGCCCGGTGCCTTGCCCTTAGGGAGACTAGATATGGCCTCGACTATTTCATCTAGTAAGATTGGGGAATCTAGTTGGTCTCTGGTTGCGGGAGAAATGCAAGTCGTGGGTATTTGCTCGAGGAGGTCCCTCATATGGGATTCACTATGTTCGGGGGGTTGGGAGTATAGTTCTGTGTAGAAGTCCGTGAAGACTTCCAAAATCTGCTGATCGGACCATTGTATTGTTCCCCGGTCATCCTTGACACAAGTCATCTGGGTTTGGCCCCATTCTCCTCTAGTCAGAGCAGCCAGTGTTTTGCCGGGTCAATCACCCTAACCATACTTTCGCGCAGCTTGTGGGCGGCTAAAGTATTGGACTTCCCTAGTGGCATGTTCATTAAATGATTGAAGTTCTTCGCTTATTAGGGAGAGGGTATCAGGGTCAACTGATGCAGGATGTGCCCGCTCAAGTTCACGTAACATGGCTTCGGAGCGGCCGAGGGCTGCTCTTATAGACTTGAGTACTCCCGCCTCCCTGGATATGGACATTCCCCTGATAAAGGCCTTGAAGGCGTCCCATCAGACTCCCATGGTAGTGGACTGGGGGGCGTTATGCTCAAAGTAGGACTGGATATCCGCAAGGATGTCTGCCTTGAACACGATATCCTGCAGAGCGGCAGACTTGAATCGCCATGTGTTAATGGTAGGGGCAGGTACTCCCAGTTCCAAGGATAACATGATTGGGGCATGGTCCGACAAGGTGCGAGCAAGTATTTGTGTTTCCACCACTCTACACAGGAGTCCGCTCAACAGCAGGAACATGTCAATTCTGGAGGAACTATCATGCACTGAAGAGTAATGGGTATATTCCCGTGTTTGCGGATCTAGTGTCCTCCATACATCTTGGATGTCTAGTGTTACGCTGTGTGCCAGCAGTCTACGCGCTGCACCAGACAGTAGTCTGGTAGTTGTGCCTGTTCTGTCCAACGCAGTGTCCAATATGAAATTCATATCGCCTCCCCAAATAATCTGCACTCCCACATAGCCCAGCAGTATAGATGTCACCAGGTCTACAAAGTCTGGGGAGTCCACATTAGGGCCATAAGTGTTCACCAAGAGATATTCTCTATTAGCAATTGCAGAGTGTAATATAATGTATCTACCCTCCGGGTCAAAGTAGCTCTTGTGGAGTACACATTTGAGTGATTTGTGAATCATTGTCAACACCCCTCTGGCCCGAGTGGAGTTTGAGGTGGAATACCTGTTGGGTCCCCAAGATGGCGCCAAGCATTTTGTCAAAGGGCCCGTAGAGTGTGTTTCCTGCAAGAGTGATATTTTGCACCCGTATCTATTGACGTAGCCCATGATTTTGCGGGCCTTAGTTGTAGTTACTCAAGCCCTGAATGTTCAAGGACATCAACGTAGTAGGCATTCTAGGTGTCTAGGGTACATCCCAAAATTGTTGTCGTAGAATGTGTTTACCGGGGAGACCACCGCTCTGCGGGCACCCTGATGCCATGCGGTGTGCCATTCTGCCTCTGCCTTTTCCAATAACATTTCTCAACCCAGTCCTGCCCCCCTACCCCACTCCTCCTTCCTGGTAGGTAGTGTACCCAACCTCCCCCCTCCCCACAGAACTAGAACTCCCCATGAACCAGGGGTCAGCGGGCGAATTCCAACATGGGTCCGCCTCGCTAATGGCCCAGCTGGGGCCAGTACCCAACATTAATCTAACAAGAGTAAACATTGCAATCACAGTGGGGTGCGCTGCTGCCGTGTGGTGGGCACTTGAACAAATGTGAATGACACGAAGTATCAAGCGGTACGTTAGGCGATAGCACGCAAGGTAAGCACATATGTCCCGCATCACCTGGGGCATGGTAAGAGAGGCTTGGTCTGGGGGCGGAACGCCCCACTCATGAGTGGTCAATACCCAGGGACATGGGAGCAATTGGTTAAGCCACAAAGGCAAGTATGAGCCAGTGTCGACAAGTAGGCAGCGTATAGTGAGGAACAGTGTGTGGCCTCTGGTGGAGTGCTTGCCAAGGGTGGTTGTCTCAAGTGACAAATGCGTACACGTAGTTGAACCAGAAAAATGTTTTTACCATATGCACATTAGAGAACAAGCAGTAATAAACAAATTACATAAATTCGAGGTAGCTGAGACTCAGTCATCGGCCATGGGGTCTCCATTTGGATTGGGAAGTGGTATGTGGGACTTTATAAATTTCACAGCTTCTTCCGGGACAGTGAAAAAGTACAGTTTTTCCTTGAAGGTAATCTTGAGCCGGGCCCGGAAAAGAATTGCGTAAGGGACGTTGCGCTTTCACAGCAGTTTCTTGACTCCTAGGAACTGACGCCTCTCCTGCTGTACCCCGACAGAGAAGTCAGGGAATATACGGATGGTGTGTGAGTCAAGGAGCAGGTCGCCTTTCTCGTGCAACAGGCGAAGAATAAGGTCTCAGGTATCTCTGTAGTTGAGAATTCTAGCGATGATGGCCCTGGGAAAGTCTTCTGGTTTGGGGTGCGGTGATAGGGCCCGATGAGCCTGCTCGACCGTGAAGTACGGGGACAGGGCAGGGTCACCCAGTAGATCTTTAAGTAGCTTCTCGACTGCCATTTCCATACGCACCTTGAGGGCATTTTCAGGGACCCCAACAATGCAAAGGTTGTTCCTGCGCGAGCGGGACTCAAGGTCATCACACTTCGCCTTCACTATTTTCATATCTCGGGTCAGAGTGGCCACTGTGTCCTGCAGAGTGTGCAGTCCGTCCTGATTCGCCCCAATTCTATTTTCCGCTTCGGTGATCCTGGCCCCTGCTTGGTCAACCTGTGATTTGAGGGATGCAACATTGGTGTTGATATCGTCCAGCTTCTCATGAAAAGAGGCAAAGTTCTTGGCCATTGATTACATCATTGCTGTGAGGTCGGGGGTCAGTGCACTGGAGGGAGGCTTGGGTTTGGGGTCCTCTTGGGCGGATGTTGCGGCTCCCGGGTCCGCTCACAGGGCCGCCTTCGCAAATTTGTCCTTGGCGCCCACCTTATTGGTCCCTCTGGATCTGTTAGACATTACAAGTGTGGTAGTGGGTGCCCAAGCAGGCCAGGCCCGACACAGCGTGGAGAGCAGGGGTGCAGCACCAGGTTTTAGTGACCAGCGGCCGCAGGACTCTGTAGTGGCGGAGAAGTAGGGGCAGTCAGTGTTACAGCGGATGTATTCGGGGCTTAAGTGATGGTGAGGCTGCAATATGGACACAGTGGGTCAGTAGTTTGTGCAGCTATCCAGCGTGAGAGGTGCCAGGGCAGTGAAAAATTGCGTTATCGCGCTGCCAGGGTGATGTTGGACATAATGGGAGAGGTGTGATGCCTGCTTTTTCGGCAACACTGTATTAAGGAGGCGATATTACTGTGTGACAATCAAGTACGTAGATGGGATCAGCAGACCTGCAGCTACCCTCAGGCTTCGGTAGTCTGTGGACCCTATGGCCGGATATAGCAGGGCCGTTGGCTTGGGGAGTGGTGTGATGCCCACCAGACAGATCTGTAGTGGCCAAGGTTAGGTGTGGCTGTAGGCAGTCCGGAGGAAGAGAGGGTGAACTGGATGGGACCTGTGGCACAATGCACACAATGAAGCCACTGTCTCCGCCGGGACCCAGAGGTCAGGCACACCCAGGCCCGTAGTCGAATCCAGTCAGCGGGGTAGCCGCGGCGCTCCTGCCGCGCCGGGAAGGCACTCACATGCGAAAAGCAACATCTGGATAAGGGATGTGGGAGAGTCCAATGGGGGGGTCTGCTACCTCCACCAGATCCTCACCTGCCCTGCGAGCACAGATCACCGCCCACGCAGTATGCCGCTGGATACTGCGGTCGCCGGCGTCCAATGCGTGGGGGTTCAGAGCTATACCAGGTCAACAGGCGCGGCGATCCCAGAGGCGGTCCTCCGCCGGCAGCCGCTCACCCTCACGCAGGCAGCAGGGTCGGAGTGGCCGGGCCACAGCACCACAGAGCAGGAAGGTGGGGCGGTCACGGTCACAAGGCCAGGTGCAGTCTCAGCCCCCCGGTACAGCGCGGCCAGTTGGCGGGACACCGCGGCACACGGGGGGCTGGGGAGCCCAAATGCAGCCGCTCGCAGAGTTCGAGTTTCTGGGAAAAGTGGGCACAGTTCAGGTGCACCGCCAGTAAGCGGCGCAGCCTCCCGCAGAGGAGGCTCCCAGCCGGGTCTCTGGCACGGCGGGGTCCGCCCTCACAACCAGACCCCAGCTTAGACGGGGCGCAGCGGGTCCCCCAGAGCACGATTCTGGCTGTAATTAGGTCAGGACAGGCAGAATGATGTCAGCCGAAATCTGAGTTAATTTGGCACGATGGAAACAGTGCAGTCCGCCGATGTAGCCGGATTCGGGTCCACACTCCACAGAGTTCCACAGCTAGGCAGCCATTTTCCGGGCTGCTCAACAGCGCCCCCACCCTGATAATCAATTTGATACCATTTGGGTAGTGGTGGATTTCTTGTCTAAACAAGCCCACTTCATTCCTTGTGTGGGAATACATGGGGCGGGCAAGTTGGCAGAGTTATTTTTACAACATGTGGTAAGGTTGCATGGGTTGCCGAAGAGTATTGTCTCAGACAGGGGCTCGCAATTTACCTCCAGGTTTTGGCGTGGTTTTTGTCGGATGCTGGGAATCAACTGTGCTCTACTGTGCTCTATCCACCAGCTATCATCCTCAAACAGACGGCCAGACAGAAGGAGTGAACCAAACACTTGAGCAATATTTACGAGGTTATTTGGGGGATGGCAGAGATTCCTGGGTGCATGCCTTATGGTTGGCAGAGTTTACCTACAATAACACATACCACACTTGCCTGGGAATGGCACCCAATGAATGTCTGTATGGTCACAAACAGAATATGATACCGGAACAGTGTTACAGGAATGTAAACAGTTGCTTCTCAAGGTCAGGCAGAAGGCACAAGCAAATTTGGAACGAGCCAAAAGACAATACAAAACCCAAGCTGATCAGCATAGACAGGAAGGTCCTAAATATCAAGTGGGGGACAGGGTTTGGCTGTCAACCCGGAATTTATTCTTGGTAGGATCACGGAAATGTATGCCTCGCTTTATTAGGCCATATGAAATTATTAAATGTGTGTCTGCAACTGCCATGAAATTGCGTTTGCCTAAAACCTTATCTATACACCCGGTATTCCATGTATCTTTACTTAAACCCACAGCTCCAGGGATGACTACTAAGCGGCCTCCGGCGATCATGAAAGTAGGTCAGATGGAATATGAAGTTAAACGCATCTTGGACGTCAAGAAAAGGAATCAAAGATTATGGTATTTGATTCAATGGAAAGGTTATGGTCCTGAGGATTGTTCTTGGGAGCCGGCAGGAGCTATGCATGCCCCCAGGTTGGTCACACAATTTCATTTGCGACATCCATCTAAACCTGAGATGGCTCAGCTTCTCCCCTCTTCGGATTTCTTAGGTCCTGTGGCGACTTCTGAAGTTCCAGTCCCAAAAGCCCTGCTTTTATGCAGAAAAAAACCCATTCAACAGCCTAGCTGTCACTCATACATGATAAGTGGTGAGCCGGGTGGCTTACCACTGGGCCAATCAGAACAGAGTGCGACTTGAGTTGCTAAGGCAACGCAGTCCAGGGTGCCCATTCCCCCACCCACACATCCTGTGGAACCCAAACAGAGTGGCACCAGTTGGAGGGCTTCTGTGGAGAAGCCTGCCAAAAAGTGGAAAAAAGGGCCCGACCTTGGTTGGAGTTACAGAGACGGACACAAACACAATTTTAGAAAAGAGTTCTGGAAAAAAGATCCAACCAGTGATTTTATATTAAATAAATAAACCGGCGGTATCTTTAACATTGCACCAAAAAGTGGTGCGTTTAAAATCAATGGGAAAATCCCATAGGAAATATTCTGGTGGAATATTTTGCGTGGTAACCACTGCCACCAGCCAGAAACTAGACAAGGGGGGACTGGACAGTGCCCCCTTGGAAACAGACCCAGGGGCAATGGAATTAACCCGTTCCAGTACTTCCACAATATGATGGTTTGTACTGGTTCTGTTCACAATTTTGGACTAGTAAAGTCAATGGTGACTTTACATGCCCTGGGAGACAGTAGTCTGTCCCAGGGTATGAAGTATATGTTTGGGGGTCACTATGACACCCCTGTGTTACTGCACTGAGGGTGCTGTGTAACACATACACAAAAACAGATGATACCCTATGGAGTAAAATAAAACATAGCCCATAAGCACACAAAAAGTCAAAGTTATACCTCAAATCATGCCTAAGAGTGGCAGGAAAAGAGTCTCACTCTTAGCAGGAGAAAAAAACAAACCCCAAAAAATCCAGCAAAGCTGCTGGGGGACTCACTAGGTTTGGGAAATTAGCCTTATAAGAGAATTCTCCCTAACAGAGGACAGCACTGCAGTTATTTATATTGGTGTTCAGTCCACAGGTTGCCAATGTCAGCTGATCAAAACATGTTATATGCCCTCATAAAAGACATTGAGGACAGAGTGCAAGTGCCATGTCAGACAGGAGTGCAATTGTTGGGGTGGACATTCGAGTACTGTTATCAAGTACTAATGTTTGCTAGTGTAAAATAATACATTTGCCAGGTCCTGCTTTGTTTTTATTGACACCTGTCACCGCTGTTTCAAATGTGGGCATAGAAAGATGGGTACAATCACTATGTACTTGTCATCTATGGACCCAATGTTAGTAAGAGTGCAAGAAAGCACTGCCCTTGCGTTGCTTGGGTTTCGAGGATCAGTGAGTCTTTAAAGGTCTCATTGAGCATGGGTAAAATGAGAGCAATTAAGGCGAATAATTATGTAGAAAGTTAGACCTCAACTTTAACTGAGAGTCCTTGTGAACCCTATTTTTGTGCTGCAAACTGTGAATATAATAAAGCTGTTCATACCCCTGAAGCTGTAGCCAGTCCCTACCAGCCTCCCTGAGCTAGGGGCAGATGAGAACAATGGGGGGGAAGAAGCGCTGAACATGACATTTGCCAAAGGAAGTCGAAACTTCACTATAAGGCCTTCCTAGGGTACCGGGTAAATCCTATTTTATGCTGCAACATGTATATATAAGGTTCACACCTCTGAAACAGCTGCGAGTGTGTATCCTTTCACAGCATAAGCCAAAAGCTTCAGCATTAACAATGAAGTAGTAAACCCCGGAGCTTCAGGCCATAACTGGAATTATGGGCCCGGCAGCCAGACTTATGTGCTTGCGCTCATGAGGCATACGTAGGGATCAAAGCCCATCATTCCTGCTATTTCCCGGAAAGTGAAGCTGGAAGTTATTAGCGCCGGCTGCAGTACTGAGCTTTGACACAGGACACTTGGTGCCGAAGTTGTAGAGTTAATTTTTCAATGTAAGGAATTGCAGTGGTACTGTAGGAAAAGGTGAGGTGCAAGAAGTGGAGCGGCATCTGGAGTCACCTTGCCAATACTCACAATCATGAGGATCTGCAGCATGCTGACTACTCTGGAACTTACTGGGCGGAAGAGAGAGACCTTGTCCCTTAGCAAAGCTCACAACCATGCATCACCGACCTGAAGATTCCTGTCCTGGTTCAAATTATTATTTTTCCGAGTCTCTGAAGAGTTTTTAGAGAAAAATTGTCTGCTTTGTGATAAATTGCTGGTGAGAACAATGGTGTGGGTAACAAAAGCACCTTAAACTTTTCCAAGATTGTGCCATGGGCACATATCAGCCTGGAGGGACACCAGTGCATTATATTTTGCCGGCCTGGGCAAAGGATAAGGCCAAGAAGAGAAGCATCATTCTTCTGTGGACTGAGGGCCCACGCCAGATGATCAGGGTGATCAGGATCAGAATAGTAACCTCACGTGAGTGGATTTAGACATGGCCATCAAGACTTTTATGTGCATTCTGTGAAAGGGGAGAAAACCAAAACCAGCGAAATGCCCAAAATTGGTATAGGGGATTTGAAGACTATTAAGGTGATCAAAGAGAGGCTTGGTGTACATGTTGTACAGTGTTGGTGAGAGGCATGATACTTGCTGGATCCCATAAGAGTCGGGATGGTGTCACACTCTGCCCTTTTTCTCACCTGTTTGGCCCTCATTACGACCCTTGCGGAAATTGACTGACCGGACCGCAACAGCGTAAATAGCGTTTCCGCCATTGCACGAAGGAGCAAAGTGCGGCCAATCACGACCCATCGGGCACGAGCATTACGCCATGGCGGAATCCGAAAGGCTGCGATGGCGGAAATGACCCCAAAACGGCCCTTACCGCCGCCGTACGCTGCACCAGGTGCAATACCGCCACCCATCTTAGCGGTCACCGTAATGAGCGGTCACCGTAACGAGCGTGCACCGCAAATTACGGCCACCGTAAATATACGGAAACGGAAGTAAAAGCATGTGGCCGGAACGGGAAACAGCACGCCGCACAACTATAAAATCCGAATCCCAACACAACCATAAAAAATCCGACCCTGACACACATCCCAACCCGTTAGCAACCCCAGTTAAAAAAATAAATATGGGAAAGGTAGCCAAGAAAGCGTGTGACCGCAAGCGGCAGGTACACTTCTCCCGAGAGGAACTGACCGTGCTCACCGAGACCCTACAGGAAAATTCCGCCGTCGTCTTCTCCAGTCAAATGACCAGGACGGCCCTTGCCAACAAGAAGGCCATATGGGTCCTGGTGGCACAGCGCGTAAGTGCGGTGGGGACAACACCCCGCACGCCACAGCAATGTCGCAAGCGGTGGGACGACCTGCGGATCCGCGTACGCAGCATACTTTCTGCGAACAGGAACATCGCCACAGCTACCGGGGGGGGTTCAGAGTCGCCCATCAAGTTGACCCCCTGGGAGGAAATCTGCGCCTCCACCATAGGAATGGAGAGCATAGAGGGAGTCGGAGGGATGGAGAAAGGAGTGCCGACATCCGGAGAATCAGGTAGGTTGGCCAAGAGAAACAATGCGAAATCCACAAACCACGAACATGTGCAGTACCATGTGACCCCATAGTGCAATACATACTTAGCCCTGACAGCGCCCTCTAAAAGTCAGAATGAACAAACAAATCAATCAAGAAGCCATAAACAACCCCTACATGTGCAGCATGCACCCCCTAACTGCAGGCAGCCAAATGAATGCATCCTCAATCCACACGGAAATGAGACCACCTCCAAGGCCCAGTCCCAAATCAGCCTCATGTACCACCCCAATGCATTTGATACGTTGCCATTCCAAATCCGACAGACCCATAACTAACGCTCGCCCCTCTTTACTCCACCACAGGGTCCGATACCAACGACGAGCTGCAGGACACCCCTACCAGCACGCCTGCAAAGAGGGCCAGGACCAACGTCCCAAGAGCCTCCACCTCAGGTGCAAGGATCAAGACACGGCAGCAGCAGGAATCAAGTGGCAGCACACTGGAGGGGACTGCAACAGGCACCCCAGCAGCCAGCAAGTCCACAACCCCAGCACCACAGGTCCCCCCAAAGAACGTATCTGATGGCACCGCCTCTGGTGGTAGCAGCACCATAGGGGACACAGCTGTCATGCCAGCATGCTCCGACACGGAAAACAGTGCTGGCGACGTAGGTACCATCCATGACCTTTCCCAATCCCCCTGCATGTCCCATCCCCTACACCATGACGAAACCACGCAGGGGCACCCTGAAGACGACGACTGGCCAACCCCCACAAGTCCTGTGCCAAGGCAACATGTGTTGAGCAGCCCCCCTGTCACACCACCGCAAATGTCCATGGCCCAGCAGAGGCAACAGTCCCTCGACCTGCTGATCGAGCAACAGCAGGAAGCGTCCACGCTACTCAAGGACCATGCAAATGAATGCGGGGGTTCCAGGGCAGCCATGGAAACATCCACCGAGACACTCAGGGCACAAATAGAGAAAAGTAGTGAGAGCCTCAGGGGAGAAATGGAGAGAAGCACCGAGAGCCTGAGAGCACAAATGGAGAAAAGCACCGAGAGCCTGAGGGGGGAACTGCATGCGACGTCCAAAGACGTCTGTGCTGAACTTGCTGCTGTGCGCCGTGTGCTCTCGGAGCTCTCACAAACCCTCAGAGACATGCATGGACGCGAGCAGGCAGAGACCTCATCCGTGGCAAGTTCCGTCCAGGGCAGCCCCCAACGCAGATCTGGCAGGAACCTGCGCTCCACGGGCAGGGGTGCCCCTGATACCCGTAGAGGGGGCTTGCAATAGCGTCTACCCACGGACAGCATGCATATTTGGACACTGGTGTTGGGGGGGGAGGTAGTAGGGTGGAGGGGGTGTGTTGGGCTTCACTGGGTGGCGGGTCCATAGGGTGTATAAATCAAATCACATTAACAATACAGCACCTCATTATCATCCAATGACATGTGTGGACATTGATATTTGCGTACGAGGCCTTCATAGGCGTACAGTCCACAATGTGCCTGTACTACACACACACAGTGCCACAGGTCCCCTTTCCGTGTAATAGGCACCATGCGTGGTTGCTAGAAGCATGCATCTATGATGCTCTGTCGGATTGCACGTGCATCCTGTGCCTCATGGACTCCTTGAGGTGCCTCCACATCCCCACCCTCATCATCATCATCATCTTCAGGTGCATGCAGTACAGCGTCAGGGGGCATGGGCACATTCCTACGTATGCACATGTTGTGCAGCATGACACATGCCATGACCATCTTAGAAACCTTCTCATGGCTGTATATGAGTGCCCCGCCAGACCTGCTGAGGCTGCGGAAACGAGCCTTCAGTAGGCCGAATGCCTGTTCAATGACCACACGGGTACGTGAGTGGGCATGGTTGTAGTCCTCCTCATGCTCGTTCTGTGGGTTCCGGATTGGTGTAAGGAGCCATCTCTTCAGTGGATACCCGGCATCACCTGTATGAGACGAATAAAGGGTGTCAGTGGAATGATAGTGCTAAGTAGCCCCCCCCCCCCCCTGGAAGGTCATTGACGCATCAAATGGGCCACGATGTCATGCATGAAATGAGACTCACCGAGTAGCCAGGATCTGTGCCCTGCGTGTCGCTCCATGTAGCGTGGTATTCTTGTGTTCCTCAGGACCATAGAATCATGGGTAGATCCTGGAAATCTGGCACAACAATGCGTAAATATCTTGTTGGAGTCACACACCATTTGCACATTGATTGAATGAAATTGTTTCCGGTTGCGGTACTGGACCTCCATGGCATGTGGGACAACCAATTCAACATGGGTGCAGTCGATGGCACCAATGCAACCCGGGATGCCGCCAAGTGCATGGAATCCCACTTTAGCGTTGGTAATCTCCTGGTACGTGCGTGGTAGTGTGATGTGGTCGTCGGCGTGCTTCAGGAGGGCATCGTGCACTTGGAAGAGTGTCCGTGAGAACAGTGGCTGTGAAATGCCATGCAACTGTCCCACTGTGTGCTGGTAGGTGCCTGTGGCCAGGAAGTGGAGTGCAGACACCACCTTCAGTAGGGGTGGGATGGCGGTTGGGCTATCTATCATGCTCACGAGGTCAGCATGTGTCATGTCCACAATGGCGATTATGGTGTCCCGGTCCAAACGGTAGAGGGTGTGGATCTGCTCAGCAGTGAGGTTGAACGGATCGGCTCGGAGGCGTGGGATTGCGGGCCGCCTGCGTGGTGGTGGTGGCAGTGCTTGTGGGCCTTGCTGACCCTGCCTTGCCCTCCTCCTCCTCCTCCTCCTCCGTCTCCCCTGTGCGCCCGGTTGTTGTACCTGTTGTTGTTCGTCGTCTTCTTGTAGTTGTAGCACTTGCAGTGCTATCTGGTACCCCAGGCCCAACATCGCTAGTCCTGCCGGTAGCATTTTGGAGTGGGAGTGGTTGTGGGAGGGGTTTGGGTCTGCAATATATGTGCTGTCGGCCTGTATGGCCTCCACCTGTGCTGATTGAATGAATCTGTGGCAGATGCAATCCCTTCTGGTCGAGCACGGCCCGCACGTAAGGCTGCATTTGGCCGCATGGCATCTTGGGATTGGAATCATGTATCAAATCCCGATGGCAGTGTGATGTACTTTGACTGATTTTCATGCTATGCTCCCATTGTTACACATGCTATGATTGCAGCCGCTTACATACCTGTGAAGAGTCAGTGGTATGTAGGGCTCGATCGATGGCCGACCCTCATGCAGCACAGTAACGTACTTCACCGACGGGCGTGGCGTCCCATTTGTGATTGCAGCCAGTTAGCATTATGACACACAGCCGCACTACATTGATGTAATTGTGAATGCAAGCGTTCACAGAAGCCTTTTCGACGTAATGTTGCAAGTGAGGAATTCGAAGGCCAGCATTTTTGGTTTTGAAGTAGCGGCGAGGATACGCCCACAGGTCTGGCTGGAAATGTAACGTTCTATTGTAGAATGTCCTTGGGACATGGCCCATAACGAGCAGGCAATGAATGATATGAATTGAATGGGATGCGCAATAGCGTAGTGGACGATAAGGCAGGACGTTCCCAAATCCATCTTGCTTCACAACACTACAGATCCGGCCAGGGGCACAGTGGTTTTTGCGGACTGCATTACGCACAGACGCGATGGAAGTTTCACATATTATGTGAGTGAATATTCATGCGTTTTCATTGCGGGATGAGGGAATGATGTGTGGATGCATGGACTGATGAATCCGTTCAGGGTCTGCCATGTACATGGGTTTCTTGGTTCACTCCCCTTCCCCTGCGTTATGTGATGCAAGGCTGCCATAGTGGGACATACGTCTCTCTGCCCTTGTCGGATCCTCCCTGTCTCGACGCGCCTTCATACACTTGTGTCTAGGCACGTTACTAATCCCATGTCATGGGTTCTATCTTGACGGACGCATGCACAGTAACCGACGTTGCCAATGGTGTATTTAGCTCGATTGGTTTCGTTGTGATTCGATACTGGATTAGGGGTGTGTATATTCCTTTGGAGTGGGCTAGCATGCATATGGGTGTGGATTTGGTGTGTTGAATGAAGATTGTAATGCATCATGAGTCCCGTAATGCAATCGGTTGATTTGTGTTTCTTTTGGGTGACAGGTATCTCCTGCCCTATTGCAGATGCCATCTCTACGCCACTCCTCCAGATGGTTTTTACTCTCGACTCCTGCTGCTTCGGGTGAATCAGTGGAGCACCATTTCGATCATATGGGACGATCGCCAATGGGCCACATGCCCTTACGCTGTACTGGTGGCTAGGTGCAACATTTCGGCCTTTCAGCTCGACTAGTGCCTGCCTCATGGGACGGACCTGCGGTTCTTGCCGCTTCCATGTTGCCTTTTGGAACGTTGATGTAAGCCCTGTGTGCCATGATGGTACAGGGCGTCACACAAGTGGAAGCCGGTCAATTATTGCAGATGCAGCCCTCGGTGATGATGGTTGTTTTGGTGGGATTTTGCAAATTGATGTGGGGCCTTTGTCATTTGGATGTGCATTTAAATTGTATTCCGATATTTGTCGTGTTGCGTTGTTCTTTGCAGGTGATGTGGCGATTTTCGCTTTGTGGCGGTATGTATTGCATGATGATCTGCTTTGTGTTCCGCCTTCTGAGTTGAGTTGTGTGGTACAGTACTGGCCGCGTTTGCCTACGTAGCACAGTATGGTCACGGATAGAGGCTGCCATTGTGTCTGTTTACATGATGTGCTGTTCAGGGGCGGGGGATTGGCTTTTGGCCGACTGGTGCCTGTCAGCCAGGTCGATTGGTGGAATGATGGGTTGTTCAGAATGTGGCTGGTCACAGGTGACTGTGTTTGCGTGCGTTTGTTGGAGGGGGACTGGGGTCATGTCCATTGGAATAGCTTCTGTATTGATGCCATCTGTGCCCTGCAGCTCCCATCGGCCCCTCTTGGGATGGGCCTGGCTGCTCAGTCACTCTGCCGACTTGTGTGGTACATGCTTCTGCTGATGGTTGGTTTGTTTACTGGCATGAGTACAGGGCTGGTGCAATCCCCCTCAGGATGCTGTTGTGGATGTTGCCTTGCGCTGGTGGCAAGCGATGGGGGACTACTGTTGTTTTGTGTCATGTGTTCTTGATTTTCATTTTGATGTGTTGTACCTTCACATGCCTGTGCTGCGTCAGTACGGCTATGGTGACATGCCGTACATGGATGCCCACTCACGGGGCGCTTTGAGCCCCTGCATGCTTTTCTACGTTGGCATGCATGGGTGAATAGTGGATTTCACTGGTTGCATAGTGTGTGTACATTGCGCCTGCCAGGAGTTGTGCAATGAGGCCAGGGAGTGGAGTACAGGCACTCAGTGGGCCATTTACGGTTGGTTCGCGTTGCCGTATTTCTCGCCATGGCGGAATGGTACTTTACGACGTGCTTGATGGCGTTCAGTACATGTCCGCTAGGGTCAGAATTCGCGTACCGTTGCGCCATGGCGGTGATTCCGGTTTTGCAAGGCGCGCGTGCGCGTACTTGGTGCAGTTAGCGTTGCCGTTCACTGCGGTGTCGCTAATGGCATCGTACTTTACGGTGACGGGTCATGATCGCAACGAGCGGTGTTCGATGGCGGTATTGCATTTCCGCCATCATTTTTCCATTTCCGCAAGGGTCGTAATGAGGCCCTTTGTCTTTAGTTGGTGTCTTGTTTGGAGCTCCTTCCTTCTTCCTGACTGATCGGGACTTATACAGGTAAGGGCGTGTATCCTCTGGTTCCAGTGTGAGGATCGCTGTCTGCCTCAGGAGCAGGGTTACATTCAGTATCCAGGAAAGAGGACTGTGGCGGCGGAATCTAGGAAGGAATAGGAGCAGGAAGTCCAATGCTCACAGCGTGCAGGGGAACCCCACGGGCACCGAAGCACAGAACAGTAGTCCAGGATGGAAGGATGAACAGACCTAGTGGATGCAAAGGGCAGTTCAAAGAGTTACCATCAAGGAAAGGGCGGTAAGAAACAGGAATGGGGCACTAACGGAAGGGAGAAGAAACTATAGCACTTGCCGAACAACTCGGAACAGTAGCATTGAGACGCGCATAGCCACAGGACATGCCTATTTTATAGGAGGTAGCGCGTCATACGTAAACACTAGAGAGCAGTGCTTCTGTGCGGTCGGCCATGTTGGGAGGATCACCGACCCGATGTTGCGGTGCATTATGGACCACAAAGTCCAAAAGGGCCGGAATCAGTGATTCATGACAGCATGCCCCCTCTTAAAGCTTGATCCACCAGGTTTACCTGGATGGGTTTGATGGAATTTCCGTACTTAACGGGGGGCATTCATATTCGAGACTGGTTCCCAGGTACGTTCACTGGGGGGGGGGTATCCTTTCCATTCCACTAAGTATTGCAGTTGACACCGTCTGTATCTAGAATCGCATATCCTGGAGACCTCGTATTCAATCTGGTCATTGACGAGCACAGGGTTAGGTCGATGAGTTGATCTGGTGGATTGTACATAAGGTTTCAGTAAGGAAGTGTGGAAAACGGGATGTATTTTCTTCCAAGATTCTGACAGCTGAAGTCGAAAGACCACTGGGTTGATGACCTCCTTAACGGAGAAAGGCCCGTAATACTTGGGAGCCAATTTATTTGGTTGTAGGTGTCGAGGTAAGAGTTTCGAGGATAACCAGACCTTGTCGCCGATTCCATATCTATCATACCACTGGGTCGCCGCTTGGTATCAACATATCTTTTGACGTCCGTACTGGCCTTTTCCAAGTGATCTTTGGCATCCCTATGTATGTTTACCAGTCGCTCAATCCAAGAATCGACTGAAGGAACCGGGGTAAGGTGTGGTAGAACAATTGGCAGAACTGATGGATGGAACCCTTGACTGCAAAAGAAGGGGCTAGTCTTGATAGCTAAGTGATCAGAGTTGTTGTAGGCAAATTCAGATACCGGAATCAAGTGACCAATCATCCAGGACCTTGGCTGTAAAACAGCGTAAGTATTGTTCTAGGGTCTGGTTTACTCGTTCAGTTATTCCATTAGTCTGAGGATGGTATCCCGAAGAAAATGCACGCTGGATGCCCAACATTTGGCACAGATTTTTCCAGAATTGGGATATATATACTGAGGTACACGGTCGGAGATGATCTTGGATGGAAGTCTATGAAGTCTGAATATGTGTTTTAGGAATACTCCTGCTAATTCAAGTGATGAAGGTGACTTGTACAAGGGGGTGAAGCGAGCCATATGAGTGAACAGATAAATGGTAACCATTATGGTTGTATACCCCCTGGACGGGGGTAGTTCCACGATGAAATCTGTGGCTATTGTCTCCCAAAGGCGTGCCGGCAAAGTGGGTTGGTGGAGAAGACCTGCAGGTTTTCTGTTATCACACTTATTTTGACTGCAAACAGCGCAGGCTTGGATGTAAGCCCGTACTCCGTCGATCATCCTTGGCCACCAGAATTGTATCTGAATGAAGCGGAGAGTGGCAGTGGTGCCTCGATGCCCGGAATGGAAGGTATCATGACAAAGATTTATGATCTTGACTCTCAGTCTTTGTGTGGGTATCACCAATCTCCTATCTTTAAAGAGATAGCCATTCTTTGCAACCAGGGTCCATTGGTTGGCCTGGGTGTAATCCTCCCAGAGATCAGAAGAAGGTGTTTCGGTATGGATATCTTCCAGTAAGGAATTGGCCTAGGCCACAAAAACGGTATCAGGAAACATCTTCGGAAAGGCATGTGCTTCGACAGGCTGCACGGATAAGGCATCTGTGATAATGTTGTTGGTTCCAGGGAAGTGTTGTATGTGGAACTGGTACTGGGCAAAAGAAGGCCCAACGGGCTTGACAACTGTTTCTGCATTCCAAGGACTGCAGGACTTGCAGGTTTCTGTGATCGGTTCGCACCTGAACAGGATATTTGGCACCCAGTAGTAAATGACGCCAGTCAGTAAAGGCTTGCCGGATGACTAGTAGTTCCTTCTCCAGGACTGAGTAATGGGTCTCGCTGGGAGTCAATGTACGGGATAGGTAGGCAATAGGATGTTCCACCTTGTCTTCAAATTCTTGTTTAAAGACTGCCCCGATGGCGTAGTCTGAGGCATCCGTTTCTACCAGGAAAGGTTTATTTATGTCAGGTTGAGCCAGGATGGGACCTTGAGTAAATCTTTGTTTTAACTCCTGAAAGGCTGTCTCTTGAGCCACAGACCAATTGAACAGTGTGTCTTTCTTTAGCAGGCTGACTATGAGATGCACAATGTCAGAAAATGTAGGGATACATTTTCTGTAGAAATTTGCAAGTCCACGTAAGGATTGGATTTGTTTTACTGTAGTAGGCGCTGGCCAAGAAAGTATGGAGTCAACCTTGGCAGGCTCCATTACGATTCCTTTGGAACTCAGCACAAATCCAAGGTAATGAACGGTCTGGACACGAAAGAGGCATTTTTCTGGTTTGGCCAGGAGTTTGTTTTCTCGTAGTCGTTGTAAAACTGAATTGACATGTTCCTGATGGACTTGGAGGTCATTGGAATAGATCAGTATGTCATCCAGGTACACTATGACAAAAAGAAACAGCATATCTGAGAAGACTCTGTGCATGAAGCGCTGAAAGACCGCAGGGGCGTTGGCGAGGCTGAAGGGCATAACCAGATACTCAAAATGGCCAAAGGGTGTCCTGAAGGAAGTCTTACACTCCTCACCTTCCTTAATCCGAATGAGGTGATAGGCACCCCGTAGATCGAGCTTGGTAAAGATGACAGCACCTCGAACAGCCTCCAGTATGTCGGAAAAAAGTGGTAGAGGATAACGATCTTTGAGAGTGCATTGGTTAAGACCTCGGTAATACAAACAGGGCCGAGTTCCTTGGTATCTTTCTTTGGCACGAAGAATAAAGAAGCACCGGCTGGGGATTTTGAAGGATGAATGGTTCCTTTGGCGAGATTGGTGTCCAGATATTCTCGTAGGGCTCTTTTCTCAGGTTCGGATAGTATAAACATTCTGCCGAAAGGAATTACAGCCGAGTCATCCGTGTCGATGGCACACTCCTCAGGTCGGTGAGGTGGTAGAGCTTGAACAATGGCTGTTGAGAATACGTCTGAATATGGTTGATAGATCTCAGGCACTTGTGTAATATTGGAAACATAAAGAGGCGGTTGCTTGGGAATCTGAGAGTCCACTGGAGGGTCTGCAGTGAGTCTTGAGACAAACAATGGGACAAGCAGAATTCAGAACCTAGAGATAGGGATCCAGCCATCCAATTGATATACGGGTTGTGTTTCATGAGCCAGGGCATGCCTAGAACCATGGGGTAATGTGCTGCCTTTATGATATCAAAACAAAGCTTTTCTTGGTGGTTGTTTATCAAAAGCAGTAATGCCTTGATTTGGTGAGTAATGGGTCTGGAAGATAATGGTCTCCCGTCAATCCCTTCGACAGCTTGGATTACTTCTTTCGATTCTCAAGGAATGTTGTGTCTATAAATACTCCCTTGGCACCGCAATATACCAGAGCCAGATGTGAAATGAGTCTTTATCAGTGGGTGAAAAGACCGTTTGCAGAACCACCAAAGTGTTTTGGCGAGGACCATTCAAAGAAGGAACAGAAGCGAAGCAGGCATCTTTCTCCCAAAGCTGTGCTCCGCTCAAGATCGGGAGCTGGCGTTTCCCGAACGTTGGGGTGGTGCTATTGGGCTGTTTCTTACAAGATGTTTATCAGAAGCACAATACATGCAGAGTCCGGCATTGATCCTACAGATCCTTTCTTGCAGAGAGATCGGACCCTGCAAGGAGCCCAACTGCATAGGTTCGGGTTCTGAAGAGTTTTGAATGGGTGTTTCCTTGAAGCTAGGGTACTCCACAGTTGTCTTTGGAGGTGTTGTTTTTGTTTTTCTTTTCTCTGCCTTACTCTCCTGGATTCAGAAGTCGATTTGTAGAGATAAATCCATCAAGGCCTGAAAGGAACTTGGGCGGGCCACTCTGGCTAACTCGTCCTTGACTTCGTCATTCAACCCTCTCCGAAAGAGGGTCAAACTAGCCTCCTGGGACCAATCGGCCTCTTTGGCCAATTGTTTGAAACGAGTCACATAAGTAAGCATATCCTGATTTCCTTGTTGGAACTCCAGAAGTATTTCCTGGGTGCTGTAAACAAGTTCTGGTCGACCAAACATAGTTTTAAAGGCTTCTCTGAATCCATCGTAATTGTCCAGGAGTGGGTCTCCTGAGTTCACCAAGGGAGTAGCCCAGGCTAAGACATTGCCAGAGAGGTGTGAAATTATAAACCCTATCTTGGCCCTGGGCGTGGAAAAATAGTAGGGTTTAAATGTGAAATGCACCAGACAGGAGTCGAGGAAGGAACGCAGTGATTTGTTGATGCCATCATATTTGTCCACTATACCCCCTACCAGTGCGCTTTCCTTAAATGCCGAATCTCGGGACAACACGAGTTGTTTTAGTGCTGCATTTTCAGCCTTGAGGTTTTGAACCTCAGTAGTTAATTCTTGCATTCCTCTCATGAGGTCCTGGACTGTAGCCTCCATGTTAGATTCAATATCAAGCTCTGGACGTCTCAAACTGTCACACTCTGTCCTTTTTCTCACCTGTTTGTCTTTGGTCGGTGTCTTCTTTGGAGCTCCTTGCTTCTTCCTGACTGATCGGGACTTATACAGGTAAGGGCGTGTATCCTCTGGTTCCAGTATGAGGATCGCTGTCTGCCTCAGGAGCAGGGTTACGTTCAGTATCCAGGAAGGAGGACTGTGGCGGCGGAATCTAGGAAGGAATAGGAGCAGGAAGTCCAATGCTCACAGCATGCAGTGGAACCCCGCGGGCACCGAAGCACAGAACGGTAGTCCGGGATGGAAGGATGAACAGACCTAGCGGATGAAAAGGGCAGTTCAAAGAGTTACCAGGATGGAAAGGGCTTTAAGAACCAGGAATGGGGCACTAACAAATGGGAGAAGAAACAATAGCACTTGCCGAACAACTTGGAACAGTAGCGTTGAGACACGCAGAGCCGCGGCGGCGTGCCTATTTTCTAGGAGGCAGCACGTCATACATAAATGCTAGAAAGCAGTGCTTCTGTGCGTTCGGCCATGTTGGGAGGACCACCGACCCGATGTTGCGGTGCATTAAGGACCACAAAGTCCAAAAGAGCCGGAATCAGTGATTCATGACAGATGGGGCCAGCTGCTTCCGACCCAGCGAAGATCCTAGAGAATCGCTCACTCGAGAAGAAGTTGATCCAGTTGGCTGCTTCGTTGGAGAGGTTAAAGGTGGAAGTGAAGTGGCAGCACAAGATATCGTGATCAACGAGATCAAATGCCGTGGATAGGTCCAGTAGGAGGAGGATGGCGAGATCACCTGCAGCACGGATGATGTCAAATTGTATCTTAAGGTCCAGGAGGGCTGTCTCTGTGCTGTGTCTTGGTCTGAAACCAGATTGGAGCGTGCCAAGAAGGTTGTGGGTTTCTAGGTATGTTTTGGCGTTGCGAGTATGCAATGTGGTCCAGGATTTTACAAAGGTAGGGAACAGTTGTGATAGGGCGGTAGTTAGTGGGCAGGGTGTGATTGAGCACGGCTTTTTGAGCAGGGAGTGACCCAGGTTTCTTTAATGGTTTTAGGCACTATACCGGAGTCAAAGGAAGCGTTAATAAATTGAGCAATGATTGGTGCGAAGGGTTCCGTGCACAGCTTGATGAGGTGGGACGGGAAGATGTCTCCTTTGCAATTGGACGTTTTTGGGCAACGAATGGTGCCGAGCACTTCAACTGGAGAGACAGGGAGAAGTGGAAAGGTGGCATAGTAGGCTTTGGGTGAGTGATTAAGTCTGGGGGGTTTCATTGGTTGGTATCAAAGTCTTTTTGAGGGTGGTTTTCTCTCTGAGGTTATGGGTTTTATTGGCAAGCAGCGTCTGGACCAGCGAGCACCAGGCTTGGTCTTTCAGGAAGTGAACAGTGGGCAGATTCAAACTCGAATATTTTAAAAGGTTCTCTGGTATTGGAGGTGGTTTCCTTGATCCTAGTATTATAGATGTTGGCTTTGGTGGTGACAATTGCCAGTTTGTAGGATTTGGTGGTAGCAAGAAAGTCCTCTTTGTGGGCTGGGATTTTTCCTCCGTTCGTGTTCCAGGGCATGTTTCGGTTTGTGAAGGGTGGTAAATTCCTCTGTAAGTTAATTATGGTTGTTGCTTTTTTTTGTTTCGTAGTTTTGAGGGGTCAAGTGCGTGAAGGAGTGTGGAATTGTAGGCAGCAAGGATGGTTTCTGGGTCGGAGCTGTCAGGCATCAGAGCCAGGGAGGAGCAGATGGTGGGTTCCATCAACTTCTTGGTAAGTTTGTGGGTGTGTATTGTGGTGATGTGAGGGTGGTTGCAGGTCATATGGGTCCCAGACCCTGCTTCTCTGGATTCTCAGGCCTTTCCAGTTCTCCTATGGGTGCCAGACCCTGCTTCTCTGGGTCCCAGACCCTGCTTCTCTGGCTGCCCAGACCTTCCCGGTTGTCATATGGGTCCCAGACCCTGTTTCTCTGGCTTTCTGTGCCTTCCCAAACGTCCCTCGTACCTCTGAATTCTCGTCGGATCCCAGGTATGAGCACGGGTGCCTCTGCTGTTTCGGTCACTCCCCTGCAGTCACCTTCCCTTGCAGGGTCTGCAGACGCTGCGCCGGCTCTATAGCCAAGGAGACTAAGCATCTGGAAACTTTCTCCATGACCAGGTGGTCAGGTGACTTGCTCTCACCTCGCTCCTGCTACTCCAGTTCTCTTGTCAGTCTGCAGACCGACTAGGGAAGTCACAGCAGCACCTCTTACCTCCTGGCCAGCGTTTTCTCCCCGCTTCTCTCTTTTTTTTTTGGTACATTTTTTATTGGTTTTATACACTCAAACATTCCACTTTGCAACTGTGGATCAGTACCAGCATAAAATGTTTCCATTTTATAACTTTTCACCTCCCCCAAACTCCCTCCCCCCGTCCGGCCGACTTCGCACTCATCTTCCCATGTCTCTCTTCTTCAATCAACGACTCTCCTCCTTGCAGTGTCCTCCAACTAAAGGTCTATCACAAATCCTGTGCATCCTTTTCTGAGACAGCCAGATCAGCTACTAATTGCCTCCAATCCTCCTTCCTCCTGTTCCGGGTTTCTACCTCTCGCTTCCTGCCATACCGCAGACTCTGCATTGGCCCATTTTAGCAGATCCCTCAACCATCTTTTCACTGCCCGTCTTACTTGTGCCTTCTATCCCATCGCTTTTCTGCGTTTTGCTAGTATGTATGCTAAGTCCTTGAGTTTCCTCACTATTTACCTTCTTTAGGTCTCGGGAAACCTCCTAAAAGACACGCCTTTGGGGGTCCCACATCCAGGATAATCTCTGTTCTTGCCATTGTCTGGGCTACTTCTCTCCAGAATCTGCCTATCTCTGCGCATGCCCAGAATATATGTACCATATCTACATTTACCTCCCCACACTTCGGGCATGTCTGTACATTTGCTAGATTGAACTTGGCTATTTTGTTCGGGGTCAGGTATGCCCTGTGGGTAACATATAACTGAATCTGATGTAGTGCGCATTCCTCTACACCTTTTTGCGGTACCCCATCGCCCTTCTCCACCCTTCATCCGACATTGGCTTGCCCAATTCTGCCTCCCAAGCCTGCCTCGTTTTCCCCATTTCATCCCGCCCCTAGACAGCAACAGCTCATATATACGTGAGACTTTGTGCCCCCCTTCTGACACATCATAAAATGTCTCAACAATCTCGTCCAGCTGTAGGGGCACCTCGTTCTCCGGCCACTTGCGCCTAAGATTCTTCACAAGTCGAGAAATTGTGATGTGTTGCCCTCGGTGCACTCCTGTATCTCTCACCAGCTCCTTGAACTCCCTGGGCTTCCCCTCTTTAACTATGTCACCCACATTGGCTACCCCTATGGGCTCCCACCATTTCCGCACACTCAGCCTGACTTGTTAATCTACCCCTTCAAGCGCCACAAGTGGTATCTGTGGGGAATACAGTGTTATCTCACCCATCACCCGAAATGCCCTGTGCCATATTTTCCTCCCCAGGCCTAACAGTAGGTTCTCCTTGGTCATGCGTGAATCGGGTAACCATATCACTTAATTCAAAAAGAACGGGGCGCATTCTGCACGTAGCAACCTTGATTCCGGTTATTGTCCATCTGACAGCCATTAAGCCACAAATTGCAGCTGACTGGCCATGAAATACACCTAAATATTTGCAACCTTATACCTCCTTGCTCGTACGGATTCTGGAGTTTCCTCAGTGCCACTCTGCACCTAGAATTGTGCCATATGAAGCTCCTGCATATACCATGCAATTTCCTAAAGAACGTCTTAGGTATCGCAACCGAGACATCTACAAAGTAATGTAGCATTCTCGGTAGCACAACCATATTCAGTAAAGCTGACCGCCCCATCATAGACAATGGTAGCCTAGACCAAGATGTCATACATTTCTCGATTTTATTCACTGCATGTACTGTATTATGTATGTGTTGTAACTGAGGGTTATAGTACACATTACTCCAAAGTATCTGAACGTCTCTACCTCCCACTTAATCGGTAGCATTGGCAACTTATGTACCGGTTTCCCCACGTACGCTCCCAGGGGATACAGGCTCGACTCCTGGGGGTTAATGGTTACGCCCGACAGTGCTGCCTATCATTCCAACACGTCTAAGACGTATTGTAAATTCTTCTCTGGGTACTGTAGGTATAGGAGCATATCGTCCTCATACAGCGAGATCAGGTGTCTCCCTCCCGAGGTGCTTATACCCACTTCTCCATATTCCTCCTGTAAATAAACCGCTAGTGGTTCCAGTGCTAAAATATGGAGCATCGGGGACCATGGGTGGCCCTGTCTCGTGCCTTTACTCAGCTGCCATTGCTCAGAAACCGTGTAGCCGGTTTTGACTCTTGCTATCGGCTCGTTGTACAGTAGTCTCACCCGTTCAATGTATATGGGCCCAATACCAAATTCTTTCAGGACCGCTAGCAGCCACGGCCATCTGACAGAGTCAAATGCCTTCACTGCATCCAATGACACAACTCCCACCTCCTGTGTATCCCTCTGGGTATGATCTATTATATGGTGAAATCTCTGTGTTACTAGTAATATTCCTGTGTGGTACATATCCTGTCTGATCTGGGTGTATGAGTTTACCAATGACTGGTCTAAGCCTCTTTGCCATGACTGCAGTAAGAATTTTCCCGTCCTGGTTCAGCAATGAAAGTGGCCTGCATGAGCTACATTCCGTATCCGGCTTATTTGGTTTGAGGAGTGGGATAATTGTCGAATCTTTCAGACACCCCAGCAATTTACCCGTATCTAATGCCTCGTTTAGCATTGCTAATGATGGAGGAAGTATTTCGGCCATATATTGTTTGTAAAATTCCCAGAGGAGACCATCCGCTCCTGAGACTTCACTGGTTGGTAGTTCTTTTATCACACTTTGCAGTTCTTCAAACATGATGGAGACTTCTAGACTGTCTCTTTCCTCTGTATTTAGCTTAGGAAGATTAATCTCAGTCAATGCCTCTTATATATTCGTCTCTTCTGTCCCTACAGCTTCATTATAGAGCTGCTTATAATAGTCGTATAATGGTCTCCCATAACTTCCATACATCCCTTTCACAGCTCGAATAGTCTAATAGTCTGCTTTTTGGTCTCGCTATTGTACAGCCACGCTAACAATCTGCACGGTTTGTCTCCTTCAGCATGTTGTCTCTCAACATATTTCTTGTAACTTAGTTTGCCTAACCTATCCCAATACTCCTTACACTCCTGTTGTAGGCAAGCCACTTCTTTAGGATCTATTTCCTGCCCGCGTTATGGTTTCCAACTTCCTCTCCGTCTTTTGTAGATCCTGTGTTATAACCTCTTGCAACCCTTTTGACTTAGCTATGGCCACCCATCTAATCATGATTTTAAAGGCTTCCCACAGCGTACCAGCCAAGTCTACATTGCCAGTGTTGTTCTCAAAATATTCTCTCACCTCAGTCCTCAAGTGTTATTGGAATCCTATGTCTTTCAGTGCTTCAACCCTCAGTCTCCAAGTAGGAATCCTAGCTTGGGGAGGAAGAACCTGCCATGTAACAACCAGTGGGGCGTGATCCGATAGAACCCTAGCTCTGTACTCAGCCTGTGTAAGCTCACCCAACATTTCCTCCCCCACGAACACATAATCTAATCTCGTATATAGGTTCTTCAGGATGGTATAGTGCAAGTATACTCGGTCTTGTGGGTACATTTTCCTCCATACATCCGCTAGTTTATGTGACAATTTATTCAGAGCTGTGGCCGACGGGGTTGGATGAGCGAACTTGCTATCTGATCTGTCTATCGTCGGGTACAAATTACAATTAAAGTCTCCACCCCAAATCATCGCTCCATCCCTGTACGGGCTGATTTTGGGATACAAAGATCTAAAGTAAGCTGCAGTATCTTGATTTGGGGCATACATATTCATGACAAATTCTCTACTTTCAACTAACCCCTAGATAATCACCATCCTGCCATCTTTGTCTACATAAGTCTGGAGGAGCTTGAAAGGGACCGATGGTGCTACCCAGATCAGAAATCCTCTAGCATATGCCAAGTATGTTGAGCCCCGAGTCACCCCGCTCCATTTACGTGTTATCATGTCTTGCTTCTCCTTGGTCAAGTGGGTTTCTTGCAGTAGCGCTATTTCTATTTTCTGCCTTCTCAAATATGTCATCATCCGGTTCCTTTTAATATAACTGTTCAAGCCTCTCAAGTTCTAGGCTGCTATGTTAAGTTCCCCCATATTCTCCAGTCCCTTCACATCCCGTCTCTCTCCTCACACTTCCATCCTTATTTCCCTGTGCGTCACTGTAGGCCAACTTCCCTTTAACTACCCCAACTCCCCTCCCTCCCCCTCACCAACCGTTGCCAACATTTTCCCAGCTCCAGTACTGAATCTCAGGCATCCCCGCATCTAGCTCATTTTTCTGCCCGTTGCCAGTACTCGGAATGCAGCGGGAGGATACTGAACTACTAGTAGCCTAACTAAACTATTCTAAGTGGGTCGATAGTGTGATTCCTAGCACAGCTTATCGCTAAGCCGCCTCTGTGCTTCCTGCACCTATCAACAATAATAATAATAAATGCATCATTTTTCAGCTGAAGTGTCTCTATCGGATCATTATGCATTAGCCCACATGTGCCACCAGAGTACATTAAAGTCAAATTGCAGCTTCACTTATCACTTCCCTCTCCTTTCTGGTCTTCTTTCTCCATCGGCATGTTGTGTGAGTCCACCCACGTGTTCACATCTTCAGGGGTCTCGAAGAAGACAGCACAATCTTTATGCAGGACCATCATCTTCGCCGGATACAGCAGCATATATTTGAGATTGGCTGCGCGTAAGCTTCTTTTAACCGCCCTGCAGCTCATCCTCTGTTTCTGCACCAAAATAATATAATCCGGGTATGCTGTGATGGATGCCGATGCCCGGTGAATCGTCCTCCTTTCTGAAAGTGTTCTAATATCCTCTCCCGGTCTTTGTAATTTAGTATCTTGGCAATTATCGGCTGGGGCGGTGCTCCAGGTGGTGGTCTCCTTGTTAGGGCCCTGTGCTCTCTTTCTACTGTAAACCCTTGGGTGAGTGATCTCGCCCCGATTTCCTGCAAGAGCATGTCTTCCACATAGTTGGTCGGGTTCGGACCTTCCTCGCCTTCTGGGAGCCCAATTATCCACACATTATTTCTTTGCACCCGACCCTTCGCTTCTTCTGCCCTATTTTCCAGATTTTGCACCTGTTTCAGCACGGCTACATCTTGTGAGTGTTCCTTGCAGCTGCTTGTATTAGCTTTCACTTCTTTCTCTAATATCCCGGTGCGTTCCGACAATGCCTCGACGTCCTGTCTCAGGAGTTTTATGTCTATGTTCATTGTGTCAATTTTGAATCGCATCGTAGCTTTCAGCTCTGCTATTGCCTCTGATATTTGCTGGTCCTGATCCATGCGCCCTGGTGTTTCACTTTTGCGTGTGTCCTGTGTCATCATTTTCGCGTCGTCTGTCATCTGCGTAGGTTTGGCGAATGCTTCTATCGATGGCTGCTTCACTTTTTTCTTGTTTATTTTTGATGCCATTGCAGCGCCTTCTCGTTCTACAGTGCTCCTTTTGCTCCAGTTCCAGTGCTTGGTTATCTCCTAGCTGTGAGTATTTCTGCTCTAGGTGTAGTGGCCCCTTCAGTTGTCATCCAGTCAGCCTTTGCACTTGTCCTTCTTGGTTTGTGCACTCACCCAACCTGTACTAGCCTAACACCAAGAGGGTCATTGTCCACCTCTTTATGCCGAGTTCACCCGTCTCATCTTGCATACCCACTTCTTCCTTGGTGTCTTTCTGTAAACCAGCTCTCTGGGAATTGTCCTCCTTGGCTCTATTGCCCTCGTGCCTTATTTGGTGTGGTAAGTCTCTACGTCAGCTGGGAGCTGTACTGGTATTAGTTGCACTCCTGTTGCTGCGTACCTGCGGCCGTGCGCAGTTCCAGGTCTGTTCGGTGGCAGCTGCAGTGCTGGTGGGCTTTACTGTCAGCCTCTGGATTGTTGCAATCCTTCGATGTTTTTCCAGTAGCTATTTACCGCTACTTCGATAGCCTGTGTCCGCCACAATCAAGTGTCTACCTTTAGGCAGATCTTACTATTTGGCCACTGCTAGGTCATCACTGGTCAGTGTTCATAGCCCTACAGATGTTATATCGTATGATTCCTCCTCGTGTGGGCTGTGTAGATGTATAGGTCATTCATTCACTATTACATGCCCTCCCTTTGTTTCTGGGTTTTGCCATATGTCTCTGCAATGTCATCCCTCCCTCTGGGCACCCCGTATCTCTGCCGCTCTCCTGAAATCCACTACTGTGGCCAGCCTGCACTTTTTATGAATCAGCGTTGTTTCCGTGATGTACAAGAGCACTGTATCCTTATTCAGATGTCAGTTTCGCTGGCTCTGTTTTACAGGGCCCAATCTCTGTAGTTCGGCGCTGGCCACCTTGTTGCTTCGCCCTGTCCGTTACACAGTAATAATCCCCAACGTCTGAGGGATTCCACTTCCAGGCTGCCTCTCCATGTCGCTCATCAGCTGTTCCGAGGAGATGTACTCATATACTTTTGTTTTTCTCTTGACCTGCGACTATGCGAGATTCCTCGATATCCTGGAGGCATCCAGTCAGATGACTTTGTAAAGCCGAGCGCTCGTTTATCACTCTTCTGTTTCTGGCAGTGTTCATTCTGTCCTGCTCATCCGTGCGGTACACAGATCTTCTTGGCCTCCCTCCCGAGCGCTCTGTGTTGCGCAGCCTACAGCCGGCTCTCCTTCACGCAGCTGTAGGCTTTCTCACTCTCCACAGCCTTGCTCACGGCCGCAGTCTCTCTTATTCTGTTTCACCGTTC